>NC_061111.1:151699663-151762279 GCF_002878395.1 Capsicum annuum | reverse complement strand
GTTGTGGATTGTCTTTGAAATGATCTGAGCTAAGTCCAAGAGAAATATTTAGCATAGAGTGGGAGGTATAAAGCGACCTTACTTCCCTAGAACTACGTGCCCCCATAGGAGTGAGCCTGAGGCTGATTTATATAGTGATCACTAGTTTGTGTAGATTTGATATCGATAGTCCTACTCCATGATAAGGATAGGATGGCTCTCCCCAACGTAGGTTGTACGTTGGAATCCATGTAGCTCACATGGTTTATGTCGGTTATAGGATCTCCCAGTGTGTGTGTGTTTCCTTGTGTCTATGGTGAATATTGAAGTGATTTGAAAGTGGAATTGTGAAAGTTATTCTTTCGAAAGATTTAAATGATATTTACATTATGAGAATTGATATTCTTGATGAACTGAAAGTAATTGACAAATTATATGATGACTCACATGTGTTATTGTACTTATTTCATCCTCTTATGATTATGATGATTTTTTTTGGGCTATGTAAGACTTTCATACATCCTGCATATTTGTTATAAATATTTATGATGATGATGTTTATATAACTGTATACACCCCCATATAATCGGTTCCTTTCCATGGTACTGACCCACATCTTCGGATGTGGGCTGCATTTTCTTGGAATGTAGGTTCAGGTGCTCAGTTCAAGGTTCGACAGTGATTCTTCGAACACGCTGTTCTACATCCTCTGTTGTGGTGGGTCCTCATGTTTCGAGGACGTGATGTTTGATGTTGGTTTCATGGAATCGTTTACATTTGATTACTGAGTATAAGTCAGTTAGGGCATGTCTCAATGGCTCGCTGGTTTTATTGATTTTCTTAGAGGCTTGTCAGACTAGTATTGATGTTAGGAGTTGACTAATAAGTCGTATTTTGTTATCTTTCTGAAATTCTTTTATTCTTGGATGATGATTACTCTGTTAATATTTGAGGGTTATTTATGGAAACCCTGTTGATTTGTATTGAACTGAATGAAAATGGCTCAAAGGGTTAGCTTGGGGATACTCGTAGCCTCAAGCACCGTGTGATGCTCTGGGACCCGTTTTTCGGGGCGTTACATGAACATCTACGCTTTCTAAGGGAACAACTACAGCTGGGTCACCAATACACTTATTCAACAAAGAGATATGGAATACTAGGTGAACTGATGCTAAGTCTGCAGGCAACTCAAGTTCATAAACCAACTTTCCAAAACTACTCATAATTCTCTAAGGGCCAACATATCGGGGACTAAGTTTTCCCTTCTTACCAAACCTCTTTACTCTCTTCATGGGAGAAATCTTTAGACATACAAAATCCCCAATCTCAAACTCAAGGTCTTTTCTTCTCACATCTACATAAGATTTCTGTCAGATTTAGGATGCCTTAAGTATCTCCCTGATCAACTGTACTTTCTCTACAACATCAAATACCAAGTCAGGCCCCACTACCGCAACTTCACCTACTTTAAACCAACCAACCATAGATCTACATATCCTTCCATACAGAGCCTCAAACGAAGCCATCTAGATTCTAGAATGATAGATATTATTATACGTGAATTCAATCAAAGGAAAGTGGTCATCCCAACTTCCCTTAAAGTAAACTACACACGCTCTCAACATATCCGTAAGGGTCTGAATGGTCCTTTTTGCCTGACTATTTATCTAAGGGTGAAAGGTTGTACTGAGGTGAACTTGGGTACCAATACCCTTCTGAAAAGCTTTTCAAAAGTGAAAGGTAAACTGAGTACCTCTATCTAAAATGTTAGATAGAGGAATACCGTGGAACCTAACTAACTCTCTAATATAGAGCTTGGCATAGTCCTCGACTAAATAAGAAATATCGATTGGCAAGAAATGGGCTGATTTGGTCATCCTATCTACAATGACCCAAATTGAATCATGCTATCGATGAGTATGAGGTAAACTTGTCACAAAATCCATGCTCACTATCTCCCACTTCCAAGTAGGAATATTAAACTCTTGCATAGACCGACTAGGCTTTTGATGCTCAATCTTGACCTGCTGACAAGTAGAGCACTTAGCTACAAACTCTGCAATATCTCTCTTCATCCCACTCCACCAATAGATTTCCAGCAGATCACGGTACATCTTCGTGGCCCATGGATGAATCGAGTAATGTGCACCACGCACTTCTGCAAGTATTCACTGTCTCATCTCATTGATACACGGCACAGACAGCCTACCCTGGCAACACAACATACCATCTCCCCCTTAGGATAAAATCTCTACTTTCTGATCCTTGACTGACTCCTTCAACTTCACTAAACTAGGATCCTTATCCTACTTTTCTTTCACTTCAACAACCAAAGAAGATTCCGAACAATTCTGAACCGAAACGCTACCCTCAGTTGAATCAACCAAATGAACACCTAATCTGGCAAGCTGATGAACTTCCCTAACTAATTTCTTCTTATCACCCTCAATATGAGCAGCACTACCCATAGACAATATACTTAGGGCATCTGCCATTATATTGGCCTTGTCTGAGTGGTACAAAACAGTCATATAATAATCTTTCAACAATTCTAACCACCTTCTCTGGTGGAGGTTCAAATATTTTTGCAAAAACACATACTACAAGTTTTTGTGATCTGTGAACACATCAACATGCACCCTATACAAATAGCGCCTCAAAATCTTTAAGGGAAACACAACAACTTCTAGCTCAAGACCATGGGTAGGGTAATTCTTACCATGGGGCTTAAGTTGTCTAGAGGCATAGGCCATAACCTTACCCTTCTGCATCAAAACACACCCCAAACCAAATCTAAAAGTATCATAGTACACAACAAACCCATCTGAACCATCTGGTAACGTCAAAACTGGGGTTGTGGTGAGTCGAGTCTTAAACTTCTGAAAACTCTTCTCACAAGAATCTGACCATTGAAATTGACTTCTTCTGAGAGAACCTGGACATGGGGGATGTAATAAATGAGAACCCTTCAACAAACCATAGGTAATACCCTAAGCCTAAGAATCTGAAGGAGAGATGGGTCTGGGCCAGTTTCTCACTGTTTCAGTCTTTTGAGGATCAACTCTAATGCCATCACTGGAAATAATATGGCCGAGGAAACCTACTGATCTTAGCCAAAATTCATACTTACTCAATTTAGCAAACAACTGATGGGCTCTAAGAGTCTATAATACTATTTTGAGGTGGTCTGCATTATCATTTCGTTACGAGAATAGACAAGAATGTCATCAATGAAGACTATGATGAACATGTCTAAGTACTGCTTGAACACTCGGTTCATCAAGTCCATAAAGGTTGTTGGGGCATTCGTGAGACCAAAGGATATGACTAGAAACTCGAAGTGACCATACCGAGTTCTAAAAGTTGTTTTTAGACTATCACATTATCTGACTCTAAGATGATGATAGCCGAATCTGATGTCTATCTTAGAAAAATAACTAGCACCTTAAAGTTGGTTGAATAAGTCATCAATTCTGGAAAGTGGGTATTTGTTCTTGATTGTGACTTTGTTCAACTGGCGGTAGTCAATACACATTCTAAGAGAACTGTCTTTCTTAGGCACAAACAAGATTGGTATGCCCCACACTGAAATACTGGGCCGGATGAATCCCTTATCTAGGAGATCTTTCAACTGCTCTTTCAACTCTTTAAGTTCGGTTGGAGCCATTTTGTATAGTGGAATAGAGATAGGATGGGTATCTGGAAGAAGGTATATTCCAAAGTCAATTTCTCTTTCGGAAAGAACTCCGAGAAGATTTTCAAGAAATACATCTGGAAATTCTCTCACTGCTGAAACTGACTCAAGACTAGAATTCTCAGAGTTAGAGTTTTTGAATTAAATAAGATGGTAAATACACCCTTTGGATATTATCTTTCTCGCTCTAAGGTATGAAACAAGCTGAACCCAAAGTGCTATAGTAATACCCCTACATTCAAGTACTGGTTCATTTGGAAACTAAAAATGAACTACTCTATTTCTGCAACATACTGAAGCATAACACGAATAAAGCCAATCCATACCGAGAATGACGTCAAAATCCATCATCTCTAACTCTATAAGGTCTACTAAAGTAATTTTCTGTGATATTGTAATCGGGCAGTTCCTGTATACCCGCTAGGGTACGACAGACTTACGCACTGGGGTAGACATAGAGAAAGGCTCTATTAGATTTTGGGACTGACTCCGAAGTTGATGGCTATATAAGGGGTTACAAATGAAAGAGAAGCTCCAGGTCTAATAACACATAAATATGTAAATTAAAGGCTTGAAACGTACCAGTAACTACATTAGAAGAAGTTTTCTGATCTTTTTGGGACAGAAGCACATAAAGCCTGTTTTGATGCTAACCACTAGGAACACTGGAAGCGACGCCCTGAAGAGTCGGGCGGCCGACTGGAGCCGATGACTGATAGGACTGGCCCTGTTGGTTCCAATCCCTACCTTTCTAAGTAACTACCCAACACGTTAAAATCAGATGGCCTAGATTTCAACATCTAAATTATACATCACTGTCATCTCTACACTCACCCTGATGGTTTGTACCATATTTTTGGAAAAGAGGATTTGTGTGACCACTATTTACACTGCCTTGGGACTTAGAGCCTGGCACTTTATCCCTATTATCATTTCTGAATTTGGGTACTGAGGCATTAGCTGAAAATGGGGAAGGAGCTGAAGGTTTTTGACAGAACTGAGGATGGTTACCCTCTTTTAACTTTGGCTGAATAAAATTAAATCTACCTATTCTAGCCCTCTTGTTTTCCTTCTCTCTCTCTTTAAGCTTCTGCTCCTCAATCTGTTAAGCATGGATCATAAGCCTAGATATGTCCATCTCTTTAATTAATATTGTAGTCCTACACTCCTTGATCATACTATCAAATACCCCATGCACGAACTTGCTCATCCTAGATCTGTTATTAGCCACCACATGAGGAGCATACCTAGCTAGCTGAGTAAACTTAAGGGAATACTCCTTCACACTTATGTTTCCCTACTTCAAGTTGATGAACTCTAACATCTTAGCCTCTCTCAACTCTAATGGAAAGAACCTATCTAAGAATGCAGTAGCAAACTCTTCCTATTATATAGGCCCTACAACTACACTTCTATCTACCCTCCACTACTTAAACCATGTATAAACTATATCTTACAACTTATACGAAGCGAACTCAGCACTCTCACTAACTGTTACCTCCATAATGCCTGTTACCTTCTACACCATGCCAAAGAATTCCTATGGGTCCTCTTCAGATATGGATCCCAAAAATAGAGGAGGATTCATTCAGGTAAATTCCCGAATCCTAGCTGCACCAGCTGGTCAAATATTCTGAGCCGCTACAGAATGAGCTAGAGAAGTGAATGCAGCTCTGAATTCTGCATAAGAAATATAATCATTCAGGGGATCTTCCTGAATGGGCAGAGATGTTGGCTGGTTTACGTTACTTCTTCCATTTGTCTTTCTGGGAGGGATATTTTGTAAACGGAAGAAAGTATAGATTAGACAGAGAATTTAGCATGAGCATCATGCTCAGTCACATAACATGAATACTGAAAAGGGAAACTTTTCCAAAAACTCCTCATAGCCTCTTGGCCATAAGTGTAGTGCGCATCACACCCATGTACAACACTATACTTGATATGACTTTCAGACTCCCTAGGACACTTTAAAACCTTAGGCTCTGATGCCAAGTTTGTAATTCCTTGAGAGTACACCTTGGGTGCCACACGGTGCTTACAGTCCTGAGGGGCCACAAACTAACCCATGAGCTGGTACCTGTTGTGAACACTAACTAAAATTGATAACAAAAGATCATATATGGAAATTAACTGAGTAATGACATAAGGTTTTAAGTCATAAATATGATAAGTCTATAAGGAAAATCTGATAATACTGATAAAATATCTGACAATGATAACTAAAATCTAAAAATTGAGTAACTATCTGTAGTACTTTAAAAAGCCTCTACTAACTAATTGTGGAGCTGATGGGAAAACCCCCTAACTAACTCTATCTATCTACTGAACTGAAAGCAAGAAAATAAATATAGTCTATCCTCAAATATGAGGACTCACCACTGTTATGGCTGATAATCTGGAAGGTCTATGCGCAATCTGAGAATCGAGCATCTGAATCTATGATATGATATATCATAGCACAAGAAAAGAGTATGCAATCAATACTTTGAATGTACTGGTATGCTAAACAAGGTAGGCTAATATGCATGGTTTCGTGTGCATGAGTAATAATTGATTGAATAGATAACATGAAGTACTGAATAAAATGCATGAAATCTGTAAATACTGAGAATGCATGACCAAGCATAAAATATGTTTTAAATATATTTTGTAAACTGGAATACTGATAAATGAATAGTTGATATCTGTTTGCTATGGTCAAGCAAAACTAAAACTGAATTACTGAGTTGATTACTGGACTGAGACTATGGGAGCTATCATTTAACTGACATGCCCCAATGAGAAATTTAGGGTCCAACTCGTGACCATAATTGGAAGGGTGTCAGTACCGTGCCACAGGTAATAACACTGGCTTTGTGGATCCACTAATGTACTATCTCGAAGGACTAAAGATGTCAAGCCTAAACTGACGGGTGACCTCTGGGAGGTAGTCAAACCTGAACAGATGGGTGACTCCTCAAATCCTATGCTAGCTACATAGTTCTGGAGTATGGGGACTGATACTAATGACACTGTCTAACTAACGGGGAAGTCATTATCTCGGTACTCGCTCGATGCTAAATCCAACTCCCAACTGAACTGACTCAAAAATATTGAATTTTCTACATTTAACTGATTATGATAATAGACTGAACTATTATTGCTCATAACATGTTTGAAACTATGTTGAAGATACTGATATTAAGTAAACAACTAAGTTTTTAGGTATTCATAACCCCAGGACTCGATAGCAATGATAGTAAAATAGTACTAAACTTGAAGGACATAATATGAAAGCATTTACTCAAAATTTATTCTTGTAGACATTTAATCAAACACTTGATATTCATAGTTCAATATAAGCATGGGAATAGTTTAAAGCTTGTAGAAATAGCATGATTTCAACATCAACATCACTTAGTATGATTTAAATCAGCGAATAGCATTGTTCAAATATATGGGGTTCAGTATAAACAACAATTACATGTAAACAAGGTGTAGAATTATAATTCATGGGAATTCATGGTTGAAATCACAAGTAAAAATCATCAAACCCTGTAAAGATCCCAACACTTTAAATTTAAAGTGGATACTTGGACTCCATGGGTGAAAGGAACCCATAGATAAACTGCAACATCCCGACGTCTTCTTAGCTAAATTCCATCCATGGAAAGTCTAAGCATTAGCTTTTAGAATGATCTAAATTAATTTTCATGTGGAATATCCTAGATTTCAACCTTTCATTATGTAGATAACTGAATTATCTTTTCAACAATATAAGATTCATCCAAAATGGACCCTCGGTAAAGAAGTTATGAATAATTTAAAGTTTCAGTCATAAACATCGTCATTTTGGTGTCTAGCGCATCGCGGAGAGGGTCAAATTGACAATCGTCAATTTCCAGTGGAGCTCCACGATAGTGGCGCATCGCGGAGGAACTCAATTTCTCACTCGTCGAATTCCAGTAGACCACCGCGATTGTGGTGCGTTGCGGTGGCACCCGAAATTGGGTTTTTAAGTTCAAATTTCCAGTTCTGTTTAGGAGTCATTAAGGGTAATTTTGACTTTTCCTTAGCTTTTAAAACCATCCAAACAAAGGATTTAGGGTATGTTTGAGAAACTTAACCCTACTTTTGTCAAAATCATCAAGAATCCTTTCTAGAGCTTCAAACAAGAACTTCAAGAAACTCAAGATTCAACCGTGGGTTTTCAAAATCGATTGAAGATTCGAAATCCCCGGATCATAGGCTTCAAGAATCACCCATTGTTTTCCTATTTTGAGGTACGCGGAGTTTTTCTTAAAATCTCATGGGCATAGAAATCTTGATTTTAAGAAAGGGGTTTTCAGATTTATGAATACATTCATATTTTAGAAATCTTGACTGTATTATTTTGGTCTTTTGACCTTCCCCAAATTTATTTAAAATTATAGATACGTATGCATATGTTTTATGATTTATGAATGAATTGAGAGCATGACGCACATGAATCCCTCTTTTGGTATGATTTTCTAAATTTTCTTATGATATGAATTGTCGTGAATATTTCTTGAAAAGCATGATATGAAATATCTTGATTAATGCTACAAATTGATTTATCATTTTGAATTCAAAAGAGAGGGTTGTGCATATTGATAAATGTTGAAAATATCTATATAATGAAAGAGTGAATGATTTTTCCAAAAGCACATGACCACCATATGTTTGAACAATCTCAATATAGTTTTGACTTGTGTTCTCAGAACATGAAATCTTTTCTATTGTTTGCACGTTTGGGTGGTATGAACTGTGTTTTAATGAAAAAATTATGCATGATGAATTATGGCTCAGAAATAGAACTTCCAAGTCTTGGTCTGACGACACTAATTCAGATTATGCCATGATAATTCAGAATAGATTTAATGCATGTTTGAAATCAAACTTTTCAGATGTTGAAACTAGAAACATGCATGATTTAGAACAGGATAAAATTGGGAATAAAAAAAGTTTAGGTGGTTCCCTGATGAAGGCGTGAGTATCAAACAACGCATCACCCAAAACCGTGATTTGTCGATCCAGGTTTATTTATTACGCTTGCCTAGAGCCCTATGGCGTATCAGATTCAAGAACTCCAACCCTTGCGTCACACTTGTTGGGGGCTTTCCCTCCGAGTAAATGGTGGATTCCATACCACCCGTGGAATATCAGAATTGTAGGGGAGTGTCACTTAACTCAAAAGTAATATACAGATCAGAACTTACACTGACGGACAGGTTACATGTTTTTCAGAAATGCGTCCATGTGTTTCGAAAGCCACTTGATGTATAATGTTTTGACAAAGTTGTTTCCCAAACTATTTTATTTACATATAAGTTTTATTTTGGATTGCTTTGCATACCAGTACATCTGTATTGACCCCTTCTCCTCCCTCCAGGTTTTGAGGCTCAGTCTAGGGGTCCAGAAAGGCAGTAGATTCATCATACAGAGTTGCAGTGATTAGTTGGTGAGCCTTCTCTATTCCAGAAGGCCCGTCTTTCATATTATGTCCCTTATTATTATTTTGGTCTACTGGGGACCTTATCCCAGTTTTTAGATAGTTGTCAGATTTTCCTGTAGTAGAGATTTTGTAGACTGAGTCAGATTTTGCAGACTGAGTCAGATGTTATTAGATGTAGTTGATTTTTAATTTAAGACTTATGCTGAATTCAAAATTGACCATGTTTTCATAGCAGATTATGTTTTCACATCTTCTTTATTTAAATGAATGTGTGCATGCTTACCAGATAGAAAGGGACATTCTGGGCCCTCAGGGTTCGGGATGTCCGCCATGGCCAGTACCTAGTTCGGGTTGTGACAAACTTGGTATCAAAGCACAGTTCATAGTCCCAGGGTGTCTGCGAAATCGCATCAGGTAGAGTCTTATTTATGAGTGTGTAGCATGCCATACTTATAAGCAGAAGGCTACTAGGAGTTTAGGAATATTTCTCTTCTTTGTGATTTAGTTCGTGCTTCAGAGTCTAATCTGTCCCCTAATCAATGATCTCTTTATTTTCAAAAAAAATAGTTTGTCTCCCCATCACACCGACGTTAATGCTCAAGAGGATGAAGTCCGTCCCACTTATGGGATGAGGACACGTAACAGAGCTCACACTCCAAAACCTGTCCCTACTCCGGGAGTCCCTCAAGTCCCAACCAGTCCACCTAGGGCTCCTTAGACTAATGTTAACCATACCTCAACAACTCAGAGGGATATTTCAAATGCAGAATTTAGATAATTTATTCATATGCTGACACAGTTGGTGGATAATTAGGCCCAATGATCAGAAAATATTGGTTCTGTACCTGTTACATCTGAAGCTACTAGGGTGGATCAGTTCATGAAAATGAACCCGCCTAAGTCTACTTGCACTAAAGTAGAAGAGGATTCGCAAGAGTTCATAGATAAAATGGAGAAGATTTTCAGAGTGATGAATGTGGATCAGGTGAAAGGTGTTGACCTAGAGGAATACCAGCTAAAGGATGTATCAAACCAATGGTATAATGAGTTGGAAGAGGCAGAGGGTGACAGCGCTGAGCCCAAAGTGTGGGATGAGTTTATGAAATCTTTTCATAACCAGTTCTTTCCTCTAGAGTTGAGGGAATCCAAAGCGGAGGAGTTCATAAACCTTAAGCAGGGTAAGATAAATGTTCAGGGGTATACTTTAAAGTTTAATCAGCTGGCCCATTATGCTTCTGAGATAACAAGCAGTATGAGGGCCGAAATGAGAAAGTTTGCTTTCGGCCTTTCAGAAGATCTGGTGCTTGAATGTCAAGGGGCGATGCTAAACAGGGAATTGGACTTTGCTAGGCTGACATTCCACATGCAGTAGGTTGAGAAGAAGAAGAAGAAGATAGTCGAGTCCAAAGAGAAAGACAGGTAGACGAAAAGAGCCAGATCAGCGGATTAGAACCCCAGTCAGTAGCAGAGTGGTAATTGGGGTAACAAATGGAAAAAGAGGAAGTTTTGGGGCAAGGCGCAGTTTGCAGCTAGCGCCCAGTGCCCAGACCTCCAGTTGATAATGATCTTAGAGTTTTTAGGCCAGCCAAAGATCCAGAGCTCAGGATACTTAGTCGTAAGGTAGTGTGGCTCAGCTATACCGTTCTTATCCGCGATGTGAGGCTTGTGGTAGGCATCATTCAGGAAGGTGTCAATTAGGCCATCGGTGTGTTATTCATGTGGTCAGATGGGCCACTTTCAGTGAGAATGTCCCTTTACAAGGAGGAATGTTAGTGGAGCTAAGTCTCAGGCAAACTATTCTGCACCACCACTACCTCAAAAGGGCACTAATTCAGCTACCGAGAGTGGTTGCAACCATTTGTATGCTCTGACTAATCGCTAGGAGGCGGAAGCCTCGGTAGACATAGTCACTAGTACATTACAAATCTTTTCCCATGAGGTATATGTATTACTTGATCCCGGGTCTACCTTATCTTATGTGACCTCGTATGTGGTTATTGGTTTTGGGTTTGAACCCGATGTAATTGTTGAACCTTTCTATGTTTCCACTCCAATGGGAGATTTTATTGTGTCTAGAAGGGTGTACAAAAATTGTGTTATGTCTATTCTTAGTAGGGATACTATAGCAGAACTCATAGAACTTGATATGGTTGCTTTTGATGCTATCCTAGGGATGGAATGGCTCCATCGGTGTTATACCACACTAGATTGTAGGACCCGAAAGGTTACCTTTAAATTTTCGAATGAGCCAGCAATAGAGTGGGAGGGGTATTTATTAGCACCTAGATGGCACTTTATCTTATCTCAGAGCCCGCAAACTTATTTCCAAGGGTTTCTTGTACCATCTTATTCGGGTTAAAGATTCTAACGCCAAAAGTCTCCCCCTTCAGTCTGTCCCAGTAGTAAATGAATTCCTAGAATTTTTTCTAAATTATCTCCAAGGAATTCCACCTGATAGGGAGATAGATTTTGGCATTGATGTGTTGCCAGATACCTGTCCTATTTCTATTCTGCCATATAGAATGGCTCTTACAAAGTTAAAAGAGTTGAAAGAACAGCTAGCAAATCTCCTAGATAAGGGTTTTATCAGACCTAGTGTTTTTTCTTGGGGTGCACATGTACTCTTCGTGCGAAAAAAAGATGGTTCCCTGCGTATGTGCTTAGATTTCCACCAGTTGAATAAGGTCACAGTGAAAAATAAATATCCTCTTCCTAGAATGATGACCTTTTTTATCAGCTTCAGGGTGCTAAGTATTTTTCAAAAATAGACCTTCATTCGGGATATCATCAGTTGAAAGTTAGGGAGTCAGACATTCTTAAAACAGCCTTCCAAACCAGATATGGTCATTATGAATTCTTAGTCATGTCCTTTGGGTTAACCAACGCCCTTGCAAATTTCTTGGACCTAATGATTAGGGTCTTCCGTCAGTTCCTAAACTTGTTTGTCATAATTTTTATTGATGACATCTTAGTTTACTCTAAAAGTGAAGAGGACCATGCCAATCACCTCTACACTGTTCTTCAGACCATTAAAGATCATAAGTTGTATGCGAAATTCTCCAAGTGTGAATTCTGGCTGAATGTTATTGCTTTCTTGGGGCACATTGTGTCTAGTGAAGGGATTAAGGTTGATCCCCAAAAGATTGAGGCAGTAAATAAATGGCCTAGACCTACGACTCCAACCGATGTTTGGAGTTTCTTGGGTTTGGCAGGGTATTATCGGAGGTTTGTTGAGAGTTTTTCTTCTATAGCTGCTTCACTTACTAAGTTGACTCAGAAAAAGGTGAATTTTTATGGTCCGACTCTTATGAGAATAGTTTTGAGAAGTTGAAAGACAAGTTGACTATGGCTCCTATTTTGAATCTTCTAGAAGGTACAGAGGTTTTTGTTGTGTACTGTGATGCGTCCCGTGTGGGACTTGGGTGTGTACTTATACAGCACAAAAAGGTGGTGGCTTATGCATCTAGGCATTTAAAGATGCATGAGCGGAACTACCCCACTCATGATTTAGAATTAGCAGCTGTGGTGTTTATGCTTAGAATTTTGAGGCATTATCTTTATGGGGTGCATGTTGATATTTTTACTGACCATAAGAGTTTGCAGTATGTTTTCTCATAGAAAAGAAACAATCACACTTTTCAAAAAATGTCTTGTAGCCTCTTGCTCATAGATGTGGCGCGCTACACACCGATGATCAAGACTCTACTTAATACGGCTTGTGAGACTCCCTAGGATACCTTAAAACCTTAAGCTCTAATACCAAGTTTGTAACGCCCCAAAAATAAGTTCCGGAGTGTTACACGATGCTTGAGGCTACGAGTAGCCGCAAGCTAACCCTTTGAGCCATTTTCATTCAGTTTAACACGAATCAAAAGGATTTCCATAAATAACCCTCAAATATCAATAGAGTAATCATCATCCAAGAATAAAAGAATTTCAGAAAGATAATAAAATACTACTTATTAGTCAACTCCTAACATCTATACTAGTCTGACAAGCCTCTAAGAAAATCAATAAAATTAGCAAGCCATTGAGACATACCCCAACTAACTCATACTCAGTTATCAAATGTAAATAATTCCGTGAAACCAATATCAGACATCACGCCCTCGGAACATGAGGACTCACCACAACAGAGGATGTAGAACAGCGTACCCGAAGAATCACTGTCGAACCTAGAACTGAGCACCTAAACCTATATTCTGAGAAAATGCAGCCCACATCTGAAGATGTAGGTCAGTACCATGGAAAGGAATCGAGTATATAGGGGTGTATGCAGTTGGATAAACATCATCATCATAAATATTTATAAGAAATATACAGGATATATGAAAGACTCACATAGCCCAAAGAAAATCATCATAATCATGAGAGGATGAAATAAGTACAATAACACATGTGAGTCATCATATAATTTTTCAATCACTTTCAGTTCATCAAGAATATCAATTCTCATAATGTAAATATCATTTAAATCTTTCGAAAGAATAACTTTCACAATTCCACTTTTAAATCACTTCACCATTCACCATAGACACAAGGAAAGACACATACTGGGAGATCCTATAACTGACATAAACCATGTGAGCCACATGGAGTTCAACATCTAATCCACGTTAGGGAGAGCCGTCCTATCCTTGCCATCGGAGTAGGACTATTGATATCAACTCCACACAAACTAGTGATCACTAAATAAATCAGCCTCAGGCTCACTCCTATGGGGGCACGTAGTTCTTGGGAAGTAAGGTCGCTTTATATCTCCCACTCAGTGCTAAAGATTTCTCCCGAACTTAGCTCAGATCATTTCAAAGACAATCCACAACAAAACAATTTTAGTAATATATAAAAATATACATCGGGAGCCATCATGCTTCCCATCCATCAAAATCAACCACATTGTGGATTCTTTCACACTCGAGTTCAAAACAACTTCATTAAGATCAAAAGGTCAAATCATTCAAAATATCTCAAATATTCAACATCAACGTGCTTATGACACACACTTACTAAAAAAACACAATTTCCAATGGGGATTCACGACCCAAATATCAAAATCATGATCAATATCATTCAAGATTCATGCTTTATATCACCACAATGTAAATTCATCTTTTAAAATCATAAACATCAAGATTTCATAATAATCATCATAAGATATGGGTTCATGCTTCAAATTCATAAAAATCAAATAAAAATTATTCCTTTGTAAAGAAAATTACTTTTGGGCAAAAGAACGAAAGAGAGTTCTTGTTGAAAAACCCCACATACCTTGAATGATGAACTTTAGATCGATACTCGTTTTTGAGATGTTAATCGTGCCTTTGAATGATGGTTCTTGGAGTTCTTGAACAAGGAACTTGGAATCTTGAATAAATTTGCAGAATTAATGGTGAACTTTGGAGGTTCTTAAAGTTGGATGTAGGAGCTTAGGGTTTTCTTTTTGAGGGAATTTGATGAAATATAACATATAATGCTTCTAATAGGCTTTAATATAGGGTTTGGACGGATTTTGGGTAAGGGAGGATGACCAAAATGCCCCTAAAAATTAAATAATTCTCGAATCTATCCTTTGATGGACTGTTTTGATAGTCTGAAGTAGATCAACCATAACATTTTACTCCGATATCCAAATTGAATGAAACTAATTTCATTAGAAAGAGGACTCTCATATCTTTCCGTTGATATATAGTATCTCACCTAGATCATTGTGTACGAGGAGTGATGATCATTTGAAGTTGACCCAAAAATTTGCTTTTGATAGGCTGAAGTAGATCGACCATAAATTTTTGCTTCGATAGACAAATTGGATGAAACCAATTTCATTTGAAAGAGGACTCACAGAGCTTTTTGTTGATATATAGTAGATTATCCAGATCATTATGTACAAGGATTTATGATTGTTTAAAGTTGGAGCAAAAATACGCCAGGCCTCAGTACTTTTTTCTGCACGTTTTACTATTCACTACTATGCACGATTCTATCGGAATGTTCATAACTCGTCGCTCGGGTGTCCGTTTTGGATGATCCACATATCGTTGGAAAGATTATTCGATACTCTATGTAATGGTGGTTCATAATATAAGACATTCCATACGAAAATTTTATAATTCATTCTAGAAGATAGAACCCAACACGTTTACGCACAAAATTTCAACGAAAAATTTCCCAGGGTATTACATTTGATTTCACACACGTTTGACATTTTGATTTATTACACTCAAAGTTAGGAAATACTTCCAAACTAATCAGTTTTTGCAAGATTTTATACTTCACATGCCCTAAACAACTATGCCATAAATCATTTGACTCTAGAAAGTAAGAAGAAACTTCACCTTTCTTCATTTCAACAGGCATTACATAAAGTTTGAAAAGGACTTCATTGAGGAAGCCCTTTCTTACATATGTTTCATTCTTTCTTATTACAACTTTCTCTAAAATAAACATATACTTAAACTTATTTTTAACAAGAAGTGTCGTTGACACTAAGTTTTTCCTAATAGTAGGAACATGGAGAACATTGTTGAGAGTTAACACCTTGCTGGAAGTCACTTTTGGGAATATCTTCCCATTTTCGTCAACCTTGGTTATTTCATTATTTCTCATGAAGATCACTTCTTTGGGAACAGCGGGATCATAAGTAGCAAAAACTTCTTTGTCTGCTCAAACATGTCTAGTAGCTCCTAAATTAAACCACCATTCATTTGGATATCCAACTAGATTACTTTTAGTGATCATATCACAAATATTTTCAATTTTTCTAGTTGTTTCCAACAAGTTTATCTAATATCTTTTCTCATTCTCATTTAGAACTTGACTATTTAGAGCCTTGCGACCAATATCACTACAAATGTAGCAATTTCCTTTGAACATTTTCTTATTCTGCTCTTTTTCTTGTCCAGAAGACTTCTTCATCTTCTTATTATTTGAAGCATCATCCTTAATAGTATTTGCAACCATCATTGATGATTTTTCATTCAACTCACTATCCTCGTCTATCTTGGAATGACTCACAAGATCTTTCAAATTAGATAATTGATTTCCACTTATTATTTTTTTCTAGAATATGAAGATCTATACTTGTGAACATTTTCTTTTCAAGTTTGTCCATCCAAAATGACATCATTTCCTGTAATTCTTTGAAGTTCACACCAAAATATTTTTCTAATTTCTCTGCCGTTTTCATTGCTAGAGCAATACCTAAACGACTTAATGACACAATATTGGTTGCCATTGGGACAACATCATTCACAATCAAATTAATTTGTTGTTCAATTTCATTTGTCATTGGTTGTCAATCTTTGGCATACTTTTTAGTATTTTAGAGTACTAACAATAAAGATTTTAATCTTTTGTCAATTTGTTTCTAGTCAATGATGAAGTTTTTATACCTTCAAATCATCAACCGAATGAACTTTGAAATATGAAGAAGTTTTTATGACTTCGAATCAAAATCAAATTCAAATAGAGTAAAATCCCACAGATTTTAAACTCTAGAAATCAATACAGAGATTTTAACGAATCAGTGAAGTATTTATATTCGTCGAACTGAATTCCCACATTGATTTCTCGATGAACTTTTTATATTCTTCTAACTGAGGGAGTAGAAATCAAAAGATTTTAGTCTCCACAAAATCAAACCTAATACAGATTAAGCAAACACTTGATTTATAAATGGCGATAATTTTTTTTTACTTCACCAAACAAGCACAAAAAATAAATATTTTGTACTTTTCTTAAAATTGTTGTTTTGCTCATTTTTTTCATAAAATCTATATTATTCAACAGTAACATCAAATACATGTTCAAAGTAAATATGAACAACCAAATGAAGTTTAAAATCTATATTTACAACTTTGAACTCTTAATAATAAGTTCAACCCAACTTATGAACATCAACAAAATGAAGTTCAAACTATTTTCTGGAAAGTAGCAAAACCAAATGTTAGAAGTTTCAACACAAGTTCAGCCAACTAGTGAACTATAAGAATAGAGTTTCAAGAACTTCAAACACAAGTTCAAAAATTTTGAGCAACTATCAATATGAAGTTCAAACTATTTACAGAAAAATAGTAAACCAAACAATACAGATCAGTATAAGTTCCTTAAGATTGTTTTTTGGTGGGTACAAAATCTGTATTTTTTCTATGCAAACTTTAATACTAAGTTCAAGAACAACTTTCAAGAAACAATGAAGTTACAACAACTTCAAATAAAATTCCAAATGAATAATTAAATAAACTATCAAAATAAAGTGTTTATCAACTTTATGAAAGAAGATGAAGTAAAAAATTGTAGAATCAGGTCCACCAAATGAATGATGTGCCCTTAAGGAATTTATTTCTCTCACATACCCGAGGTTATGGAATCTTTCCTCCTAGGATAAAATGAATCTTTTTCCAAAAATAGAGGTACCTCAAATTTTTAGAAACTTCGAACACACTCAACGATCTGATGATCACATGAGAGTTTTTAGATTAAGAAGACTATTGTTTTTCTACTAAAAAATAATTGTTTTTACCTGAGAAAAATTCAAGTATTTATAGCCATCAAAGTGTTGCTTCACGAAGAGAAGCAATGGTTCTGAAAGGTACACCCCTTCATAAAGGTG
Organism: Capsicum annuum; assembly: GCF_002878395.1. Lineage (NCBI taxonomy): Eukaryota > Viridiplantae > Streptophyta > Magnoliopsida > Solanales > Solanaceae > Capsicum > Capsicum annuum. The sequence goes on along the minus strand of NC_061111.1, from coordinate 151,744,540 downwards.
CAACTCTTCAAAAAAGGTACAACTCTTTAAAAAAGTCTCAACCATTGGAAAGGTCATATCCGTTCAATCTGAAAAGGTGCCTATTCAAATAGCATTATTTCACTTAGTGTCTTTCCAAAAAAAAAAACACCACCTTTTCATTTTCCATTCACCTCTTAATAACCCAACAATAGGTTCCCTGATTTTCATCTTTGAGGTCAACGAGCTCTATAATATAGGGGTATTGATACAAATTAAGTTGTTAATTAGCTAAAAAATTAGTGAAAGAGTAGTTAAGAGCCTATTATTACTGTTGAGACTGTTTCTACTGTTTATTTCATGATTGGAGAGTGAACCAAAAGCTATGGAAATTGGTATGGGTTTTTGGTAGAAATGGGTAGGCGTTATCACTGTAGCTATACATAGGTGCATATGTGTAAGAGGAGATTCATTCATGATAATAAAATTACTCTACTCTCTATTGTATTTTTTTCAATTTCGCTATATTCTCAAATAAATCACTAAACTAGCTTTTCCTTTCTCAGGATTCCTTTTTCCTAGATTGACTAACTCTATTCTTAGTGCATCATCTCAAAAATAGATCAATTTCTATACATAATACATGATCCAATCCCTACTTAACATAACACAATTAACAACAAATTACACAATCTAATTGAACAACTAATATTCTCCACCATATATATATACATAGAAAGAGCCAAAAAATTATACAAGGAAACAGGGATGTTTGTCCCCAGACTCAGGCTACTAGTGCACCAGCTACTCTAGGTCACCCAGATCCTCCTCAGGGTGCATCATCTAGTACCGATGGCGGTCAGCACCAGAATCGGTTCCATGCTTTACCATCCCGCCAGGAGCAAGAGAGTTCACCAGATATTGATACTGGTATGCTTTGTGTCTTTCATTTTGATGTTTATGTGATATTATACCCAGGGTCAAATTTCTCTTACATGACTTCGTTGGTTGCGGTAAACTTTGGAATAGATCCTGAAAAGCTTTCTAATCCCTTTTCAGTTTTTGCCTTATTAGCTGAGTCAGTTGTTGCCAAATAGATCTATAGAAAGTATCCTATCTCTATCCTTTGTAGGATCATATTATCAAATTTAATAGAATTATATATGGTTGACTTTGACCTTATTCTAAGTATGGATTGGATTCATTCCTGTTATGCATCTATAGATTATCGGACCCGAGTGGTGAAGCTTCAATTACTCGATGAGCCAGTTTTTGAGTGGGAAGGTAATTCAGTATCTCCTAAGAGTCATTTTATAGCCTATCTTAAGGATAGAAAGTTGATATCAAAAGGGTGCATCTATCATTTAGTTTGAGTCAAAGATGCTAAGTCTGAGGCTCTAACTGTTCAGTCAGTCCAGGTAGTAAATGAATTTCGAGTAGTTTTTCCTGAAGATTTTCTTGGGAGGTAGAATTCAGAATTGATTTTCTTTTTGATACTTAGCCCATCTCCATTCCTCTATATCATATGGCTCCTTCCGAGCTTAAAGAGTTAAAAGAGGAACTCAAAGACCTCTTAGATAAGGGTTTCATAAGGCCTAGTGTTTCTTCATGGTGAGCTCCTATCCTATTCGTGCATAATAAAGATGGTTCTCTACGAATGGGCATTAACTATCATCAGTTGAATAAAGTCATAGTTAAAAATAGATATCCTCTTCCCAGAATTAATGACTTATTTGATCAACTCCAAGGTGCAAGTTATTTCTCCAAGATTGACCTTAGATCTAGCTATTACCAACTTAGAGTGAGGGAATGTGATATTCTCAAGACAGCTTTCAGAACCCATTATGGTCATCTTAAATTCCTAGTCATGTCTTTTGGGCTTACAAATGCCCAGCAACCTTCATAGACTTGATGAACAATGTTCAAATAGTACCTGAACATGTTTGTCATAATCTTTATCGATGATATGCTTGCTTATTCCCATAGTGAGGATGACCATGTAGACCATTTTAGAATCGTGTTGCAAACTCTTAGAGATCACCAATTGTTCGCAAAATTCAGCACGTGTGAATTTTGGCTAAGGTCAGTAGATTTACTTGGTCATATTATTTCTGGTGATGGCATTAGAGTTGATCCCCAAAGACCGAAGCAGTGAGAAACTAGACTAGACCTATTTCTTTATCAAACATCAGGATTTTCTTGAGTTTAGCTGGCTATTATAGATGGTTTATTAAGGGTTTTTTATCCATTTCATCCCCCATACCCAGATTAACTCAGAATAAAGTTAAATTTTGGTGGTTAGATTCTTGTGAGAAGAGTTTTCAGGAGTTGAAGGCTCGACTCACTTCAGTGCCAGTCTTAGCATTATCAGATAGTATAGATGGATTTGTTGTCTATTGTGATGCTTCTAAAGTTGGTTTGGGTTGTGTTTTGATGCAGAGCAGTAAGGTCATAGCTTATGCCTCTAGATATCTTAAGCCTCACAAAAGGAACTATCCTACTCATGATCTTGAATTAGCTGTTGTTGTATTTGTTTTGAAAATATGGAGGTACTATCTTTATGGGGTGTATATTGATGTGATTATGAACCACAAAAGTTTGCAGTATGTGTTCACACAGAGAGAGTTAAATCTTCATCATAGAAGGTGGTTAGAATTGTTGAAAGAATATAACATGTGTGTTTTGTATCATTTGATAAAGGCCAATATAGTGGCAAACACCCTTAGTAGACTGTCAATGGGTAGTGTTGCTCATGTAGAGGGTGATAAAAAGGATTTAGTTCAAGAAGTTCATTAGTTAGCTGGACTAGGTGTGCGGTTAGTTGATTTGATAGAGGGCAATATTTGGGTCCAGAGTAGTGTAGAATCTTCTTTAGTTTTTGAGGGAAAGGAGAAACAAGATAAGGATCCCATTCTAGTTATGTTGAAGGAGTCAGTCAGAGATCAAAAGGTAGAGGTTTTCTCCGAAGGAGGAGATGGTGTGCTGATGGTTTGAGGCAATAAATTATGGCTGAAGAACATGGTGCACATTACTCCATTCACCCTGGTGCTACTAAGATGTACCGATATTTGCGGGAAATCTATTAGTAGAGTGGTATGAAGAAAGATATTACGGAGTTTGTGGCTAAGTGTACTACTTGTCAACAGGTTAAGGTAGAACACCAAAGGCCTGGTGGCACCTTGCAAGAGTTTAGTATTCCCACCTATAAGTGGGAAGGGGTGAACATGGATTTTGTGATAGGGTTACCCTATTCGCGTCATCAGCATAATTCGATTTGGGTTATTATAGACAGGTTGACCAAATCAGCCAATTTCCTGCCAGTTCATACATCCTACTCAGCTAAAGATTATGCTAAGTTATATATTAAATATTTAGTCAACTTACATGGAATTCCCTTGTCTATTATTTCACATAGGGGTACTCAATTTACCTCTAACTTTTGAAAAGCCCTTCAGAAGGGTGTTGGTACCCAAGTTTATCTCAGTTCAGCTTTCTATCCTCAGACAAACAGTCAGGTAGAAAGGACCATTCAGACCCTAGAAGATATGTTGAGGGCATGTGTGCTTAACTTCAAGGGTAGTTGGGATGAGCATTTGCCATTGAACGAGTTCTCCTACAGATAACAGTTACCATTCTAGTATTCAGATGGCGCCGTTTGAAGATATTTATAAGAGGATATATAGGTCACCTATCGGTTGGTTTGAAGTGGGTGAGGCTGCATTGATAGGGCCAGAAGTGGTGTTAGAAGCTATGGAGAAAGTTTAGCTGATTAGAGAGAGGCTTAAAACATCTTAGATTAGCCAGAATCTTATGCAAATGTGAGAAGAAGGGACCTTGAGTTTAAAGTTGATGACTTAGTTTATTTGAAGGTTTCACCCATGAAGGGGGTGAAGCATTTTGGCAGAAAGGGGAAACTTAGCCCCCCGATATGTCAGCCCTTACGAAATATTGAGTCGTGTTGGGAAGGTAGCATATGATCTTGAGTTGCCTATAGAATTGTCAGCCGTTCACCCTGTCTTGTATGTATTGGTGTTAAAGAAGTGTATTGGTGACCCATCCTTAGTAGTTCTTTGGAAAGCACCAAAATTCAGGATAGTCTCTCTTATGAAGAAGTCCCAGTTGAGATCCTTGATCACTAGATTCATAGGCTAAGGAAAAAAGAAGTTCCCTTAGTCAAAGTCCTTTGGTGGAATATGTCCGTTGAGGGTGCCACTTGGGAAGCAGAAGCAGATATGCAATCCAAGTACCCCCATCTTTTCTCCGCAAGTTCAAATTCTTCCTAAAGCAATGATTCTACTTATATTGATCCTCTTCAGTTCCTAATTTAATAATGTAATCATGTTCCCTGTCATGCATGTTCTGTATATACTCTCAAACCTTCTAGTTTTATCATCTAACCAGCCTTATTCGGGACGAATGTTCCCAAGGGGGAGATAATGTAACACCCCCTATTTTTGGATTAGAATTCAAACCGTTGTTACCAAGTGTACAGACTGAAACCCAATGATTTTATGTCTATTTAAGGGTGATGTTCAATTCTATAGTGTTGAAATGTCTTTTGATATCAGTTAAGGTCATTAAAATCTCCTAACTCAAAGATGGGTTGAGAATGCTTCTATTGATTAAGTTTTAGTGAACATTTTAGCTTGGGTCAACTTTAAATGACTATTACTCATTATACATAATGATTTACGTGTCCTACCTTATATTAAATGAAATATCTTTGAATCTTCTTTCCAGTGCATTTGGTTTTACCTTAATCCAATATCGGAGAAAAACGTTATACTCATTTTACTTTAGCATGTCCATCTGTCAACCAAGTGATGACCTGAGTTGATAAGTCATCAACTGAGTGATGACTTATCAGCCCAAGTCATTAGACTTAAACCAAAAAACCCTCAATTTCAGCCTCCAAGTGACAACTTGGGGTGATAAGCCATCACCTATGTGATGACTTATCAGACCAGATCATCACCCATAACCAATAAGTTCCCAAAATCCATCAAAAGTGATGACTTGAAGTGATAATCCATCATCTAAGTGACGACTTATCAACCCAAGTCGTCAATTAAAAATCTCAACAGTTATGATTTGGTTTTGTAAGGGTATTTTGGTCTTTTCCTTCATATCCCACAACTTAAATCATCAAAAACACGTACATAGCCATCATAAACAAGTGTTAAAAACCCTTAATCCTCTTTATCTCCAAAAACAAGATTAGGATTTCTCCTTGAGGTCATCTCCCAAGAACTTCAAGATCCCATTATGTTCTCTTCAATATAGTCAAGAGCTTAAGGTTCCTATGCCAAAAACTTCAAGAAAATCCTCCAAGAACATTCCTAAGTCTTATAAAGTCAACTTGTTCCATCGAATCAAGACAAATAAGGTATGTGGGATTTATGAACAAGGATAATCCTTTCATCCTTGTGCCCAAAACTAGTTTTTAATTACAAATTTACATAATTTTGTATGATTACACACGAGTTTCAATTTAGGGTTCATAGGGATTATGATATGACAAGAAATTTGAATATGAATTGCATCTCTATTTTTACATGTCCATACATTTGGCTTCTTTTACATATATTGAGAATTAAATTGCATTATTATGACTAGAACTGTGCAAGAACTCCATGATTTTGACTATTGAGCATGATTTGTGATGATTTGACATGAGTTATAATACTCCCTGGCAAAAGTATGACACCTCTCCCCAATGTGAGGTTTTTCTCTTAGGAGAACTAGACGTTGGACACTATGATAGCTAACATAGTGTATGTCGGTTAGAAGAACCTCCCTTATAGAAAAACTTTTAAAAGAATTCCCTACTAGAGAAGAAAAATAAAAAAGTTTTAAATATAGAATACAAGTTCAACTTTTATAACCAAATGTGATAGCTCATAAGATTTACATAGTATGCTTTGTTATTTATGATTGCTGACTTTCAGCTTTTAGTTATTCAAGACATTGTGAGTCATTGCACTTATCATGCATTCTTTTATGAATTTTGATAAACATTGAGATATTTTTTTACTTATACACTCACCCCCACATGTTCAGTACGTCCTCAAAGTACTGATCCACATATATGTTCATGTGCTATATTGTTTAATAATGTAGGTTTAGGTGCTCAGTTCTAGTAGCGTGACTAATCTCAAACATCTTCATCTACATCCTGATAGTAGGTAATTCCTCATAGTTAGGGGACCCAGTATTCAGGCTTTAAGTTTATTTCATTATCTTGATGTAATACCCTGTATTTTCATGCTAGAATTCTAACCGTCGTTCCTTCGTGTCTAAGCTCTAATCCAAATGATTTCCATGTGAATATAAGTTTCAAAATCATTATCATAGTCTATGAAGTAGTTTAGAGGTGAAAATGTTCATAGCAATGACTTACAACAAAGTTGAACTAAGATCATTTGATTCATCCAATATTTGGTGTTTGATTCTACAAGGGTGTACTTTAAATGTATATAACTTTTTAGATACATGAAATTTTTCATCTCAAGAACCACCAAATTATATATAATTGAATTATCTTTTCAACGATACAAATTTTACAAAAATCTGATAACTGAGTAAAACTTTATGACATTTTTCGTGTGAGGCAGTAAGCCGATATGATCGTGATGCGTCACGTCGACTTCGCCTCGACCCAAAATCCTGATGTGGATCCAAAGCTATTTTACATGCTAATTCAATTTCAAAAGGGCCTAGGGTCACTTTAGTCAATTTCCCTCACCCAAATCCGTCCCAAAACACAAAATTTCACCCCCAAAGAAGCAAAGATACCTCATTATTCATCTTTTTATCTCAAATAGAAAAACCCTAAGGCTCATACTTTCTCTCCAAGAAACCCAAAATTTCTCCATTAATTCTCCAATATAACTCAAGATTAAGTCTTTTCAATACAAGAACTCCAAGAACTCATCTTCAAAAGCATCATAGGAACCCAAGATTCAAGCTTTCTCATCTAAGATCATCAATTAAGGTATGTGGGGTTTGGAGAAGAACAATTCTTTCGTTCTTGTGCCCAAAGGCTTTAATTTTATTAAAGATTTCATGATTTGCAAGTTGGGGTTTACACCCAAATCATCTTGTTTTAAGGTTATGGGATTATAAGTGATTTAAACCTTGAATTTTCATGTTTATCCCACCTATTTATGCTTTGAATTGAGAATTTATATCATGAATTGCACTTCTCTTTTTATGGATTGATATTGTTGAAATATATCAAGAATGATGTTGAGCATAAAGTGTTGTTGTGAATTGTCATGAGCTTAAAGCATGAATTTGGGAGCCCAAAGATCAAGTATTGAGATTCTAATATCATGTTCTTGAAAGTTGTTTGATTGTTATATCCATATCAAGAATGAGTTTGAGTTTTTTAAGAAGGCTATGACCTTAAGTTTTTCTCTAGCAAATTACTTCCCAAGATTTAAAGAAAGTTGATGTTTTGATCCTAAGCTAAGATAGGAATCCACACTATTCACACACTTTGTGAATTAAAAAAAATAGAAGCATAATTGGTTTTCATTATAAACCCTTATGCTATTTTAAGGTGGATTTCCTAAAGTTCTGAGCCTAAGTATGGGAGTAGTATTTAGCACTGAGTTGGGTTTGATTTCAAGGTCTCATACCCCAGAGCTATGTGTCATCATAGGTTTCTAAATTTTCCCATAGTGGGCTAAGATAGTGATCACTTAAGTTAAGGTTCTATTCCGATAGCAAGGGTAGAAAAACTCTCCCCAACATGGGCAAGACGTTGGACTCCATGTCATCTCACATGGTTTATGTCGGTTAGAAGAAGCTCTCAAGTCCAAGCTCCTAAGTCCCAAAGTATCAAAAAAAAGAGATTTCCAAAGCTCCCAAAGTCTCTAAGTCCTAATAGTAAATAAAAGCATTTAAAATTTTTTTTCCTTCAGATAAAAGATAAAGTATTTTTCTTGCAGTACAGTTTTTAAAAGAGAATTCCCTAAAGCCTTAAAGATAACCTTACAGGAAGTTGTTTTAGAGTATTTCTCTATTAGTAAAGAAAAGCTTTTAGAAAACTAAGTGTAAAGGCTCACAAAATTTACTCAGATTATGCTTTACAGAAAAATATTAGCTACCGTCTTCAGTTTTTAGATTTAAGAGTGATTCCTTTTATAGATAGGTAGTATGATTTATAGATAGAATACTAGCAGAACTTTTAGAGCTAAATGTTATGACTCACTAGATTTATAAAGCATGATTTGCTTTTTATTATTTTAGATTTTAGTTTTTAGCTATTCCAGCTTATGTGAGTCACTTCTATTTAGCATGCATGATTTTATAAATTGTGATGATATCATGTTTTACTTATGCATGCACCTCATATACTCAGTACATCTTCAAAGTACTGATCCACATACATGTCTATGTTCTATATTGTCTCATAATGTAGGTACAAGTTTTATTATGCACAGTCAGACTTAGACAGTTGTAGATTTCAACCAACACGATAATGAGTCCTCCTACTTTAGGTACTTCAGTTAGATTTATTTATGATCTTTACTTTCTTAATCATATGTATTTATTAGTGATAGTTGAGGTCGCGTCCTAGCTATCTATAGTTAGTATAGTATAGGCTTCACAGATGTCGGTTAGAGTCAGTCATGTAAATTCAGTTTTCAGTTTTCATCCTTCATATTTATCAGATTGTAAAGCTTTATTAGTATTGTAATTTCACATATTTCATCATTTTATGTTTCTGCATAGTAAACTTAGTCATGTCATATATATTATTTAGTTGCTTATGAGTTATACCAGTAGAAGAGTTAGCTTGGGATCACTTATGGTCCTAAGCACCATGTGACATCCCGGGATAGATTCTTAAGGCGTTACAAACTTGCTATCAAAGCACAAAGTTCAATTGTCCTAGGGTGTCTATGAAGCCATGTCTAGTAGAGTCTTACGGGATGGTATGGAGGTGTTTGTACACTTCTCCAAGAGGCTACGAGGCATTTGAGAAAAGTTTTCTTTCGTTCCTACTCTAGATCATACAGTAAAGTTGTTTTATCAAAATCTCCTATATATTCATGTGTTACCCCAAAATTCCTTATCTATGTATTATTCTTGAGATAACATAACTAGCAAGCTCCAGTTCCTCCCCAGATAATGCTTTCAGATTTGCTAGCAGAAGTTTCAAAAGTTCTTACAAAAGGGGCTTAAGAGGATCTCCCTATCATATTAAGTCCTTTAAGTTGAAAGTTATGTCCTCATCCTTATGAGTTGTTCAATGATACAGAATAAGATATGCATTCAGATTCCTCATTATTCCTTCAATATAGATAGTCCTCATAAGAAGATATAGTATAAACCTAGATTATTAAATAAAGTTTCCATTGAGTGGTATTGCAACCTGGAGAGTTATGATTCATAGAAGTAGGACCCTTATATAGTTGGAAGTATGGGTATAAAAGTGTAGTGATAAGAAAAATGGGAATGAAGATTGATAGAAAGTATAGAGATAAACTTGTGCATGCTATAGATTTTGTGTTATGGTGATATGTCCTGATGTGTTAGTTTAGTGGAAGGTAGAGAAGGATTTATTAGCTAAGGTGAATTACTGTTTTGTTAAGGTATGAAATAAGTTATTGGTGGTAATTATTATGTTAGAAAGGTACAGATTATTAATGAAATATTTGGTGGTTTAGTATTGTTAAGTTAGGCTTCCCTTGAGGTTGTAGAGGAGTTTAGTTGAAACTTATAGGACTATGAAAGAATTTTAGATGTATAGATAGGTAAATAGTAATGATGTGTAGAAAGAGGATGTGTTAATGGATTGTAAATAAGATAGGTTATATGATTATGATTGATTATTGTTGTTATGAGATTCTAGTAGATTAATGTTTCTTGATGTTTTGTTCTATAGATTCCAAGTGAGATTAGTATGTGAGGTTGGGTTTCTAATCATGCCTAGCACTAGACACTAAGTTTGAATAGTAGATGGTCATCAAGGTGGATATAATGATTTCTTGGTTAGTGTGGCTAGTTGTATGGAAGTGATCTACTAGGCTTAAACAGCGTATGCAAGAGCTTAAGTTCATTTGTTTGCAATTTAATATGATGTTGCAGGTATGATGTAGAGGTGTGCCTATGGTGATAAGAGGATTTATTATTTTTGAAATTTATTAAGTGTTGAGTGGTGAGTAGTACCCTTGAATTCATAAGTATGAATGAGGCTATGTGGTATATGATGTTCTTGCTAGTTAACTTATGAGTTATAGATTTATGATGTTGGGTATGTTGGTGCAAGTTTAGAGATGTAATATTGGTAGACTACGAAGGAAGTTAGTATGGTTCAACAAGGGTTTGGAGATATCCATATTAGGCGAGTGTTTAAGTTGTTATATGTTGACTTTTGGGGCTATAGAAATCTAAGAGTTGAATCTCAGAATGAGGCATTAGTATTGGGTGTTACATTTGAAGATATAGTCCTTCAGGGTAAGTTTAGTTTTATGTGTATTGATTACACTCCAGACTCTAGAGTAAAGTGATTGCAGTTTAGATTAGAGTTTATTTAGTAGTTCACAGACTTAGAGTGATTTGTTAAAGCTAAGGGGGAGATAATAGAATGAGCAACCAAGTCAGGCTTTCAAATTTTAGTAGTAATACCAGTATGTTATAGAATATCAGCAAATGAGTTTAAGGCTCAACCCATTCCTATTTCAGTATTTTCAGTTATCCCAATGCCTCAATCTACTCATGCCTTACATGTTGGTTCCATGACCATAATTTATATTTATACACCTTATAAAAAAATTATGTATACTTCCAATTCCTAGCAAAAGCAGTTCCAGTTCACTCAACAGTACAGATTATGTTCCATGACATCATGGAATCTAAACTCAAATCATGCAGATCATGACTTATGTACTCATGCTTTATAGTATGCTCAGTTCTCATAACTCCTGCTACGCTCCTAATAATTGGCGATATTCAGCTTATAGCCATGTATGCCCTCAATTTAGATCACTTTGATGAATCTATGATGTTGATTCTCTATCCTTAGGCCTCAATCAAGTGTTAAGTTTTGTATAGTATCCTTCCATGCTTCAAGGTCTCATGTTCCAACCTTTTAGTGACTTCTCCTCATGTAATGATAGTGATGATGAGTAAGTGTTTCTTGTTGATGAAAGATCATTGTATGGTTGTTTTAGATAAGATCATGAGTGTGAAGTAATATTTAGGCCAAGTCTTTGATATATATTGTGGTTAGTTGAAATTTATGTGTGTATGTTCTTGGGGTAGTGCGTGGGAGTTGTTGTGATAGAGTTTTAGAGAATACAAGGAGTATTCCATTATGGGTGGTTGTTTAGACGTCCATATGAGGTTATAGCCATAGGCTTGAATGTCAAGTTGGCGTATAAGTGGATAAATGTGGTGCGCATTAGTTTCCAACTTTCCTGACCTTAGAATGTAAATCCTTAAGTAAATTCATGATCGGGGTTGTCAATAACACATCTCATGTAAGTTTCAGATTTTTTGGGTGAGGTTTGATGGTAAAAATAGTGAGGTAACGCGATATGGTCGCGGTACATCGTATATCGCGTTGGTAGGGAGCAACGCAATGCGTCGCATAATTCGTCGATAGTCCAGTTCAGTTAGTGTGTTATGTGTAGTACCCCGTGAGTTTGAGTTATGCTTGACCTTGGTGAGAGGACTTAGTTTAGTTTAGACCTTAGTAGATAGGTTTATCAATACCAATGTGAGAATTAGAAGTTGAATCAAGTGAGTACGGTATTTAAGGGGAATAGTATAGTTGAGGGAATATTCGAGAAGAGTTGCTAAGCTTGAAAGTAAGAAGTTGCATTGCCTAAGGCCTAGAAATTCTAACCTAGCTTATAATGTATATGTGTATGTTCTAAGCTATAAAGGTGTATTGGTGTTGTGATTCCCTAGTCGGAGGTCTTGTTCAGATTATGCCCAAAATTCTTTGCTCCCTAATATCATTAGAACTTTCTAAAAGAGTGTTGAAGAAATACCCTATTTGGGTGTGAGCATTCAGTATGAATCAGTCTATGTAGCCAGCAGTCCAGTTTAACAGTTAGACAAACAAATTTATATAGTTTTTCATTTTCTGCTTTTGTCTAGTCTTTCTACCTGAAGTTTCCTGAGTATGTCCATTATAAGAGGTAATGGTTTTGCATCCATGTAAATTATGAATTCAGTTTAGCACACATCATGCAACAGTTTCAGTTTCAGATATTAAAGCCATGATTCAGTTTATGAGTATCCTGTGTATCATCTCAATCTTTTCCTAGTATTTCAAACAAATCAGTATCATTCGGGGATGAACGATCCCAAGAGGGAGATATTGTAATACCCCGATTTTTCATGTTATAAACCTCTCATTTTTTTCTCATGAGATCAGATCCAGTGTAAAGTAATGGTTACTCATAAGTTGACGCTCTCGTTTCTATCTTAGACATATAGCTATTTTTATGAGAATTCATGCACTCACAGATAAGTTTAGCAGCTCATTATATTCAAGATTCAGTGATTCAGTTTATTACAGTTCAGCATGATAGCGTATAGCCTCATATTCCTTAATATTTTCAGCTTAATTAGCCACATACGAGGACGAATGTTTTCAAGGGGGAGATAATGTAATACCCCATATTTTTGTGCTAGAATTCTAACCATCGTTCGTGCACGTCTAAGCTCTAATCCAAATGATTTCCATGTGAATATAAGTTTCACGATCATTATCATAGTCTATGAAGTGGTTTAGAGGTGAAAAATGTTCATAGCAATGACTTACAAAAAAGTTAAGCTAAGATCATATGATTCGTCAAACATTTGGTGTTTGATTCTACAAGGGTCTACTTTAAACATACATAACTTTTTATATACGTGGAATTTTTCATCTCAAGATCCACCAAATTGTAGATAATTTAATTAGCTTTCCAATGATACCAATTTCACAAAACTCCAATAACCGAGTAAAAAGTTATGGCATTTTTCGTGTAAGGCAGTAAGCCGACGTGATCTTGACGCATCGCGTCGACTTCACCTCGACCTAAAAAAACTGACGCAGATCTAAAGCTATTTTACATGCTAATTCAATTCCTAAATGTCCTAGGGTCACTTTAGCCAATTTCTCTCACCCAAATCCTTCCAAAAACACAAAATTTCACCCCCAAAGAAGCAAAAATACCTCATTATTCATCTTTTCATCTCAAATAGAAAAACCCTAAGGCTCATACTTTCTCTCCAAGAAACCCATAATTCTCCAAGATAACTCAAGATTAAGGTTTCCCAATACAAGAACTCCAAGAATTCATCTTCAAAAGCATCATAGGAACCTAAGATTCAAGCTTTCTCATCTAAGATTTTCAATTAAGGTATGTGGGGTTCGGAGAAGAATAATTCTTTCATTCTTGTGACCAAAGACTTTAATTTTATTAAAGATTTCATGATTTGCATATTGGGGTTTACACCCAAATCATCTTGTTTTAAAGTTATGGGATTATAAGTGATTTAAACCTTGAATTTGCATGTTTATCCCACCTATTTATTCTTTGAATTGAAAATTTATATCATGAATTGCACTTCCCTTTTTATGGATTGATATTGTTGAAATATATCAAGAATGATGTTGAGCATAAAGTGTTGTTGTGAATTGTCATGAGTTTAAAGCATCAGTTTTTGATCCCAAAGATCAAGTATTGAGATTTCAATATCATGTTCTTGAAAGTTGTTTGATTGTTATATCCATATCAAGAATGAGTTTGAGTTTTTCAAGAAGTCTATAACCTTAAGTTTTCCTATAGCAAATTGCCTCCTAAGATTTAAAGAAATTTGATGTTTGGATCCTAAGCTAAGATAGGAATCCACACTATTCATGCACTTTGTGATTTAAAGAAAAGAGAAGCATAATTGATTTTCATTATAAACCCTTGTGCTGTTTTAAGGTAGATTTCCTAAAGTTTTGAGCCTAAGTATAGGAGTAGTATTTAGCGACGAGTTGGATATGATTCCAAAGTCTCATGCCCCAAAACTATGTGCCACCGTAGGTTTCTGAATTTGCCCATAGTGGGCTAAGATAGTGATCACTTAGGTTAAGGTTCTATCCGATGGCAAGGGTAGAACAGCTCTCCCCAACGTGGGCAAGACGTTGGACTCCATGTCATCTCACATGGTTTATGTCGGTTCGAAGAAACTCCTAAGTCCAAGTTCCTAAGTCCCAAAGTTTAAAAAAAAAAAGATTTCCAAAGCTCCCAAAGTCTCTAAGTCTTAATAATAAAGAAAAGCTTTTAAAATTATTTTTTATTTAGATAAAAGATAAAGTATTTTCCTTGCTGTACAATTTTTAAAAGAGAATTCTCTAAAGCCTTAAAGATAACCTTACAGGAAGTTGTTTTAGAGTAATTCTCTATTAGTAAAGAAAAACTTTTAGAAAACTAAGTATAAAGGCTCACAAAGTTTACTCAGATTATGCTTTACAGAAAGATATTAGCTACAGTCTTCAGTTTTCAGATTTAAGAGTGAGTCTTTTTGCACTTAGACAGTATGGTTTATAGACAGAATACTAGCACAGCTTTTAGAACTAAATGTTATGACTTACTAGATTTATAAAGCATGATTTGCTTATTACTATTTCAGATTTCAGTTTTCAGATATTCCGGCTTATGTGAGTCACTTATATTTAGCATGCATGATTTTATAAATTGTGATGATATTATGTTTTACTTATGCACTCTTCCCATATACTCAGTACATTCTCAAAGTACTGATCCACATATATGTCTATGAGCTACATTGTCTCATAATGTAGGTACAAGTTTTATTATGCACAGTCAAACTCAGATAGTTGTAGATTTCAGCTAACAAGATGATGAGTCCTCCTACTTTGGGGACTTTAGTTAGATTTATTTATGTTCTTTACTTTCTTAATCATATGTATTGATTAGTGATAGTTAGGGTCGCGTCCTAGCTATCTATAGTTAGTATAGTAGAGGCTTCACAGATGTCAGTTAGAGTCAGTCATGTAAATTCAGTTTTCATCCTTCAGATTTATCAGATTGTAAAGCTTTATTAGTATTATAATTTAACAGATTTCATCATTTTATGTTTCGCACAGTAAACTTAGTCATGTTATATATATTATTCAGTTGCTTATGAGTTATGCTAGTAGAAGTGTTAGATTGGAATCACTTATGGTCCTAAGCATCGTGTGACATCTCAGGATAGATTTTTGGGGCGTTACACTTGATTAGTTATTTTCAATTGGTTTGAGTCAATTGGGGGTCTCTCCCAGTGGCTCTCTAGTTCTTAGTAGTAGAGGCTTGTCAGACCGCTAGTTATAACTCAGATTTTTAGTATTGATTATTCAGACTCTGTAGTTTTAAACGTACTTAGATATTATGTTCAGTTAATTTCAATTTAGCACAGATATAATTTAGTATTATAGTAGTGATGCTTTCTTCAGTTACTTTAATATGAGTTTTAGATTTAGTGGAAGGCTTACAAGATTAGCTTAAGACTACTCGTAGTCTTGAGCACCGTGTGAAATCTCGGGACACATTTTTGGGGCGTTACATTAAAAGAAGTGGAAAAGAGGTTTCTAAAAATAAATTTTGGCAATGAGTTGACTCTCAACAATGTTCTCCATGCTCCTACTATAATGAAGACTTAGTATCGATGATACCTCTTATTAAAAATGGGTTTAAATAAATGTTTATTTTAGAGAAAGTTGTAATAAGCAAGAATGAAATGTATGTAGGGAAGGGCTACCACAAGGAGGGCCTTTTAAAACTTGATGTAATGACGATTGAAATAAATAAAGTTGGGGCTTCTTCTTCTTTCTTGGGTCAAATAATTTATGGAATGAACGTTTAGGACATGTTAATTATAAAATCTTGCAAAAATTGATTAGTTTAAAAATTTTGCCTAACTTTTGAGTGCAGTAAATCAAAATGTCAAACGTATGTTAAATCTAAATATGCTAAGAATCTATATAAATCTGTTGAAAGAAATTTCAATGCCTTAGACTTAATTCACACCGACATTTGTGATATGAAGTAAATACTATCTCATGATGAAAAAAAGTAACTTTTATTGATGGTTGCACGAGATATTGTTATGTTTATTTGTTGAATAGTAAGTATGAGGTAATAAAAGCATTTAGGTAATATAAAATTGAAGTTGAAAATCAATTGGATAAAATGATTGAAATAATGAGAAGTGATAAGCGTGGAGAATATGTATCTCCTTTTGCAGAGATATGTATGGAAATGGAATTCTCTATCAAACTATTGCCCATTATTCACCTCAATAGAATGGAGTTGGGCCAAGAAAAAATTAAACATTGAAGAAAATGATGAATGTCTTACTTATAAGTTCAGGTCTACCACAAATCTTGTAGAGAAAAGCTATCCTTACCAAAATTGAGTACTCAAAAGAGTGCCCTATAGCAAGACAATATTTATTCCATATGAGAAATGAAAATAAAGAAAACCTAACTTGAAATATTTCAAAGTTTGGGGTGTTTAGCAAAAGACCAAGTTCCTACATCCAAAGGGGTGAAAATAGGACCAAATACTGTGAACTATGTTTTCATTGAATATGCTACAAATAGTAAAGCATTAATTTTTTATTCATAAATTCAAATATTCATGATAATATAGTAATTGAGTCAGATAATGCTGAGTTCTTTGAACATATTTATTCATATAAAACTAGACATGATTTGTCTAGTGGGGGTCTAAACGACCTCAGAATGAATCAAAGAAGAATGTACTTAAAATGAGAATTTAAGATACAGTACACGTCATAGAACGTCTACCTCCTTTGAATCAATTTTTGAAAAATTTCTTCTTTAAGATGAGCCTCAAACATTTAAAAAAGTGATGTCATCTTCAGACTCATCCTTTTGGAAAGAGGCAGTTAAAAGTGAGATTTATTCAATCATGAGCAACCTTAATTGAGAGTTGGTTGATCTTCCTTCAGGAAATAAACCTTTAGGTTTTATATGGATCTTCAAAAGAAAAATGAAAGTTGATAGTATTATTGATAAATACAAGGCAAGACTTCTCATAAAAGGCTTTAGACAAAAAGAAGACCTTGATTATTTTGACACATACTCATCAGTAACATGGATAACGTCCATTCAGATGTTGATTGTATTAGCAGCGATATATGATCTTGAAACCCATCAAATGGATGTAAAAACAACTTTCTTAAATAGAGAATTGGAGAAATAAATTTATATGCAAAAAACTAAAGATTTTGTGGTTCCTGGTAAATAAAGAAAAGTGTGCAAGGTTGTAAAATCGCTTTATGGAATAAAGTAAGCACCAAAACAATGGCGTGCAAAGTTTTGAGAAACTATGTTGGCAAACGAATTCAAGATAAATGAATGTGATAAATGTATGTACACTAAAGAAACTCCAAATCACAAATTCATTATTTGTTTGTATGTGGATGACATATTGATCATTAGTAGAGATATTTCTAACATAAGTGCTACGAAACAAATGCTTGAGTGCAAGTTTGATATGAAATACCTTGGAGTTACTGATGTGATCTGAGGGACAAGAATTCATAGAACTCCACAAGGATTGACATTGCCACTGTCTCATTACATTGAAAAGGTACTTGAAAATTTCAAGTATTTGGATTTTAATATTGTGAAGACTACATTAGACATCAGCTTTACACTTTAAAAGAATGAAGGTGAAAGTGACTCACAGTTGGACTATGCAAGAGGGCTAGAAAATTTAATAGATATTATGAATTATACGCAACGAGACATAGCGTGTGCTATTAGCAAAATAAGACGGCACATATGTACTTTCAATCAAACTCATTGGATGACAATAAAAAGATTTTTAAGATATCTAAAACATACTCAAGACTATGTTTTACATAATAACAAATATTCAATTATAATTGAAGGATATAGTAATGCAAATTGAATCACCGGATCAAATAAAGTAAAATTCATAAGTGGATATGCATTTACTTTAGGTGGAGGAGAAGTCTCTTGGAAATAATATAGACAAACATGTACTTTCCGCTCTATAATGAAGTCTGAATTTATCACATTAGATAAAATAAGTGAAGAAGCTAAATAACTTTAAATTTTTTTGACAGATATTCCTTATTGATCCAAACCTTCGGCACCAATATACATACACTGTGATAGTTAACTGATCATATGTAGGACAAATGGCATGGTGTATAATAATAAATCTCATCATATAGGATGAAACTATAATACCGTTAGAGAACCACTCTCTAGTAGAACTATCACGATTGACTATGTGAAGTCAAAGAATAATGTATATTGGGTGCACTAACAAAAGGCCTAACTAGAGAGGAAATGGAGAGATCATTGAAGCAAATGAATTTATGGTCTAGGATAAGTCATTATGGCGGTAACTCTACCTAGCAGACTGGAGATATCCCAAGATCTAGGTTCAAAAAGATTAAATAAAGTTGTGATTGACGATTTAACATTGTCAGTTAACTCAACTCATTTTCATGATGAAAACAATGTTTAGGAAACAAGAATAAGACTTATGGTTTGAAGCTTTTAATGATTTCTAAGTTTGGTAGGTCTAATCAAATAGCTCTATCTGTAGGATTAAATGTTTAAGAATCACCAATCTAAGGGTGAAGTGAAAGCCGCTTCAAGAAGAATGATAGTAAAAGCCTATTCTCTAAGCTCTCATGAAATCAGGTTGTGTTCATGGCTGAAACAAACAAAATTGTAAGAACCATAAATGATAAAAGGCTGGTTATGTGACTTATCTTGTCTAGATGTACATTAAAACTCAACGGTTCAAGTATATCATATCAACTAATAGACCGAGTGCATTCGATGCAAGTTCACTATGGAAAGCTCAAAAGAAAGTCTACTTATCCAGATGCAATTAGTGTTTTCACGTAATCACATACTTGTTCGTATATTTTTTAATGAAACAGTCTTTTCCCATTCATATGGAGAATTATTGGGTTCTAAGTGAAAGTGAATGGGTAATGGAGCGAAGAAAAAGTTAAGTGTGTATTCACTTTATAAAAGCAATGTGGGAGAAAGGAAAATCCTTGTACTTAAGAATAGAAGCACTCCTTCATATGGCTAATGAGGCAAGAACAAGACAAGTCTCGCGTCGTTGTCATCATTGCTTGGCTCAAATACATATTTGAATTTGTCAAATAATCGATCAAGAGATTATCTTTTTGGACAAAATTCATTTGAAATTTGATAATTAGTGATGTTTTAATCTAAAAATCTGATAGAAAATTTTTCTCTATTTGCAAATGCACTAGAGCACGTGTGGACGTATGTCACAACGCACCTCGAAGGGACGCGATCCTTCGAAGCACTGTGTGAAGACAAATATGACAACTTGTGCGTGCAGGTGGCTAGCACAGGTCAAGAGAAAGTTTTTATTTTGTGCAAAAATGCAACATGCGGCGCAGGTAAACCCAATGTTTCGAAGCAATGTGATTTTTCATGAACTGTTGCTTCCTTTTTGAAGCACCACCTTTTGGCTATAAGTACCTGATGTTTTCCTTAGGTAAATACACGAAACTATTGAAGTAAAACACTCTCTTTTTCTTGAAAAAAAACTCAAGTGTGATCTACAATCATTGAGTGAGTTCGTAGTTCAGTAAATTTGAGGTACCACTATTTGCTGGAATGAATCAATTTATGGTGGGAGGATATATTTCATAACCTCGGATACTTGAGGAGAATAAATTTCTTAAGGACACAGCGTGAATTTGGTGGACTTGATTCTTTCTGTCTTCATCTCTTTCTAATGTTGAATTTCCTGTTTTTTCAGAAAATAATTTGAAATTCATTTTGATAATTTTTAAATTATTTGAACTTGTGTTTGAAACTCTTGAAACTTCATTTTGATAGTACATAAGTTATTTAAGCTTCTGTTTGAAACTCATGTGGATTAATACAGATTTTGTACACGAAAACAACAATCTATTCAGTCCCTCAAAACCCAACCTATTATCTTCTAACCTAAAATTACCCCTCTTCCTAACAGGAAAATCTGCGAATCTCTACATAATTTCGTGCTACCATATATCATTGGTTCATGTGGAACTCTATACCAGCCCTACCAAATAGGCTCGATGCTAAATTTTCATTACCTATGAGAGTATAAATAGTCACATGTTTCGGAGTTTTGGATAAAAATCTTAACAAACCCGAAGCATAACAATGAGTCTGTGGTGGTTTATAAAAACATTAGCCATTACTGCTTTCTTTTGTTCCCTTGCCTCTTCTTATGATAACGAGCCTCTTCAGGACATGTGTGTTGCTGCTAACGACTCTCAGGCTTCTGGTAAAATATGTTGTATAATTTCTATCATCTGTTTGTTCTTATTATCTGAATAATATGCTTAGCTTCATTTTATTTCACGTGTGTAGTTTTCGTGAATGGAAAGATTTGCAAAGACCCAAAGCTTGCAACAACAGATGATTTCTTTGCTTCAGGTCTTAATGTCAGTGGAAATGCAGTGCCCGTGTTTGGTATTGCTGCAACTATTGTGGATGTAAACAGCATGCCTGGACTTAACACTCTTGGTATTACTGTTGCTCGTTTTGACTTGGAACTACAGAGTATTTCTCCACTTCACATGCACCCTCGAGCTTCTGCGCTGATAACTGTCCTGGAGGGTACTCTCTATGCAGGATTTCTCGCTTCTGATCCTACAAACTTCTTTAGAAGTCGTCTCTTCTCCGAAATCTTGAATCCTGGCTATGTGTTTGTGTTCCCACAAGGTCTAATTCACTTTCAGTATAATGTGGGACAAAAGAAAGCTACTTTTCTCACTTTTTTGAACAGTCAAAATCCTGGACTTGTCATGATTCCTAAATCAATCTTTGCTTCAGAACCACCTGTTCCGGACGGTATTCTTGCCAAAGGCTTCCAGCTTAATAAGACACAGATTGCAGAACTTCAAAACAAATTTTCTTAGGCTACATTGCATGTCATCAAAGATATGATTCTGTGTTTTCTGGAGTTGTTTGCAGCATGCTGCTCACAAGCGTCGTGTAAATGCGTTGGAATAATACTTTACTTTGTAACTCCTAAAAAAATGGCAATGTCTGTAACTATAATCTTTCTTTGCAATATATACTAATGTATAAGTACTATGCCGTCCATGCACCTTGTGTAATCTGCGAGTGGACTTGACATGCTTAATGGTATGGAGCCAACCCCTTTTTTATATGTAGAGTCGCCAAATCTGGGTGAGTCGAAGCAGTTATATCTAATGATTCAGGTCCTAAATCTGTGACAGATACTACTAACAATTCCCATTTCTGGTTGCATGTTGACCATTGTTTTCTTTCTTTCTATTGGCCCCAGTGCTTAACGGTTCCCTCCACATACATATGAAAAGTAAGCCAGCCGTATTAGCTCATCAACTCGCCTTAACACACCCTCACTATATAGGTGCAGACTTGCATATTGTATCACTTGCCTAACAGCTGCCAAAAGCGGAAGCTTCAATGTTGACGGGCTTATTGTCCCTTCTTTAAAAAAGGGAAAATACAAGAGGAATTTCACTCTTTATTCCATTTTTCTTTTCTTACTGATTGAATTTAGGTGGGGCGAAGTGATTTCTGGCGTGGAAAATTCCAATTGAAAGTCAGATTCTGAGGGCTAAGGCACCTTTACATAATTACATTACAATAGGTTTATGGGTCAGTGAGCGACAACTTGGTTTTTACACATTCAATTACTGTTGATAGAGAGTTCTCGCTGACAGGCCCTTTCTGAATATTGTGAGATTCCTTGTATCGAATGACGATGCAGGAGCTAGATTCTAATACTAAAAAGGGAAAGTCTAACAGAGAAGATATCTTGATTCATCAAATCCCTCTCCATCCGCGAGGTCATAAGTTCCCTCTTGCCTTATCTATATACAAGAGGAATCAGATCGACTCGACTCGACTGATATGATGGAATTTTGCATTGAAATGATCCTTTTCGTTGTCAACGAGAAAATGGTCGGCTGAAACTGAAACTCACACAAACCATTAGAGTAGATATAATATGATCAAACCATCCAACTATTACAACCTATATTTTCATTTTAGTCAATCATCTGCAGGCACCAATGCGATCCCAATTTGCAAACGCACCATCTGTTCCAAAGCTAAGGTCCTTAATGCTCCTGGTTGATTTTATGGGACCAGGTGTGCTTTTTAAGCATGGTGATCTTTGTGAGAAACCAATAGCACTGCCAATCCTACTTGTGACTGTGGCATCGCTGTTGATAGAAGATATGGGAGATAGTTTATACTTGTAGGGAGAATTAATTTCAGAGTATACATCAGTATTGATAGGTCTTAGTCTAGGTGAGCTCATTGATCTTGCTTTTGCTTTTGCTGATTCAGTGGCTGCCATGTAGGTTGGAATCGAAGGAGAGCCAATGAAAGTATTGTCATGATCCCCACTTGATTTTTGCCTTCTGTGGTGAAATGATCTTCTCGGAACATATACTGGAGAAACCAATTCTTGGTCTGTATGGTATTGTCTTAGAGAAGGCCTTGATTTCATTTCTTTTCTCTCGAATTCCTCTTTGTTTTTTGCAGAGAAAAGTGTGTCCACGGTCTTAAGGTCATCTCTTTTAGCCAGCTGAGCGTCTACCCATTGTTCTAACCAGTATCGCCTTCTTCCATTTACTTCCGACTCTGCTGACCTCTGCAAGTGAGAATACCCATTAGTGAAATAATTCATTGTCTGTGTGATGAATACGATCAGGATTTGAGAAATGGAAAAGACACTTACCCGATGGCTTAACCAGTATTCTCTTATACGTTCTCTCTTGATTGCAGCCTCCCTTTTGCTAGAGAATATCTTGTTTGCTTCTTCCTTGGATAAAATTCGATTGTCCCACCTTTTCTGGCTATTTAGATCAATCTGCAGAATCAAACGAATTGACTAAGCTGGAATAGGTATTATACATCAAAGTAAGGGATGATTATCTTGTGAAACTAATCTCATCATCATAAGAATTTGTGATATAGGTATGATTGTCACAACAAAGAAACTTTAATCATCACCTGAATTCACTACATCTATGGCCCTAGTATTCTTCACCCTTTATAGCAATGAGGAACAGACACATGATGCTAAAGAAAGTAGGCAGAACACATAACTAACCGCTGCTCTTGAGGCCAAATCCGTGTGACATGCCTCTCCAACACGAGCTACTTCTAACACACCAAACCTTTCAACATGTTTCTAAAACACATCTCTTTAATTATGTGGCAGATAATAGTTTCCCATGCGTTATGCTGCGATAGCACTATAGAGAAGGCATAGGATTTGTATATCAGAGCAGATCGAAACATTGTATTATCTGTCCACTTTTTGTTAATTAACTAAGCCACTGTATAGATAAATCAAATAAGAGGAATTGCCTACGAATACTTATACTTTTGGGCTCTACAATTGGATAAACAACAGAAGCATTCTCTATAACCATATTCTTTTTCTTACCTTTATATCTCTCTCTCCGAGATCCATCAACGTACTTTCTTGACAATGTACTATGGTTTTCACCTGATCACATCTCTTTGCACAGACTTCTGATTGAATGTTTACAATTGACTGCAAGGATTTAAGGGTAGCAATAGCCTGACGTCGAACAGCCCTACCGCGAACAATAGCTTGAAGCCTCACTAGTCCCTTTAGTGCTCTCAAAGCTTTCCTTGCCTGAAATTGAACTAATTGGTGAAAACTTATCTCCTTATGATTGCAGAGAGCTGAGGATAACAGAAGATCGCAAAAGAGAAACATACAAGATAACCGCGAAATGCTGTCTGAATTTTGATGGCAGCAAGATTTTCAATCCTCCTCTCGTATAGGTAAAAGTACTGTGTTTCTTGGCCATGAAAATTCATTTTTGACAATACGAGAGTTTCATTCTTAGGCTCGTGGATAGACTCAGTGCCGTCTTTAAAGGTAGCAATTTCAGTTTCTACCTGTGGAGTTTCACCATCTGCATTAGATTCAGCAATTGTTTCGACATCAACATTTTCAGCATGCTTGTTCTGCTTCTCTTCGGCTTTCTGATGTCTCCTTTCCCTTGGCGGTGACAGCGCCGAGGTCGCCACCAATCTTCTGATCTTTAGCCTGGTAAATACCCATCCCTTCTTCTTTCCCTATTGATACAATAGCTACGCAATGTCAATCATAGTTGGATATACAAGTTCAACATAGATAAGATCACATATGTTCAGTTACAAAGAGGTATAGTATAGTTCAAGTGATGAAGTCAACTAAACGCACAACTTTTTATTTGGACCATAAATATATAATGTATGCTGAACCTCTCAAAATTAGTATGAATATTATGTTTTTTGAACACGTATCTTCAAAGAACTCGGAATCATGAACTGAACCTATAAAGATTAAATCTTGAATTCGCCTTTACCTATGTTACATGGTATTTTGATTTGCCCTCAACACGACCGTGTGAAACGGGAAGAGTATTGTTATGATCTCTTCATACAATTTTTCAAATATGCTAATGATATGCTAGAAATTTAGTGTATCATAGTTGATCACATAAGTACAACTCATTTACCTTCTCTAATCTTGATTCTGACTCTGAAATGAAAATCCTCTTCAGCAAGTTGAACCAGCTCTTCTTCTTTGCCATGAATTTACAATTTCCTCATGTGATTAATTTAAATAGAGAATGACACTTGGGTGGTGCAAGAAAATCTTTCTTGGAGTAATTTAATCATAAGAATACAAAAAGGGAAGTTTCAATACTTTGCCTTGTTAAAATAGATGATCTATTGGTAATAGAGTCTTTGGGAATTGAAGCATATTTTCAGGACAATTTGCTAAGATTAGTAGGCAGTTCACACCAAAAAGATATCCTAGATTTCCTCATTCATTTTCTAAAAATAACCAAAATCTTTTAAAGTAAGCAACTCTATTTAACTAAGACTCTAAAGTCTTAAAAGTCCCACCTAAGGGGAAAAAAAAGAAATAAATGAAACTCTCTTCATGATGAATGATCAGATGGAAACAGTGGAAATAAAAGACAATAAAATAAGGTATATACTTTTCTTTATTCAATAATAATTCACATTTCTTTTCTCTATGATGAGTTTCTCCTGTTTAAACATGTGGGCATTTCAGCACCGAGAGATGATGTGTGATGGATTAGATTCCGTAACTTTAAAATCTCAAATTTTCAGATTTGAGTTCTGAAATGGAGAAAATACTAGTAAGTAGCACTATTTTGTAGTACCCGTTCAGGAGAAGTCTGCAGACGGTTGGATCGAACTTTTACTCAAATAATGTATTTGTGTATATTCATTAAATATGTATATATTTTAAGGTATAATACATAGATAGATATCTTAATTTGACTTCAACTCACAACTAAGCATTGAGTTTCTCTATTACACTCTATTTTAGGATCTTTTTCACCTTTCCCTCACGGTATTTGTACGCTTTAGGTCATTGAGGAATACTTAGGCTTAGAGGATGGTTCCCTTTCTTACGTAAAAGTGATCAGTTTGAACATGCTGTGTTTTACTGGGAAGGATCGAACAAACTTTGAGAACGCACATCTGAACACCTCAACTCGTCCTCACTGTATCTCGTGGACATAAATTTTGGATGTCTAGAGGACCATTTTATCTAATTGACCATTAGTACTTAGAGCGGTCACTAAAATCCAGAACTCATAAAGGATAAAATTCTGACTCCAGCTCTGACACTATACAACATCAATTAAATTAGTTGGGCCAGTAAACTTCGAAAAAGAAAACATGTGGAACTTGCAAGTGATAGAACTGTTGAAGAAGGGACCTTTCACATTGATATGGAGTGAGGGGGCCTTTCACATTGATGGAGGAGAAACCTGATGGAGTATGAATTATGAGAATCTTTATGAGGTTAATGGGGTATGTGTTTCACTTCCAGCTGCTATTTTGTTTTCTTCAGCTACAATTGACATGTTCGAATGTTTGATACACAAACTGACACTACCACTTAGGCCAAGTGGGGTACACACTACAGATACCAAAACCTGATCATATGTTATTTCATTCATTGTATATTATAATATTATTAATGATCGAAGATCTGGATATATTCTGTAAAACTTATGCTATTTTTCTGTCCTTTTTCATAGGGAAATCTTTATCTTGCATTATAGTAGTAATATTACTATTGTGCTTTCATGTGATAAAAAAATCGCGAATTTTGAGTTATAAAAATAGTGTCTTACAAAATACAGAATAAGACTTCATTGAGAAGACTCTTGTGGTCTCACTCTTTTGCGAATCCCGTACATAGAAAAATATAATGCACCTGACTGTGCTATATAGTAGTGATGTTATCTTTTGAAGCCAAAAAATATAAGGTGGGGGTAGTTAAGAGATTTGAAGACCTTTGGGGGTTAGTATTGGAATCATAAAAAGTTATGTGGTATGGGCTATGGGCTATGGGACCATATGTTCTTATTTCAGATATCTGGATTCTGTTGCAACTAATTATTACTACCTGTTATTATTAACTAGTAGCTCATGAGTTTAATTTTATAAAATTATTTCAACATTTTAAAGAAAATATGTCTTGACTAATAAATAAATTGATGATTTTATTATATACAAAAAATACTTAAATAAAAAGTTAATACATTCATACAAAATCATATAAAAGCATTAAAATCCACTTTAAGTAAAGCCTTAAAGGTCCTTTGATTATAAAAGGGATCAACAACATTCAACAAAGTGTCCAACTGAATATAAACGACATGAAAGTACTCCAAACACATTAGCATATAAGAAATTTCACAAAGACATTAAGATTCTAAGAAGTTATGATAAATTCTTAGTCTTTCCACCATGAAAAGGAGTACCTGATTAAATTTCGACAAGTCTTCAACCTCTATTGCCAACCGACCATGTGTTTCATACACCTGAAACATAAGCGGATTGAAGAAGATACTGAAGTAAAAAAGCAATACAACATCTATTATACTTGAGTAAAACCTATGCATATCAAGATTTAACACTTAACTATAACCTTATATTTTGAATTTAACAAATAAATTTAATAAACTATAATACGAACAACCAATAGACCATACTATATTGCTAAATAACATAATAAAAATCAACTCAAAATTAAATAAAGAAAAAGAAAAGAGACAAACCATTGATTTTGACTTTTTTCCAGCCAGCACATATCGAAAGTTTTAATGTATCGAATTCCTCATTTTTTTTTCAATTTGTATAATTTACGAATCTCTAAATTGTGGAGCTATATTCTCTACACCAGCTTCTCATATTTGACAAACTAAAATAAAACAAATCACAATACGATGTATGTAAGATTATTAAAAAAAAAAAAAAAGGAGGAAGAATAAGTTCAATTGTAAACCTGGCACAAACGGAAAGGAGAAAACTTAAAAGAAAAAATACATAAAAATTAGAAGTCAACGAAATAATTTTTAACACTAAAATTAAAATATTAAAAAAAGGCAAAATAAATTTAAAACCTGTAAAAGTACGAAGGTCACCTTGTTCGGAGCAATATTAAGATCATGATTTATGTAGAATGTAATAAAAATATGGTAGGTTTAGGATTCCTTAGAGTATTTTTTTTAATTATAGAAAATTTAATTTAGACTAATAAAAGGATATTTTCCTAGTTTAACACATAGAAAATGATTCTTAATTAGTTTTAAAGTCTCAAATATTAGAATAATTATTAAAAATGACAATTATTTAAAGAAAAATAGTGAAAAGACATTTTGTCTACTGCAGAATCTTTTAATGAAGGGCAAAAAGTTCAAATCACTTTTTAAGGGTCTTCACACTTTTAATATATATATATATAGATATGATGATTGTAAATGGTTTCCATTAAGAAAAGTTTATTTGAGTTTAGTTTTTTCAGTTTATTTATATTACATTATTCTAAACTAACTTTTATAGTATTAAAGATCGTCTTGGTAGACTAACATAAATTCTTTCACGGCGCGAATCTACATCGGAGCTAGTAGGGCTGAGGATACATCCAAACTTTCTTCGACAAAAAATTATATTGTTTATACACACTTAAAATTATTGTTTACATACACACATTAGATATTGAACCCTCATTGACTTCTTTGTGTATTTACTTTTTCATATTTTGAACCCTCTTAATAAAAATTTCGAATTTGTCGCTGAAGCGAAACCTTGTAGGATGATTTTTAAAAGTTCCTAGAAAGTTTGGAATTGAGATGTAATTGTCATTATTGATGTATGATTCTGTTAAGCCACTCATATTCTAGCCTATCCATAATACAAAAAGTAGTTTTGATGTGCTAGCTTAACACATAAACTAATGATTTGATACACCATTTGTAAAGCTTACTCGTTTTAATTGACTGAAAATCATTCCTAGGATATCAAAGTTTAAAGGAAGAGAGAAGGTCGGAGATTGTGACTAGTCTAGTGCCCTCCTACATAAGTTTTGACACATATATATGACTTACTATGTTATAAGCGGATTCAAAATTTAAAATTTATGATTTCTTATAAAGACACAAACTAATGTATATAATAATAATTGAATTAACAAGTTATTGAAAAAAAATTCTTAATCTATATAAAATTCGAACAATAACTACGGAATTCTCGTAAACTGCTGTGTTATGATCTACATATGTCACTATCGACTATAGTACTTGTAAGCAATGATATGTTGATGAATGTGCAAAAGCAATGTTTCTTTATTCAATGTAAGCATTATTACCACACCTTTTTTCTTGGGAGGAATTAAATAATTGAAGGGTGGTAGGGTAGTGGTAATGTGCTATGGAGATAGAGAATGTGAAGAAGAAAGCAAAGCAGACTTGAGTGGTAATAAGGAATGGACAGCCTGTTGTTGGCCCTTCTTGTCTCTCCCATTGACCACCATATGCCAACTTTTGCTAATAATCAACTTACTAAATTAATGACTTCTCAAATAAAAATGAAGAAAAAGAAGTGAGGTTCAAATTTCAGCTGAAAGAAAAAATATTAGGCGTGCAGGGGATGGAGCTGCTCCACCCTTAATGAGAGATCGAGAGTTCGATTTTGGGTATGGAGAAAACTCTGTTGGGAGCGCTGCCACCTTAATGGGCCCTGCAACGCGCGATTCGGATTAGTCGGGGCTCCAATGCGGGCACCGGACACCGGATGGGAAACCAAAAAAAAAATATTAGATGATTCTTTATGTATGTGCTAGTCTTGATGGACAGAGTTATTTGGTATTCGTTGTTGCTGGAAAGTGACAGATATCCTGTAAATTTAGTCGAGATGCATGAAAGCATCCTGGACACAACAGTTACACAAAAACGCATGAATAAATGAGATCACTAAGGAGTCCCTTGGGAGGATTGGTACATTTTTTCAGTGTATAACTAATGCAAGTATTAGCTATACATTTTGGAGTCGTTTGATAGAGTACATTAAAAAAAATAATGCATGTATTAGCTTTGTGTATCACTAGTACCTTATTTGGTATACCTTTTTAATATATGTATAATTAATGCATGTTTGCATTAGTTATAGGGACAACTACACGACTTAGCAAACATATGCTTCTAATTACGTTAGTTAGCCTAAATTTCAATTAATTACAATTCATATCCTCCTCTTACTTATTATTTCTCCCTAATTACAATTCATAACCTCTCTCATTTATTTTCTCTCTATTTCTATTTTCTAATATCCCCCTCTTGCTTATTATTTCTCCCTAATTACAATTCATAACCTCTCTCATTTATTTTCTCTCTATTTCTATTTTCTATTACTCTTTTTTTTTTCAATTTTTTTAATTATTTTTTCTTTTTCCTTATTTTCGGTTTCTCTTTCTTTTTTCTTTTTTCTTTCAGTTTTTTATTTTCTATTTTTTCTTTTCATTCTTTCTCCTTTTTTCTCTTCTTCTTTTTTGTATTTTTACTCTCATTCTTTGTTGTTGTTGTTGTATTTTATATATTTTTTATATTTTATATTTATTTTTATCATACTATATATTTTAAATAAATTTATTATTTATAGTTAAATAGTTAGCCGTGAATATGTGCAATTTATCATTTGTATTTGTATATAAAAAAAATATGGATTAATTATATTTGTTTGGGTCTTAAATATATAAATATGCAATGTGTCATTCAATGCTAATGTATTGTTAGTATTTGTATTTCAAAGTTATCATTTGTATTTGTACATAAGCAAGTATCATTGTGTATTTGTATGGTTCAAGTTGTATAAACATGTATCATTTTATGCAAATGTAACATTTGTATTTGTAGAATTTATCATTTTATAAAGAGAAAATGGTTTGTTCCCCCCCCCCCCCCAACCTTTACTTCAAATCTTAACTACACACTCAACCTTTAAATGTGACCTATTACCCCCCCTAAACTATTTTAAAGTGGAATTATTATCTCCCTGAACTATTTTAAAGTGGAATTATTAAACCCCCAAAACTGACAACCAGTCATTATAAATATGGTGTGATACACGCGCCGCCACATCATGCCACATCATTGCCACGTCATTTTTTATTTTTACTCTAAAAAAAAATTTAACATTATTATTTCCCAATTATTATTTTTCTTTTTTCTTCTTCAATTCTTCTTCTTTATTTCTTCTTCTTCACTTCTTCTTCTTCATTTCTTCTTCTTCAATTCTTCTTCTTCTTCTTCTTCAATGGCATCCAAGAACCCATCAATGACATTTCTTCATCAATAGCATCCAAGAACTCATCAATGGCATTCAAGATTAATTTATCATCTTCATCATCTCCTCATTCAAGAATTCAAGTTCTTAAATTTTTTCAAGTTAATTCGGGTTCAATGGTATTTCTTCTTCAATAACATCCAAGAACTAATCAATGACGTTCAAGATTAATTTATCATCTTCCTCATCTCCTCATTCAAGAATTCAAGTTCTTAATTTTTTTCAAGTTTTTTGAATCGAAGTTCTTAGTTCAAGTGAGAACTCATTAATGTCATTTCTTCTTCTTCTTTTTCAATGGCATCCAAGAACTCGAATTATGTGAGAATGTTGAATCAAAAAAGTCGAATGCCATTGATTATGTGAAGCTGAATCGAATGTTGAATCAACGCGTTGAATCAAAATATTGAATCGAAATTATGTGAAATTCATCAAAAAAAAAAGTCGACGGAATTTTAAATTTTCCGGCGCCATCACTGCTCATCGGCATTTCACCATTGAAGCTGCACCATTGAAGGCATTGAAGAAGAAGAAGAAGAAGAAGAAGAAGAAGAAGAAGAAGAAGATTAAGAAAAAATAATAATTATTAAAAATAATGACGTGGTAATAAAAAAATAATGATTTTAAAGCGAAAAATAGTCAACTAACGTGCCTATGGGCACGTGCAGTCACGTCCAGTGACACGTCAGCAACTGGGGGGTAATAAATTCGGTAAAAATAAGTTCGGGGGGGGGGGGGGGGGGGGGAAAAGGTCACATTAAAAGGTTGGGGGTGTAGTTGGGTTTTCAACTAAAGGTGGGGGGGGGTAACACACCATTTTCTCTTTTATAAATACAAGTATTCGTTGAAAGAAAAATAAAAATTCTTTTCAATTTCTTAAAAATACAAATGATCTTGTCAACTATAAATTCAAATACAAACAAATGAAAAAAATTAAATTACAAATAAAAATACAATATTTGGTCAACTTACAAATATAAATACAAAATAGTTCTTTAAAAATACGAGTGCATCGATAAAAATAATACACAAATACAGATAAAATAAAAGAGAAAAGACATCTTTTCCCTCTTGAACTTGTTCGCATAATTTACTTTAACACTTAAACTTAACTTCCATTTATCCCCCCCCCCCCCCCCCCCGCCCCTTAACATCTTTAAAGTGTATTATTTTTACCCCTAAAAACTAAATACCACTCTCACAACGGAGAGTGTGTTACACTCACCTACACACCAACGCCACGTCAATGTCACGTCGGGGCCACGTAAGAATTTCAATTTTTCTAAAAAAAATTAATCTCCCACACATTATTTTTATATATTTTTTTTAAAAAATAAAAAATATATATTTACTATTATATATATATATATATATATATATATATTAAATAAACAAATGCACCCCCCCCCCCCTTTTCTTTCTTCTTCACAACACCCCCCCCCCCCCCCGCCCCTACCCTGCAAACGAAACCCCCCTCATTTCTATCTTCTTCAAACCACCCCACCTCTCTCCTCTCCTCCATTTTCTATCTTCTTTAAGTTTAAAGCGTATTACCAATAGCCATTGTTGTTGTCCATTAAGCAAAAAGAAAATACCAATTATTCCTTCATCAAACAATCAATTCAAGAAACAACAATGCAATAGTATCACCACGTCCCAATTTAAAATTCTTCATTTTGACATATTCCGACAAAACTCACCAAAAAATAATTAAAACAAACCCACGAAGAATATACGCACAAAATTAACACCACCACCACCATTAACATCACCGCTAATAACTTTTCTTCAATTTCAATTTTATTTCAAATTTTCAAATTCATAAAGATAACTTTTAATTTTGGAAATTCAATTTCATTCTTTTCTAATGATCTTAAGTCAAGGGGTTTAAGAAGAAGAAATTGAAGGGGGTGAAGAATTTGGTAATTGAAGGAGAAGAAATTGGGGGTTTGGAGAGGAGGGGGTGGGGCTAGTGGTGGTGAAATTGGTGGTTGAAGGAGGAGGGGGGCTGGTGGTGGTGGGTTTGGAGAGGAAAATTATGGTGGGGGTGGAATGGGGTGGGGGTAGAAAAAGAAGATGGGAAATATATATATATATTTTTCTAATATATATATATAAATAGTTTTTTTTTTCTAAAAATAACCCCCACGCGTTTTTTTTTTTTCTTTTTAAATTCACGTCAGTTTGAGTGGTGAAAATAATATACTTTAAAGATGTTAAGGGGGGTAAATAAACAGAAGTTAAGTTTAAGTGCTAAAGTAAGTTATGCGAATAAGTTCAGGGGGATGTCTTTTCTCAAAATAAAACCACAAAATATAAATATAATGTTCGATCAATTATAAAATACAAATATAAAATAATTCTTTAAAATACAAGTGTGAATTGTATAAAATACAAATAATGGTGCGAACTAGCAAACACAAATACAAGTGCGAATTATAAAATATAAATACAAATGTGAACTATTAAATACAAATACAAATACAAATGCGAACTATAACATACAAATACAAGTGGAACTATAAAATATAAATACAAATATAAGTGCGGACTATAAAATACAACTACAAATGAGAACTATAACATACAAATACAAGTGCAAATAATAAAATATAAATACAAATGCATTATAATATATATATATATATATATATATATATATATACAAAAACAAGCGCGAACTATAAAATACAAATACAAATAAAATTGTATCAACGAATACAAAAATATAAATAATGATATGAATACAAATATAATAAGCAATTATGATTTTTTTATTAATATTCGTGACTTGTAGTCGAGTAGCCATATTTTTTAAAAATATAAAAAATATAAGATAGAAAAAAAAGATTAAAAAAAAAAAAGAAAACCAAAAAAAAAAAACAAAAAAAAAGAAAAAAAAAATAGAAGATAGAGATAGAAAAAAAATAAAAATATAAAAGAAAGAAAGAAAAAAATAAAAATATAAAAGAAAAGAAGAAAAAACATAAAAAAAAAATACAAAAAAATGAAAGAAAGAATCGAAAAGGGAAAAAGAAAATGAAAATAAGAAAAAAATCAAAAAAAGAAAAGAATAAAATTTAAAGGTAAATATAAATACAATGCGTGGTTATGATATTTCCGTCATCATCCATGACTTGTATTCGATGCAATCATATTTTTTAAAAATAAAAAAATATAAAATGTGGTTAATGTATTTATATTTTCTATGAATACAGACTATTGAGGTAAAATGAATATAGCGAGTGTGAATCGAATACATCAGTTATAAATG
Organism: Capsicum annuum; assembly: GCF_002878395.1. Classification (NCBI taxonomy): domain Eukaryota; kingdom Viridiplantae; phylum Streptophyta; class Magnoliopsida; order Solanales; family Solanaceae; genus Capsicum; species Capsicum annuum. The sequence continues at coordinate 151,710,554 of NC_061111.1, read as the reverse complement.
GTAATGTTGTAAAGTGTGGCTATAGAAGATGGGTTTTGTGCCAAACAATTGCTATTTTTGAAACTTCCTCTTAGTTATACACTCTATTTGATATTAAGATGTGTATTATCAATGCATGATAATCCATGGTATTAGTAATGTAATGGGTTCTAATACATGCATTAGCATGATTAAAGACATAATTGACCCTTAAAACTATTTTCACATCCTTTCCATCATATTTGTGGAGGATATTTTTGTACACAAATAATATTTTAAAAAAATTATGCAATGTATATTATTTTTAATGCACTAAATTAAACACTGCATAAAAAAATCTTTGCATAATTGATACAAACACTATTAACTCAAGCATTATTTATATATTATATTTTACACTATTCTTATGCACTATACAGTGACTCCTAAGGTTTCTATTCAAAAAATGGGATGACATGTATTATAATTTTGTGATCTCTATTTAAGTCACGATCTAAATTCATGAAATTTCGTAACTTTCATCGTGCATGATTGAAATTGCAAAACATTGCGTGTGAATTACAATTTTTTTCTGAAATTTAATACATACATTGCTCGTGTAAGAAAACTTCCTGTCATACATCATGGCTTGCAAAGACCAAATCTTCCACATATGCATCAAAAGTTTGGCCGTTATATCTATAATCTATAATCTATAATTTATAATCTATATCTATATATATATAATATATAATATATTAAAAGTGTGAAGATCCTTAGAAAAGTAATTTGAACTTTTTGCCCTTCATTAAAAATCTTTACTTTAGACAAAATCGTCTTTTCACTTTTTTATTTAATTTTATATAATTATTTTTATAATATTGACTAAACTCCTAAAATATATAGGAAGAAAAATCAATTAATATTTTTCTATTATAAAAAAACTCCTAAAATAAAATTACCAAAAAGGAATTATGCATGCATTGCCGAACAAGAATTTATGTGGAACAAAAAAGAAAGGAAATAAAATACATGTGGTAACACTATCTAACAAGACTTTTAAAAAGGAAAACATTTCATTTTTGAAATATGACCTTTTTTAGTTAAAAAAAAAAAAAAAGAAGAATGCTAACATCGTATGGTAGCTACATTTCTAAGTGTAAATTAGGATACTAATTAGGAAAATTAGAATTAGCTTTTGGTATCCCACTCGCAACATAATAGTTATATCTATAATCTATATCTATATTATAATATATTAAAAATATGAACGTCTTAGAAAAGTGATTTAAACTTTTTATCCTTCATTAAAAGACTTTTCTTTAGACAAAACAGTTTTTAAACTATTTTTTTAATTTATTATTTAATTATTTTTTATTATATTAATTACACTTCCTAAAATATATGGGACTCCTAAAATATATGGTAGAAGAATTAATTGATATTTTTTCTACTAGACTTCCTAAAATAAAATGGACTCCTAAAATATATGGTAGGAGAATTAATTAATATTTTTCTTTCTACTGTTCAATTAGAAAAATACTCCTTAAATAGAACTCTATTAATAGAATACTTCTATAAATATTGAGATGTACGTTGAACTAGAGAACAAACCGGTTTGCCTATTGGGAGAATATGATTGGTGCTCATCTAACTTGATTCGATTGCATGTCTAGATGGTGGATGCTTGATTTTCTAACCCTCAACTTCTTCACTGTTTTTGTCAGCATAATAGAATTCAATATGTGTGTATATATATCTTCTTTGTTTTCATTCAAAATCATTTTTTAGGGTCAAAATTTTCGCTCAGACAAGAATTAGTTGGATCAAAATCGAATATTTGTGATCACTATTATATTTTTTTTTATAGTTTACAGGTCGTAGATGAATGTCGGTTGGCTTTGAAGAATTTCTTGTGTAAAGTTTAGGTTTAGTTGTATTGTTTTGATATCTTTATTATCTTATTCTTTTATTTTAATTTACAGATGCTAGATGAATGTGGGTCGGCTTTGAAAAAAAATTTAGGTACAGGTTAGGTTTAATTGTGTTATCGTAATATTTCTATTGATTTGTTATTTTGTGGAAGTTTACAATTCATAGATAATATGTGTGTGTATATATCTTCTTCATTTTCATTCAAAATCATTTTTTAGGGTCAATTTTCGCTCAAACAAGAATTAGTTGGATCAAAATTGAATATTTGTGATCACTACTATATTTTTTTTATAGTTTACAGGTCGTAGATGAATGTCGATTGGCTTTGAAGAATTTCTTGTGTAAAGTTTAGGTTTAGTTGTATTGTTTTGATATCTTTATTATCTTATTCTTTTATTTTAATTTACAGATGCTAGCTGAATGTGGGTCGGCTTTGAATTTTTTTTTTAGGTACAGGATAGTTTAATTTTATTATCGTAATATTTCTATTGGTTTGTTATTTTATGGTAGTTTATAATTCGTAGATAAATCTCGATCGATTTTGAAAATTTTTTGAGTGTAAAATTTAAGTTTAATTGTATCGTTTTGATATCACTTTTATCGTATTATTTTGTTGCAGTTTACAGGTGATAGATAAATGTTGGTCGGCTTTGAGGAACTTTTTTATGTAAAGGTTAGGTTTAGTTGTATTATTTTGATATCTCTATTATTGTATTATGTTGTTATTGTTTACAGGTGGTAGATGAGTGTTAGACGACTTTGAGAAAATTTTTGTGTGTAAAGATTAGATTTAATTATATTATTTTGATGTCTCTATCATTGTATTATTTTATTGCAATTTACAAATAGTAGATGAATGTCGATCGACGTTTAAAAATATTTTTGGTAAAGATTAAGTTTGATAAATAAATTCTAAATCTTACATACTCAAAAGATATTAAATTTAATTATTATATTCATCTTTATTATTTAAACAAATATTCTATTTAATGTAATGTTTGAACTCATTAAAATGAGGTACACGCGCAAGGCACGTACCCCTAAACTAGTATATTTAAAGTATGAAGATACTTACAAAAGTGATTTGAACTTTTTGCCCTTCATCAAAAGAATTTTCTATAGACAAAACTGTCTTTTCACTATTTTTTCTAATTTATTATTTAATTATTTTTTACTATATTAACTGGACTTCCTAAAATATACGGGGCTCCTAAAATATATGGTAGGAGAATTAATTAATATTTTTCTTTCTGCTAGAGTTTCTAAAATATATGGTAGGAGAATTAATTAATATTTTTCTTTCTAGTGTTCAATTAGAAAAATACTCCTAAAATAGGACTCTATTAAAAAAATACTTCTATAAATATTGAGATGTACGTTAAACTAGAGAACAAACCGGTTTGCCTATTGGGAGATGTATAATATATTAAAAGTATGAAGATTCTTAGAGCAGTGATTTGAACTTTTTGTCCTTCATTAAAAGACTTTTCTTTAGACAAAACTGTCTTTTCACTATTTTTTAAATTTATTATTTTATTATTTTTATTATATTAACTAGACTTTCTAAAATATATGAGACTCATAAAATATATGATAGTAGAATTAATTAATATTTTTCTTTCTACTAGACTTTCTCAAATATATGGGACTCCTAAAATATATGGTAGGAGAACTAATTAATATTTTTCTTTCTACTGTTCAATTAGAAAAATACTCCTAGGACTCTATCAAGAAAATACTTCTATAAATATTGAGATGTACGTTAAACTAGAGAACAAACCGGTTTGCCTATTGGGAGAATATGATTGATGCTCATCTAACTTGATTTGATTGCATATCTAGATTGGTGCATGTTTGATTTTCTAACCCTCATCTTCTTCACTGTTTTTGTCAGTATAATAGAATTAAATAATGTGCTAGTTAATAATATTCATATCTAATGTTCTAACCCTCGTCTTCTAATGTGCTTCGTCTTCGAATGATAGACCGGGTTCTTTACCAAATGTATGGCACTCTGGCTATCTGTGTAAAGAATCTTCTTAAGATGCTTCTTTCTTAGTTCTTCCAGATAATCTGTCAGTCATATCATCTCCTTTCCAGCTTTAGCTATTGCCACATACTCAACCTCAGTAAATGAAAGAGCAACATACTTCTGAAGCCTGGACATCCAACTCACTGCTGTACCACCTACGGTGTAAATGTATCCAAAAGTGCTCATGCTTGAGTCCACATCCCCACCAAGATCAACATCAACAAAACCTTACAGAATCACTTCACCATTGTCAAATCAAAGTGAAGTACTGGATGTACCTTTCAGATATCTTAGACGCCACTTCACAGCTTCCCAATGCTCTTTTTTGGGGTTTGTCATATACCTTCTAACAACTCCCACTGCATGTGCTATGTCAGGTCTAGTGCAAACCATAGCATACATCAGGCTCCCAACTGCAGAAGTATACGGAATAAGTGCCATGTGTTCCCGCTCCTGAGCTGTCTTCGGTGACTGCTCCTTTTACAATTTTATGTGATTTGCCAATGGAGTAGTCCTGGGTTTAGCATCATTAACTCTGAATCTGGCCAGCACCTTCTCGACGTACTGCTCTTGGGATAAATTCAAAGTGCCAGCAGATCTATCCCGAGAAATCCTCATCCCAAGAATCTGCTTTGCTGCACCTAAATCTTTCATCTCAAACTCAGAAGACAAGCTTTCCTTCAGAGAGTTTATCTCTTTCATACTGTATCCTGCAATCAACATATCATCCACATACAAGAGTAAAAATACATAAGAATCAGTGTATTTCTTTAAGTAGAAACACTGATCCTTTTCACTCCTACGGAAGCCACTCTTGCTCATAAAGGAGTCAAACTTCTTGTACCACTGTCTAGGTTCTTGCTTCAGCCCATACAAGCTCCTGTTGAGCTTGCACACCATGTATTCCTTTCCTGGAACTACAAACCCCTCTGGCTGCTGTATATAGATTTTCATGTCCAAATCTCCATGTAAAAATGCAGTCTTTACATCCATTTGCTCAAGATGCACATTCTCTGATGCAACAATGCTCAATAAAATTTGGATAGTAGTTAATTTCACAACAGGAGAAAATATTTCAGCATAATCAATACCTTTCCTTTGTGAATATCCTTTAACTACCAACCGAGCCTTGAACCTTCTTTTTCCATCTGGTTCTGCCTTAATTTTGAACACCCACTTGTTCAACAAGGCTCTCTTTCCTACAGGTAACTCAGTCAACATACACGTGTCATTCTTCTTAAGTGAGCTCATCTCATCATCCATGGTTTTCTCCCACTTGATTGAATCTTCCACCTGCAGGGCCTCAATAACAGACTCTAGTTCCCCTTCATCAGTCAGCAACAGATAATGTAATGATGGTGAATACCTATCTGGTGCTGTAATGGTCCTGGATGATTTCCTCTCAGCCTACTCAGGTATCGCTTGTTCCATCTCTGGTTCCTCAACGACGGTTTCTGGAGTTTGTTGAGTATCTGCTGCAACATCTTTGGGTGTACTCTTCGGAAACTCAAGCTTAACTCCCACTTGCTTTGTAGTTTCTTGAACTTTTTGCTCTATGTCCTTGTATAAGACATTTTCATCAAATGTCACATCACAATGTCTTAGGATCTTCTTGTTCCTGTCATCCCAAAATCTGTACCCGAACATGTCAGAACCATAACCTATAAAGTAACACTTTATAGCTTTAGCATCAAGCTTATCTTTCTTCATTGGATCAACATGAACATAAGCAGTGCAACCAAAGGTTCTCAAGTAAGAATACTTGAGCTCTTTTCCTGTCCATTCTTCTTTTGGAATCTTGAACCCCAGAGGAACTAATGGTCCCCTGTTGATTACGTATGCAGTTGTGCTCACAGCGCTACCCAAAGCGTCTTAGGCAGCCCACAGTGTATCCTCATGCTTCTTGCATGCTCATTCAATATTCTGTTCATCCTTTCAGCAACTCCATTCTGTCTTGCCTTCCTGGGAACTGTCCTCATCAATCTGATTCCCTCAACTGCACAGAATTGTTTGAATTCTGACTTGTCATATTCTCCTCCATTATCAGACCTCAGGCATTTGATTTTCAAGCCATTCTGATTTTTAACTTTAGCTTTCCACCTCTTGAAAGTAGCAAACATATCTGACTTATGTTTCAAGAAGTAAACCCATACCTTCCTGCTGAAATCATCAATGGAGGTGACATAGAATCTGGATCCACCAAGTAATGAAACATGAGATTGTCCCCAAACGTCTGTATGGACCATTTCCAGCTGTACTTGCTTTGGCTTTCTCGCAGTCTTCGTGAAGCTTACTCGGTTCTGTTTATCCATAACACAACTCTCACAAAGACCCATATCAAAATATTTCAGCCCCTCTAAAGCTCCTTTTACAGTCAACATCTTCATTCATTTGGCATTCATGTGTCCAAGTCAGTTGTGCCACAGACATGAACCGAAAGCACCCTCAGCAACAACAGCTATGTTTATACACCCTGCAGTGGTGTACAAAGTTCAAGATTTTGTGCCATGTGCTACAACCATAGCACCCTTCATAATTTTTCACGAATCTTTCCCAAACTCTGCTGCGTAGCCTGTGTTATCCAACTGACCAATAGAGATCAGATTCTTCTTAAGACCAGGAATATATCTGACATCCCCCAATGTCTACTGGTTTCTGCTGGAGTTTTTATGCAGACATCCCCCTTTCCTTCAATCGCCAATGGCTTATTGTCAGCAAGATACACCTTTTCAAAATTTCCAGACATGAAGTTTTGGAACAATTCCTTGCTAGGAGATGAATGAAAAGATGCACCAGAATCCAATATTCAGGATTCAACCGGGCTGTCCACACTAAGGATTAGAGCATCCCCAATATCTTCTGCTGAATTAACAGAATCATTATCATCTCTAGATTTTTGATTCTTCTTTTTGGGTTTCTTGCACTCTGTCCGAAAGTGTCCTTTCTCTCCACAATTCCAACATGTCACATTGGATTTTTGTGGAGATTTTCCATGATTCTTTGATTTTGATCTATCATGTGTATTCTGACCCCTCGATTGGTCTCTCCTCCTTCGGTCAACAATGAGAGCACTACCAGATGATTCTCCAATTTCTCATTTGTGAATGCTTTCGCTAAGAACAATATCTCGGATTTCATCAAACTTCAGTTTCTTAGATCCACGGGAACTGCTAATCACAGCAACAACAATATCCTAAGACTCGAGCAGAGATGACATCAAAATCAGTGCTTTAATTTCATCTTCGAAATTAATATCCACAGAACACAGTTGACTAACAATCATATTAAACTCGTTTATATGATCAGCAACAGATCCATTCTAGGACATCTGTAAATTGAACAATCTACGAATTAAATATACCCTGTTCATCGCAGATGTCTTTTCGTACATATTTGATAGTGCCTTCAACAGATCAGATGTGGTTTTCTCCTTGACGATGTTGAACGCCACGTTTCTCGATAAAGTGAACTGGATTAGCCTTAGAGCTTGCCGATCCTTGAGCTTCCAATCCTCCTCCTTCATGGACTCCGGCTTCACCCCGATCAAGGGTTCGTGAAGATCTTTCTGGTACAGATAGTCTTCGATCTGCATCTTTCAGAAATCAAAATCGGATCCATCAAACTTCTCGATTCCAAACTTCGATCGTTCCATCTTCAGTGATCGTGATGAATCTCCCAAAATCTGATACCAGTTGTTAGGATCGATTAGCAGTTCACACACACTAAATCTATGGAAAGGATGAAGAAAACTTGAGAGAGTTCTTGAGGAGAGAGAAAGAGAGGTAATTTTGTGGTAACACCCGTGGGTAACCTCCACAGCGGACAGGCTATTTATATTAATGATTTGGAGTATGTACAATTACACAGAGAATGAGTAAAAGGTACAGCCGCGTGAACATTAATATATAACAGTACGTCACATATTAATCAGGCTCCACAACCTAACACTCATTTCTTTCACTTTTTTTAAACACCTGTTACTAAGATGTTAAATAATAAGAAGATCTCATCAAGGTGCTTGATGAAAATTGACCAAGGAAAGCCTATAATAACATGGTAAGTTAGGAGTCAGTAGAAGAAGGTCTGAAAGGATATGGATTTCTTGGTATATTCCTTTGGTTGATCATCGCATGTCTATCTTCTCCAAAATTCGCAGTTAAGGTGAATATGGTGAAGGACATGAGTTTTTTGGTGAAAAGAAAGAAACTTAGACAGGTAGTGGTTGTACTTGAAATGGAGTAGGCATAATACATAAATAAAAACTTAAATTTGGCTTCAGTTGGCAAGTAAACATTTTCACTTAAATTTGGGTTCAACTGGCAAGTAAACATTTTCACTTTGAGAGTGCACATCTAGTTACATCAACTTGTACCAATTGTATCAGTTCAACACTCCAACTTACAAAATGATCATCTAGATGCCTTCCAAAATTTATGTGTCACGTCAGTGAGTGTCCGCAAAACTTAGTTGAGACAACTTGGAGCATGTTTAATTGTGAGTTGAGACCAAATTGAAATGTCTAGACATTCACTCTGAAATGGCACGAGTGACCAGCCCCATATTAAATTTCATCCGTGTGTGTAAGCAACTTAAACTTACTTGATTTTAATATTATAAAGATATTCCGTAGAGGAAATATTGGATCAGTTTCACGAGTTATGGAGGTATTAGCACATTTCAGTGGTGTAACGTGATTGATGGCTACTGGCTAATAGAAAACTAGACATCTTTTTGACGGGGGTAGATGATCAAACTAAGGATCTATTACTTGCAAAAACTCATTTTTCATTGGTACGTACTTTTTCAATATGGTACCTTAGTTGGAGCCCTCTCTCACATCTAATCTAAGAAGTAAAGTTGAGATTGGAATAGTATCAATTGGTTGAGTACCCAGTAGGATAAAGAAACCATATTTCAATCAGTTGTCATATGTTGGAGGCTTCATTTGATTATTATTGTCCTATTCACTATCCATAACTTTTGGGGGCAACCTTCATATCCTACCCTAGAGTGTACCTATGAGGGAGTACTAGACTAGAAGAGGAAAGTAGCACTGATAGCCTGAGACAAAAATTCTGCACCATGGTTTATGCTACTATTTGATCTAGAGGTAACAAACAAGTAGGGGTGTACAGACCAAACCAAACCGTCAAGTCAAACCGAACTGACGAACCAAACCAAACCGAGAAAAAAATCGACTTATGATTTTGTTTGATTGGTTTGGCGTTAGAAAAAAAAAACGATCATTCTTGATTTGGTTTGGTGTTGATAAAAAAAAAGTCAAACCGAACCCGAATCAAACCGACATAATAAATATATATATATAATGAGTTATTATACTTGTTTTCTAGATGAAAAAACTTTAATCACTATTTTAAAAGTGATAAATTTAAACAAAGATCTACAGGAGAAAATCCTTGATAAGATTATAGAACCACTTGTTCAAGAACAATGGTCTATCCATAATTATTCTCATATAGATTCAGATGAAGATGACTATTGGTCATATTCTGATGATAATGATTATTGGCCCTATGAATATGATGATGACTATCATACTGATTAACTGTTGTCAAACTATTCCGCACATTTACCCTGTTTCTGATCAGCATCATTTTATTGGTATTAGAGACCAGTTGTTAAGTAATTTTAATGAGAAGACATTTTAATAATAGAAAGATCTTTAAAAAGGTCAAGAATATTCTAAATAGTAAATATTTAGAATACAAACAATTAAATGAAAGAAAAGAAGATCCTCAAAGATTAGATTATTTAATTTACTTTGATCTCTAGTTTAGAGGAAAAATTAATAATTCATCTAAAATCTAGAAGAAATAGGAATATACCACCTAATTATGATAAGATCAGGTTTAAACATCCGTCTGACCTTTGGAAGTATTGATTTCAAACATTCACCTAACCATTATGAATAAAGAACAAGCTTTAAAAATATTACCAGAACTAAAACAAGAACTTAACATCCGAAAAGAAAGATGCATATAATCAATTTGCAGGAGTTTACAAACAGTCATTATTTCATCAAAAGAAAACTATTTTTCTTTTAGAACAAGAAATTTGGCATCTAGAATTCAAATTAGGTAATAATCTGTTTAAAAATGAATAACAAAGAATTTATAGAAAGAGTCTTAAATAAATTAGATGACCTTTTAGCTATGCAAAGGCATATAACTCTTAAGGTAAATTTAATAGAAGAAGAGATAAAAACCTTTAAGATTAATTCACCAGCTAATATAGGTAAAATTATTGAAAGAACAGATATTTTCAATAAAGAATTAGGGAAAAGAATAAGAAATGATATTCTTACCCCTAAAATCTCAAATAAAGAAAACTATCAACAAGGTAGTTTAGATGAAAAAATTATATCTAGATTTTTAGAAATAAAGCAAAAATAAGATTTAGAAAAATTAAAAAAAAATTCTAATAATAATGATGAAGAAAAAGCATCTACTTTCAAAACAAAAGTAGAAGACCTAGTTGAAAAGGAAGAAAATGAATGAACTAGACGAACTAGTCTATGCTTTAGAAGAACTTGATCTAAATGACCAAAATTATCGAGTAACAATGAATAAAGGGGACACAGGAGGACCCCAGGGAACCTTTAAGGCCCCTAAGGAAGAAGAAAGCTCATTTAACGAAGAACATATTTCAAGAAGCAGTTTCTTACCAAAATCTAAGAAATGGAAAGACTATAATAGTCAATACCATATAAATTCCAAGGCTAAATTTATGCCTAATAGGCTACCAGTGGGAGATGCTGGAGCAGCTCAGTTCCTTGATTTGGACTGTAAAAGAGAGCCTGGAGAATTTCTAGATTTATGGGCAAAAAACCTAGAATTATTTTTTATTCTAGGAAAAGGAAGTAATTACACTAGTGAAGAAAAATATTTAATCACCACAGATACCTTTATAGGAAAGGTAGATAATTGGTTTAGAAGAGTATCTAAA
>NC_061111.1:151643621-151699563 GCF_002878395.1 Capsicum annuum | reverse complement strand
GAATATACTTGTGAATTTGAAACATACTACTACCAGCTATTCGATAGTAGTAAAAATTTAACTCCATTTATGGATAAATATTTTCCAAAACTGCCAGGATATTGGGCTAGTTATTTCAGAACATAATATGCTAAAGAAGATCAAACTGATGATTCGTTAGAAAAAAAGATTACTTTTCTTAATCAAAGACTTAGTCAACTATGTATGTTGCATAATATGCAGAGAAAAGCCAATAGGATTGGTACTCAGGTCTACTGTGAAGACACAGAAGCAGCATCTCAATGGGGACGTCATGAGAAAAATCCATTAAAAAGAAAAAGAAAACACAGGAAAACTAAAGGATTAATTAAAAGAAAAAACATTTCTAAAAAGAATTTCATACCAAGGAAAAGGTATTACAAAAAGCGTAGAAATTTTAAAAGAAATTCTATAGATAGATGTAAATGTTATAATTGTGGAGAAGGCCACAAAAGTTATGAATGTAATAAGAAGAGAGTAAAAATCTCTCAAATAGATAAAGAAGAAATAGAATCAGACCTAGAGTCAATCTTGTCTATTAAAAGTGAAGACTTTTATACAGAACTTTATGAAGAATTCTCAGAACAAAGTATTGATTCAGAAGAATGAATCAAGAAATTGAGAATTTAGAATAAACAACTTAGGTTATAGAATCTGAAGAAGATCAGTGAGGATACACATTAAAAGCCACATTTGATGGAGAATTGTTAAGAAAAATTCTAGGATTAAAATTTAATCTTCGAACAGAAGATAGTATATTTAGTAGACTCCAAAGAACCTTTCTAAGAAATAAAATCTCTTATCACAAATATCAGGAGGTTGAAAAGGTGATAGAGGTCACTCAAACGACTGGGAGACATAAGCTTAACCTTTTAACTAAGCCTATGTTAGACCAAATCTTAAGAAAAATTCCAGAAAGAAATAGAAAAAAGATGAACTATGTTTATCTTGGAGAAATTCAGATCATGGTTAAGTCTACCTTTAAAGAAGGTATAGATAGTCCCATAGTAATAAATCTCTCAGACGAAAGATTCTTAAATACAAGGGAAGGAAATCTAGGTATAGTTGAAGGAAATTTGACATACACCAAATTGTTATTCACCTATTACCCCAGGCATTGCATATCCTTAAAAGATGCAAATTTTAATGAAGCATTAAGTTTGCATTTCCAAGTAAAAAGAAATGATCTTTTTAAACCAGGTAATCATATCATGAGCATTTATTATCAGGCTCTATATACGGTTACTAACTCAAGCTACGAAAATGTTTATAAAAACAAAAGTTTTGTCGAAATTGATCAAGAATGTGCAGGAATAGCAAGGATAGTTGAAGCAGAAATTCAACAACCAAACATTCCTACTGAATATGAATTCCAGGTAGGAAAATCAATAGAAATAGGAAGTTCCTCTACTTCGAATCCAAGACTCTCAATAGAATATGGGAAAAACTCAATAAGAAAAGGTAACTCTACAAGATTTACCATCAATAATACTAATAGTATTACTGAAGTTTCAGGAATATTCTTTAATGGAAGTGACTGGAACAAACAAACAATTATGATACAATCAGGATCATCAGCAAATCACGTCAATGAAAGTATCTTAGACGGATTAATTAGCTATAAAGGTAAACCTTATATTTATAAAATATTTGAAGGAAATAGTTATGAATGTTCAAAAATGGTAGAATTACCAATTCAATTAGGAACAATAAGAATAAGAGTTCCTTGTTATATCAGCGAACATGAAAATGATTATAATATAATCTTGAGAGGATTATTCCTCGATAGTTTAGATCAATATAGTATCCAAAAGGAAGGAATTCAAATAACCTTAGGCGATAAAACTTGTTTTATACCTAAAATTAATGCCTAAAGAAACTTCATTCAGAGTAGCAGTATTCGTAGAATTTACAACCTACGAAACAAAAATAACTTCATGTTGTCAAATAGCTAATGGCTCAGAAACTAGTCTAGCCAAATTTTTTTTAATAAAAGATTGGGATATATCTAATTCAAACACCTATCTTGTAGGTATAACAGGTGATAATGAAAAATTCACACATGAAAAGAGAAATGTAGAAATAATTTTAGGATCTAAGATAGTTCCTATTAAACATATTTATTCTTATGACAAGCTTGAAATCGACTTATTATTAGGAAATGATTTTATTCAACAGTTTCAGGACTATCATCAAACTATATACATGGTTAGTTTTAAAACACCATGTAATTATTTTATAAAAATCCCAAGAAAACATAATCCTTATGTTTTAATAAAAGAGCAAGGAATTTTTAAACAAAGATTTTTGGAAAATTCAAAAAATTACTCTTGTAAATGCCCTAATTTAGAAAAGATAAAACAAGATTTACAAGTATCTTACGGAGAAATCCATTAGAAAAATGGAATAATAGTCATGAAAAAACAGTTTTAACTTTAAAAGATCCTAGTATCATAATAAGAGTTAAACCAATGTTGTACAATGAAGAAGATAAAACTGAATTTAAAATTCAAATACAAGAATTACTTAATCTTAAATTAATAAGAGGAAGTAAGAGTCCACACAGCAGTCCCACCTTTATGGTAAGGAATCATGCAGAACTCAAAAGAGGGAAACCTAGAATAGTAATTAACTACAAAGTGTTAAATAAAAATTGTGTTTTTGATGGATATTTTATTCCAAACAAAAATAATTTAATTAACCTTACTAAAGAAAAAAACTATTTTTCAAAATTTGACTGTAAAAGCGGTTTTTGGCAAATTAAGCTTTCAGAAGAATCAATTCCCTAACAGCATTTAGCACTCCTAACGGACATTATGAATGGATGGTAATGCCCTTTGGATTAAAAAATGCACCACAGATTTTTCAAAGAAAGATGGATAAAAATTTTCTGAATTTTTTTTTTAATAGTCTACATAGACGATATTTTGGTATGTTTAGAAAACTACTAGGAACACTTAACACATTTGAAAGAATTTTCAAAACTCTGTGTTAAAAATGGGATTATTTTAAGCCAAAAAAAAAGGCTGAAATAAGTAAAAATAAAATAGAATTCTTAGGAATGATAATATCAAAAAATGGAATAGAACTACAAACTCATATTTCAAAGAAAATAATCGAATTTCTTGATAAGCTTACAACAAAACAAGAAATATAAAGGTTTCTTGATTGTCTCAACTATGCAGGAGAATTTATTCCTGACCTTGCAAAGAAGAGAAATCCTTTGCAAAAACTCATTAGAAAATCAAATCGACTAGGATGGACCAACGAACATACTCTTTGTGTCCAAAAATTAAAAGAAGAATATGCTAAGCTACCAAAGCTCAGGCTACCAGAACCAGATGATAATTTAGTTTTACAAACAGATGCTTCAGATTATCATTGGGGAGCATTACTACAAACAGATCTAAATGAAATCTATAGATATACAAGTGGTACGTTTAATGAGGCTGAAATTAATTACTCCACCAACGAAAAAGAATTACTAGCGGTAGTAAAAAGAATAAGAAAGTTTTCTGCATTTTTATTACCCAAGTCATTTGTTGTAAGGACAGATAATACCCAGATATCAGGATTAATATTCAACAAATTACATTCAGAACCACAGTATAGAAGGTTACATCGGTGGCAGGTAATATTATCATTTTATACTTTTAAGATCGAAAATATTAAAGGATCTGATTATATTTTTGCTGACTTCCTTTCAAGAAACGTTCAATATAGACGATAGAACTAAAGCATTGACCAACAGGATTTGACAAAAGATGAATGACATCGATGAAGCCATAAATGAGAAGAGCAATATGTTATTCCAACTAAGAGATGAATTAGTAACAGTGTTTGAAAAGGCAAAAAAGTTACAGTTCGAATTAAGTCGGCTTAACACAGAACAAGCTGATAACATTGCAGAATTTCAACTTCTATGTGAACATTTAGAAACAAAACCTAAGGGTAACAAAGTGGCAGGAGATGTCCCACTAGCACATAGTGTCAAAAATATCTCGACGGTAAAGCAGGATATGCCGATAGCAGAGTCTTTAGAAGAAGCTAAACGTCGTACAAGGGAAAAAATTCCTAACAAAATGGCAGGAGATGTCCCACTAGCGCCTAGTGCCAAAAAAGATCTCAAAGGTAAACTCGGATATGCCTATGGCTGAATCCTCGAAAGAAGCCAAACGTAGAGAACCAACTCAGAGGATTTTCTCTGAAATTATACAATCAGTAACTACTGAAAAAACTTCTGAGAAATCAGGAAAAAAGGACTAACTTTTTATCTTGAAAAAATATTTCTACTTTTCAGGTTGGAAAGATTCATCCAAAAGAAGAAGAATATTTGATATTCAGCAGAATGATTTATGACCTCCCTGAATCATGTGGAACAACATTTGGAGTTCTTGAGAACAAAAGCATATATTCAAGAATCTTCATATTCCCAGGAGGAGAGGCTAATTTCACAGCCAAATTATTTGAGTTCGGCTATCTTGATAGAGTTTATTCTAAACCCGATCTATCTGAGATAGAAGGACTACCTATGCATCTGACAAGTTCAATTAAGAGTTTTGCCGAAATGAAGCTGTTTACTGCAGATTCTAAGCATAGCTATGGAATCTCAAGATGATCAAGTATATTTTCCCACGGTCAATTATGTTGAAGTGGAAAAACTAAGAGATTTTAGTATTAGCGCTACAGGTGTTAATAAGAAAATTCCATATTTTAACAAGAAATGGATTCAAACCAGACGAGCATTAGGGATGAAGGCTGTTTATCACATCCTTAAAAATAAGTTCACAGCAAATTATAAAGTCCTGAGTAGGAATACGAATCGGGTTCTCATGACCAAAGGAAAATCAAAATCAGCTGTCTTAAGAGACAAAATAATTGAAATTGAAACTCATCAATTTCTAGCCACTCCAAACACATGGGCTATGGCCTGTAAGTTCTTAGAACATCCACATCTCAAAAGAAATGAAGAAGAAGGTGACTCTTCAATGTCTGAAGAGATGTAATCTATAGCTGTAAAGTCTATTCAGCAAAAGTAGAAAAGGATGTAAAGCAAAAGCATTTAAGTCAACATTGTCGGCATCAGACGACAAAAATAAAATAAAGAAGATTGGACAAGTTGGACCCCACAATCCAAAATCAGCCAATCACAAGATAAAAGAATCTTATCTTATCTTTTAATCCTATCTCGATTGGGATTAAAAGAGAAATATTAAATTATATAGGGACGACCCTACGAGAAATAAATATTGTAATCTACCCCTCCTTACTTCTATAAAAGGAGAAATAGAAAAACTTAGAAGACAGACTACATTTTCTCTAAAATATGTTTTTTTTAGAAAATTGTTAGGTATCTTCTTTAACGAGTGAGTGAGCATTTTCTCCCGCCAGGAAAAAGTAATAATAGTGTGTATGTAAGTATAAAGAAAGATCTGATTAAAGATTTTTCTTATGTTGTAATAAGTTCATGGAATAAAAATTTGTTTTATATACCTTGTCAATCTTTTATACTGGTAAAAATGATGGTTGCGATCATCGGCCTAAACGGAGGAAGAACGGAACAGTAGCCAAAACTGTAGGACCAAGAAGGCTAAAGGGGTTCTTCATAGCCGGAAGGAGAAACACTGCGGTGTTGATACGACCAACGTAAAGGAAAGACGAAAGGTACATGAATATACTCTATAGTCTCATGAACTTATTAGCATACGAAAAATTAGTTTTCATATCTACCTTATACATTCATACATATTGTATTATGTAGTATCTATAGGGAATTTTAAAATCATGAATAGTGTATACTTTTTAATATGAAGGTTATACAACCAGTATTAAAGGAATATCGAAATTAGTTTTGGGAAACCAAAATAAAAATCAGGTTTTACAATCATAATATAAAAATTTTAAAAAATTATTTTAATAAGTTATATAGATTAAAAAATTATTTAAATAATTCTAAAATCAACAGGGTTAGAGTCCTCATAAATGTCTCTCTAAATGAAAATCATAATCTAAAATTAATATGGATATCTAGATTACAAAAGTATAAAAATAAATTAAAACAAATGACTCTCTATACAGCATAATGAGTTATTATACTTGTTTTCTAGATGAAAAAACTTTAATCGCTATTTTAAAAGTGATAAATTTAAACAAAAATCTACAGGAGAAAATCCTTAATAAGATTATAGAACCGCTTGTTCAAGAACAATGATATATCCATAATTATTCTCATATAGATTCAGATGAAGATGACTATTGGCCATATTCTGATGATAATGATTATTGGCCCTATGAATATGATGATGGCTATCATACTGACTGATTGTTGTCAAATTATTTCGCACATTTACCCTGTTTGCGATCAGCATCATTTTATTGGTATCAATATATATATATATATATATATATATATATATATAATATTCAAACTTTTTTATACATAAAATATTAATTATAATCTACTTTTTAAATACTTTTTCAACTAGTTTTAGTAATTTTCAATAATTTGAAAGTATATGTAGAATATATTTAAATTTGGACTTTTAAATTGTAATATTTATCCATTAATTACTAATTAAATGATCCAAAACCCAATCTAAACTTAAAACCTAAACTTTTCACTCTTCACCTCACTTTTTAGTTTCAAGAGAGTTTTCTGCTCTCATTTTTTCATAATTATGATTTTTCATTAGCACATGAGTAAAAACATATTTGATCTAATCTTCGATCACAATATAATTGTAAAAACTAAAGATTATAAAAAAACGAAAAAAAACAAAAAACCCGAAAAAAACAACTAAAACCTAAACCGAAAAAATCAATTTTATGTTGGTTTGATTTGGTTTATAGTTTTAATAAACCGACATAATTGGTTTGATTTTTTTTTAATAAAAAACGAACTAACCCGACCTATGTACACCCCTACAAACAAGTATGACCTTATTCAACGTGTAGTTCATACTGAGTCTACAAATTGATTCAAAATGAGGAATCAAAATGTATCAAAGGAATAACAAATTCATCCAGTAGGAACCAAAAGTACAATGCTTATCAACCAAGAACACTGCATAAAGACATTATAAAGAAGCCAAAAAAAAAAAAAAAAATAGGCAATGCAGCATTTCATCAAACAGCATAGCAAAGCTTCAAGTACTAATGACTGTTTACAATTCCCATCACATTCTAAGCATCTTGTTTACAATTCTTACCAATTACATGTCTCAAAGACAAACCAGAACTCATCTTTGGAATGTCTACCCACAGTGATCTGCATAAATACACACCCAAAAGCTCCCAAGAAATCAGCAGAAGGACACTAGAAGGTGGTGTGAACTAAGAAACCATCTAATCCAAATCTGATGAAGAGGGTGATTCCGAGTAGATTGATTCTTCATCACAGTCATCTCCTGTACTATCAATATCTGAAGATACAGCGAGGCTGTCCTCATGTTCATCGATCCAAGGGGTACGAAAGTCTACTAGCTTTTTACATCTTTCCTCAAGATTACCCTTCAGTTCCACATTCCAACATGCTTGGATTTCAAGGTGCGTTAGTGCCTTACACTCTGTGAGAATAGCATCAACGCCAGTGTCGCTCAACCGGTTGAAAGCGAAGTCAAGGCGCTGGAGACCTCTCATAGTTTCTGCTATAATCAGTGCCTCCTGATCGTGGACATCGGAATCTTCTAAAGTGGTTGGCAGCTCCCACATAGGCATGTTTCTTCTGAGATGAGTCAACGACTTGCATTGTTTTCCAAAAGCTTTCAGACCCTTCGCTGTGATCTTTAAACAGTAGCTGACGTCTAAGAATGTTAAATTGACCAAGGACCCTGCATGCTTTTCCACTACCTCGTCAGTGACTTCACTCATAGGGATTTGCAGTATCTTGAGACATTTTCCACTGCAAAAAATATTGGTATACTCTATAAACTAAGATCATTATAATGACACCCTTGCATCAATCTAAGATAAAGAACCACGAGTCTTGCATAACTAGTCTGTAGGCTATACATGACCTGAGTGAAGTACAGGTAATGTTGGGTAGAACTTCTTGCAAGCCCAAAATTGACTAAATAATACGTATCATACAATTGGATGTCTTATAGTTATTCTAACCTATGCAGAACTTCACAAGAGAATTTATTAGCATAACTGAATTATAGATTAGACAGTTCTGAGCTATTATGTGTCATTTCCTTTCTCCTTAAAAGTGAAACTGGAAAAGAAAAGCACAACAGTTCATATAGAAGACATGTATTAGTGGAATAAGCCAAGGGCACAGCCGAACAAGCTAATTCATCACAATGAAGTTTTATTTTACTGAAACTAGTAGCTTATGTGCAAGTTTTTTGATATGATCAAGATTTAAATTGTCAAGGCATCAACTAACGGAGTGCAATTCAAAAATGAGAGATTTAAATTGTCAAGGCATCAACTAACGGAGTGCAATTCAAAAATGAGGGTCAGTTGATGAAACTCTGGATGGCTAATCATCATTGGTCGTTTTCTTTAAGTTTTCACATTTTGGCCAAATGCCCCTTAACTTTTCTGGTTAGCACCTCAATTAGGGCTGGTACCTATTGAACACTCCAAGCTAATAAATTAAAGTGTACCTATTAAACTCCTCATGACTAACCACTCAAAGAGATACAAAGCGTGAACTACATGCACGGTGACATGGAAAAATTGACAAATAAGAAAAAGCCATGTAGCTTGTCTGTCCAACTAATCAAAGAAATGGCTTCCATACAAAAAGAGGAAACCTATTCCAAGACCTCAAACTTATTCCAACTCCCGCCGAAAAGGGGAAAAGGGAATACAAAGAAGTTTTAACTTAAGAGGGAAGAAATTATAGAATGTCTTATCGAATTCCAAGCTCAATAGATTAAAAAAGGCAATTGACAAATTCTGTTCGTGAAGATATATTATTACAGCTTTTTGTACTCCACATGCTGAATTGAGTGACGAACTACGGCAAAATATGGTTTACAGCTCATAAGGAAAGATGGACTGCATGAGGTTTTATATGCCATTTTCAGATGACCAAAGTTTAGCAAGAAATTGATATTGTATTTTCAAATAGGATTAGGAGCAGAATTGATTGTATATTTGTTGCTCTAGTCCTCTGGACCTAAATGATGGTGGGCTGGCAGCATAGAAGGTTAAGGGGAAAGAGGAAGAAAGAAAAGAAATTTGAAAAAGAAAAAGTCATATTTAAGTGATTCACGAGCTCATCACCAGTGAAAACCACTTTTTATGCCATGTAAGATTTTGTGTTTAACAGGTACACTTTTTATCAAGTTCAAGTATTGAATAAGTAGCAGTCGTTAAGGTATTAAAATGAAAATTAGAGTAAAGTTTAAGTATCGGTCCTAGTTTTGATGCTATCATTATGAGTTAAGTTAACCATCAAATGTTCCCACCTATTGGGAAAGAGATAGAATCACTGGTTGAAGCTGTTGCTCATCACAGAGAACATAACCAATGCATTTTAGTTTGAGCAATCATGTTCGACATCACCGAAGGTATTGTTTGATATTTTGAACATGACGCTTCTTGTAAGTGTCAAACCTGATATTTAGCTGTCTATGCGGGTCACAAATGTACCCCTATATGTTCCTCGCAAGTGTGCCACATGATATAAGAAGTAGGAAATTCCTCACATTGATGAATGAGGTCATCTATAACAGAACTTACAATAATCCCATGTGTTGCAGGCTTCAAGATCTCTTCCGTGTTGTGTAGTGTTACCTTCTTCTAGCTAACTTAAAACATGATTTAGACCTTTCAGAGCGTTCTACTCTTCCAGTACATACCATATTTTACGACTTTAGATGTAGTAATTGTCACTATTCATTTTTTCACCTTTGTTTAAGTCAGCAATTATACTTTTTGATATGAGACAATTTAAGCAAGTTGTTCTCATCAATATTTACTTTAACCACTATATGCATGAGATATTCATTTAATCACTCAAGCAAATCAATTTTCATAATGACATCACATTTAGCGTAGAATCGAAATGGTTGCTAAGTTTCCAATCATCATCCACCATCTAAATATTTAATCAACAAGTGAAAAATATTTCTTAGTGAGTATTTTAGCAATGACTTTCAATTAAGTCTCAGTCCATTTAAATAAAAATAAATTGAATTTGTATAAAGAAAGACAAACAAAACAACTTAATTCATATATTGAAAATAAATTAATAGCAGCAAATTACAAGTCAATTAAAGATAAAATCCCCACACTTAACTTCAAAACAGCGAATATACACCCTAAAAGATTGACTTGTCAAAACCTCATGATAAACATCAATTAATCTACCATCCCAAGGTGCTCGGAGAGAGTCTGCTATCCGAGATTTCAACATAATAAGCCAGTTCAACACGTTTTAATTCAAAAAGATGAATAAATTCAAAGACGGAAACATTATGGGTCATCTTAAAAGACATAAACTCTCTAAGTTTCTTCTCTCTTTCCCTTTGTTGAAATCTCGGATTAGGAAGGTTTAGCTATTTTAGCAGACTTTCTCTGAGAACCTTAGGCAGGTAGATTAACTTACGCTTATCACGAGGTTTGGCCAAGTCAATCTTTTAGGGCGTATATTCATCATCTTGAGGTCAAGTGGGAGAATTTTATCTTTAATTGACTTATAAATTGTTGTTGTTAATTTATTTTCAGTATATGAATTAAGTTGTTTGTCTTTTTTTATATAAATTCAATTTACTTTTATTAAATGGATTGAGACTTAATTGAAAGTCATAACTAAAATATTTACTCACTAAGAAATACTTTTCACTTTTGATTAAACAATTAGACTGTGGAAGATGATTGAAAACTTAGTGACCATTTTGATTCTACACTAAATGAGTCATTATGAAAATTTATTTTCTTGCGTGAGTATATGATATCTCATCCATATAGTGATTAAGTAAATATTGATGAGAATAGCTTGCTTAAACTGTCTCTCGTTAACAGACATGGCATCAAAAATTAAAATTATTGATTTAAACAGATGTGAGAAACTGAATGGTGACAATTATGATATATGGAGTAACATGATATGTACCGGAAGAGAAACGCTCTTCAAGGTATAAATCATGCTTTAAATCAACCATAAGAGGGTAACACTGCACAATACAAGGTATAAATCATGCTTTAAATCAACCATAAGAGGGTAACACTGCACAATACAGAAGAAATCTTGAAGCTTACAAAGCTTGAAAAAATAAAGATCTAGCTGCATATGAGATTTTTCTAAGTTCTATTGTTGATGATCTCATTAATGAATGTGAGGAATTTCCTATTGTTCATGCCACGTGGGCATACTTGCAAGGAATATATGGAGGTACATCTAATATCTATGTTATCAAAAAAAGCATATGGAGGTACATCTATGACCCATCTTAGACAACTAAATATTAAGTTTGGTACTTATAAGAAGCGCTATAATCAAACAACACCTTAGGGTGATGTCAAACATGATTGTTCAACTCAAAATTGTTGGCCATGTACTCTCTGACAAGTAACCGGTTCAGGCAGTGATCATGTCTCCTCCCAATAGTTGAGAACTTTTGAAAGTTAACTTAAGCCACAATGCTAGCATCAAAACTTTCTCTGATGTTGTCTCTCATGTTGATCATGAAAACGAGCAACTTGGTGTTGCTAAAGCTTGTACCTAATGCCTTTGTGGCAAAATCAAGTGCCACAAAGTGTTCAGGTTTCAAGGGCAAGAAGTGTCGGAAAATAACGAAAACGGTAAGGAGGCGGTAGAAGAATCCTCCAAGAAAAAGAACAAGCCAAATTTCAAGAAGGGAAAATGATTTTTCAAGAAGAAAGACAAGAGTAAGATGACGTGCTACAACTGCCAAGTTTCGAGGCATTTTGCTCGTAATTGTACCGAGCCTAACAAGGTAGCATTTCAAAACACATTTGTAAGTACTATATATGTTCCTAGCACTGGTTTACTAACTGAATCTTATCTTGTGCGGATTGTAGACACAGGAACATTGACCATGTTAGTTATGATCGAGGAGCGTTTGTGGAGTTCCGTCAAGTCTCACCTAGATCAAGGTGGATATATGTAGAAAATAAGGCAAGATTTAGAAGTTAAAGAAATATGCATGTAATACCCCGTACTTTTTCCTAGCTTAAATTCGCTCCTAGAATGTCAAGAACTAGCTTCAAAAAAATGAAATCCATTTTATTCATATGGAATTTTCAAGATTTCGACTTTTCATTGCGTAGGAAATTGAATTAGCTTTCCAACAATATAAAATTCGCCCAAATCCGACACCCGGGCGAAGAATTATGGACGTTTTTGTAAAATAGTGTGCCACCTGAGCCATCAACACGTCACGGAGCCAGACAAAATAACAATCGTCAAAATCCAGTGAGCCTCCGCGATCATGGCGCGTCGCGCCAAGGCTCAAAATGGCAATGGTCCTTTTCAGTGTTCCAACGCGATCCCACCGCATCGCGGTCTTCCCGGTCGCAACCAAGGAGGCAACGTAATTCCACCGCGTCGCGCCACCATGCAATTTCCTGGTTGTCATTTTCTAGTGGCTTGGCGCGATAGTGGCGCGTCGCGCCAGGGGTCCTGATCGGAAAAAATTCACGAAAACTTAAAGTTGCACTCAGGGTTAAAACAGTCTTTCCCCGTGTTTTAATTCGTCCAGATATAGGATTTAATCCCTAAAAACGTTTAAACCCTTCATTATTCACTTTTTTCCAAAATCAAAAGATAATTCTCCCTCAAGAAAACAAACCCTAGCTCTCAAGAATCAAGGTCAATCCCAAGAATTTCTCTAAGAACTCCAAGAAACTCTCAAATTAAAGTATGTTAGATGTTCATCCATGGATCCTTACCTTCCATGGAGCCCAAGAATCCTTTTTCAAAATACAAGTTTGGATTTCATGAATTCTATGTTTGAATTTGATTGTATCCATGTTCATGATGTTGTTTGGGTTTTAATCCATGATTTAGATTACAAGTTCCAAGAATTGATCCTAGTATGTGTTGAATTACATGATATTCATGATAAACCCTTCAATTTGCAAGTTGATTGTTGTAGCTATGTTAACCCTAAGTGTTTATGATTTAATGAACCAAGCATGTTTCCCATGTGTTTGATAAATTGTCTATGAGAATGAAATAATGCCATTATAGCAATGCCATTATAGCATACTAACATGTATTCCCCATTAATGCACAAGTTAATGCATTACAAGTTTTTAATGCAATGTCTCTATGAACGAACTATGACCAAGTGAACATTATTATGCTGTGCTTTTATGCTATCGAGTCCTGGGGGTATTTAATACCGGACAATTTAGTTGTTTACCTAGAGCTAGTGTCAGTTACAGAATAGTAGCAGTCATGTCACAATCAGTAGCAGTAAACTCAGTCAGTAACAGAACTTAGGAAAAACACAGTAAACTCTGTATCAATCTAGTCCAGTTCAGAATAATCAGCTCAGTGTCTTTCGGTTAGGAGTAGGATTCAACACCAAGAGAGCCTAGGGATGGCGTCTCACCCGTTAGTTAGGACTAGGTCCCTAGAAGAAAGCCCTAAGTTCCAAAACTACGTAGCCAGCGTAGGTTATGAGATGTCACCCGTCAGATAGGATTAACATACTCAAGGATCACCCGCTAGTTTAGGACTGATCTCAGAGGTCACCCGCTAGTTAGGACTGACTCCACAGCAGTTGTCTTTACCCGTGGCACGGTACTGACACCCTTCCAATTGGGGTTACAGATTAGACCCCAACTCAGTTATCTTATCTTATTTGGGGCATGTCGGTTAGATAATCACCTCCCACAGTTTCAGTTTCAGTTTAGAACTCAGTTCAGTTCTACAGTATCAGGACTGTCAGCTACAGTCGATCAGTATCAGTATCAGTAACTCAGTTATCAGTAAATTTCAGATTATCAGTTACTCAGTTACCAGAATTCAGTACTTAGCTTCAGAAAAGTTCAGATACAGTGTATACCTATGTATGTCCACAGTATCGCATACTCAGTGATTTCAGTAGTATCAATTATTCACGTACTCTCATGTTCAGTTACTCTTTATTGTTTAGTCAGTTATTGTTCATGCATATGAACCCTTGCATTCAGCCATACCTCATTTAGCATACTAGTACATTCCCACGTACTGATCGCATACCCGTTTCTTACGCTATAATGTTTCATATCATAGGTTCGGATGCTCAGGTTCCTGACTGCGTTTAGCCAGATTCAGCCAGCAATAGCAGAGTTAGTAGTGAGTGCTCATCTATCGAGGATATACTTCTATTCCAGTATTTCAGCTTATCAGTAGCTCAGTAGTCGGAGTTAGTTGGGGACTTGTCCCAGCAACTCCACTTTCAGACAGTTCAGATTAGAGGCTTTCAGACTAGAGTTCAAGACAGTATTTAGTTTTACAGATTGTTATTTCAGATGTTATGTTATTTATCAATATTTTTAGATTTTGAACCTTATGGCATTTCAGCCTATTTTCCGCATTTTATAGTATTATTATTCCGTGCTCACAACAAATATCAGTCATGTGTTAGCTTGTGGTCCTTCGGGGTCGTAAGCACCATGTAGCGTTCAGGGTATAGACTGGGGGCGTTACAATGCACTTGCAAAATGGACTTGCGCGGTGGCCTAACTTTGATGTTGCATGGCGCTCTATATACTCATCCGACAAAACTTAGTCTTTGTGTCTGTTCTTTTAGATGTTGGAAATTGGGTCATGGATTGCTCCATATGAGCTGACCCTACCCAATTAGTAGAGATAAGAAAATTAGAAGGGTCATTATATGGGAAATTTTATTTTAACCAGAAAACTCCCACTCAATTGTTGTTCCTGTTAACACCATTCAGAAGATGTTGATCTATATGCAACCAGGAAGGCCAGTTCTATTTCACTAGGAAATAGAACTATGATTCCATAAACCATATGTACCTTTTAGTGTATGCTTTTGGGAGTTACAAGAAGTAGTCTTTTCTCTGTTCACTTTTGAAGAAAAAAAGTGTGATTCTCTTTTTAATCTAAATAGAAGGGGAGGTAGAGGTAAAGAAGTTACAAGATTTCTCCTACCCACACACCCACGTTCAAAATAGGGTTGCAATTATCTTGTTTGTGGTACCTCCTAGTAACCTCTTAGTTATAACTTCATGTAGGTTTATTTCTCCTAACGTTCGAGTCGGGTCGGATCAGTTCACATAGGCAGCCACGAGGGTGTATCATACGCAGCCTTAATTTTTTTATACAAAAAAAGGGTGAGTCTAGTGCACTAAGGCTCTCGCTATGTGTGAGATCCGGGTAAGGGTCTATTCTACACAACCTTACCCTGCATTTGTACAAGAGGTTGTTTCCATGGCTTGAACCCGTAACTTCCTAGACACATAGCAACAACTTTGCAAGTTACTTCAAGGCTCAACTTCAAAATCAAATTGGTTTGACAAGAGGGGTTCCTAATACGTGAGTTTGGCGAATAAATTCACCCATTCAAACACACTCGCGCGCGTATATATAACAGATTTCTCGAAAGTAATGCAAAGTAAATGGTAGGAATGGGTAGAAAAACAGAAAGAAGAACAATACCGATTAGCAGCAAAGGAGAACCCAACATTGCCAAGACGGTAAGTAGAGAGTCTTCGGAATGTAGACCTACTCCGACGAACAATTTTACGGACAACAGGGTCAATTTGGTGAGAACGATTAGCCATGCAACATTTCCGGCACCACCCTTCCAGATCAATCTCCGTCCAACAATTGGGACCAGACACAACCTCCATCCAACACCGGCAAACTAACGCCACACTCCTCACCATCAACTCAGGGGGAACAATCCTGACGAAAATTGAAGCTAATATCTCTGAATCCAACTCATCCCATCTACCTCCGCCGCCGCCGCCGGCTATGCATACGGCGTCGTTTGCGACTTCAACGCATGCCCTTTTCGAGTTTTCCGTAGATTCCATTTGTTTGGACAAAAGGGCTGTGTCGAGTGAGGTATGTAAGTTGTAGCGCTTCGAGTTTTCCGTTGTTGGGGGGTTTTGTTTTTGCTGGCAGAGGATTTAGATGACTCACACGTGTCGAGACTCCTTTCATAGTAACTCATCTAACGGCTGAAAACTGGATCATCTAAGTGTTAGATACGGGTGTAATTTTGTATTCCTTACTCGGACTAGTTTGGTACGTGAGATAATAAATTATTTCAAAATTAATTTTACAATAAATTTATTTTATGACTGAAATAATATGTATGGGATGATTTATTTTGATATTACCTATTCTGAAATTGTAATTTTATTTTTATAATTAATCTCGAGATAATTTATTTCCTACCAAACAATTCTTAAAATTTTTACTACACATAATAGTTGCCATTCATATTTTAATTAACTTTGTAATTTAGATTAAGAGTTCGTATAGGATTAAAATCTGGTCAAATCAACTTTTAATTTTTATTTTTTTTTTAGTTTTTTAGGTCTTTGATAAAATTAAAAAATACTTAAAAAAGATAAAAGTTGATTTTAAAAAGCAAAAAGTGGGAAGTTGGATACCCAACTTTTTATTTTTCAGATTAAAATTATTTTAAATTTGACCAAAATATTTACATTTTTATCGCTTATATTTTTCTTCAATTTCGAAAATACTTAAACTTGAAGCTCTTAAATATATAGTTTTTTTTCCTTTTTCTCACTGCTACTTCTCTTCGTCTCTTTCAATTTCCTCTTCATTTTTCTTCTCTGTTTTCAGCGAATTGGCCACTACATCGGAGGTTTACATATTTTTTTAACATAGTCAAATTGTTACAAGCTTGCAATAATACTATTTTTATATAAAAATGTCCAAAATTTTTTATTTTTTAACATTTAAAAATAAAATAGTAACTTATATTTAGAAATTAATTTCACATAATCACTTTATTGAAAGTCCAGTTAAATAAAAATTATTTTTGAATTAATAGAATTAAAATTATAAATAATTCACTTTATTTGTGGTTTTAATAACTTCAAGGACACTTAAGTCATTTTGACAACAAAAAGATACTTAGCATTACTAGTTTACCAAAAACATCAACAACTTTTTTTCAGTTTCAACACTTCTATCCAAATACTTAGCTACTATAACCACTTATTTTAAGTTTTTAATCATTTAGAGCCCGTTTGAATAAGATTAAAAAAAATAGCTTTTTAGCTTTAGTGATTAAAAATTTAAAATAAGTGTTTATAAATTAAATAGATAAATGTTTAGATAGAAGTGTTGAAACTAAAAAAAAAATTATTGATGTGTTTGGTAAACAAGTGATGTTAAGCACCTTTTTGTTGTCAAAATGACTTAAATGTCCTTAAAGTTGTTAACACCATACATAAGATGAATTATTTATAATTTTTAATTCTAATAATTCAAAAATAATTTTTATTTAAATGCACTTTCTTCGTAAAGTAATTATGTGAGGTCAATTTATAAAAATAAGTTTATTTTAAAATATTAAAAAATAAAAATTTTAGGACATTTTTATACAAAAATAGTATTATATTGTAATATTGAAAGCTTGTAGTAATTTGGCTATGTTAAAAAATATGTAAACCTCCGATGTAATGATGGATTCACTGAAAACAAAGAAGAAAGATGAAGAGGAAATTGGAGGGAAAAGACGAATAGAAGCAACAAAGAGATTTTTTTTTTATATATTTAAGGATTACAAGTTCAGATATTGTTGGGATTAGAGGAAAATATAAAGGATGCAAAGGTAAATAATATGGTCAAACCTAAAAGAATTTTAATCTAAGGGTCCGTTTGGATGAGCCGAAAAAAAATGGCTTTTAAAAAGTTCTTTAAAAGTGCTTTTGAAAGTGCTGGACTTATTTTAAAAATAAGCAATTCTGTGTTTGGGTAAAAGTACTGAAACTGAAAAAAAGTTATTGATGTGTTTGATAAATAAGTGCTTTTAACCACTTGTTTGATCAAAATGTTTGAAATACCCTCATAGTTGTTAATAATATATAGAGTTGATTATTATTATTTTTTATTGCTAAAATGATTCAAATTAAAATTAATATATATATATATATATATATATATATATATATATATAATATTTTCATGAATGACTATTAATTTGTGCGCTAAAAAATCATTTTTTTTAAGAGTTTAAGTGTTAATGTTTTAATGTGTTTTAAGAGTTTAAGTGTTGAATGTTTTAATATGTTTGAAAAAGAGTTATATATAAATCATTTTTTTTTAGAGTTTAAGATTATTTGGGAGACTGCCGCTTTAAGAGAGAACAACTGGTTAGTTTTGAGAGCAAAATGAATATGCTGGAGAGTAAAAGAAAATTAGGGCTACAAAAGGATATATTCGGAATAAGGAACAATTACAGGGGATATATATGTCAGTTACATGATCAACTTAAATTGGCTTATCAGCTCCCCAAGAAAAAAAGTTAGGGAAAGCTACTTTTTACTTTAGGCTTTTAAAAAGTGAAAATTGACTTTTTTTTTAAGTAATTTTGGAAATTATCAAACATTTTCAAAAACGAAAAAAAAGCCATTTTGATAAAAAAAATAAAAAAATTAAACTTATGCAAACACCCTTTAAAGCTTTTTACTTTTAGCTTTTTTAAGTACTTTTTAATTTTACCAAACAACTAAAAAAACTAAAAAAAAGAGAGATTAAAAGTTGATTTGACGAATTTTAATCCTATCCAAACAGACTCTTAATCTAAAAAGCTATTTTTTTTAATTCTATCCAAACGGATTCTAAATATGTTTCTGTTAAAATGTGACAACTAAAAATGGTCTAGAGAGAATATTCTTCATTATTTTATTTATTATTTATATTTATTATACCTTTAAGTACTCTCACATAAAATTTTAAATAATACAATGAACAACAAAAATTAGTAAAAATGCCAATAAAAGAAGATAATAGGAAAAAACTCTTGTTGGCCGTAGTCCGTAGAGTTTATATCCAGTTTTATATGTATATAAAGATTATCTATAGCCATTAAGCATGGAGTTAATAACTCAAATGGTCATTTAATTTATGACTTTTCTCTCATAAAGTCACTCAACTTTGTTTCTTACTTCAAAAGTCACTCAACTTAGGATTCTTCTCTCAGAAAGTCATCCGACTTTGATTTTTTACTTCAAAAGTCATTTAACTATGAATATTTTACTTACAAAGTCACTCAACCTATTTAATTAATCTATTTTTAATTAAAATTTGCTAACATGAAAATTTATTTAAAACTAAAATACTAAAAAAACTAAAAAAAATCATTTGAACCATATCATTACATATTCTCATGTTTACTTTATAACCTGCTGAAATTTAAAAATATCGTAAATAGTTAATATCAATTCACTTATAATGTTAATATTAATTTTTAAGATTTTTAGAAGGAAAGATTACAGAAACTAGCATCCTTAAAACTATAATTATAATAAATAGCAACACTTTTTCAAAATTACAACTTGTAGAAAAAGTAGCAATATTTTACCCACTTCATAGTAATAGAAGAATATGTATTTTCCAGTTGTACATATGTATTTATGAGTAATATATATATATTTGTATATGTATTTATATAGTAACATTTTACTTAAATACAAAATATAATTTGCTACTTTTCGTAATTATGAAACTGTTGCTATAAAAGTTATAATTAAGGCTACAGAGTTGTTATTTCTGAAATTTCCCCTTTTTAGAATCATATTCATTTGTCTGATTAGATTTAATTAACTTCCAACGTGATACTTACCTACGAAATTGATTTTTCAATCGTAATATATTTTTTTGTATTACCACTTGAATAATATACATATGCATCAAATAAATACAATGAATTCTATTCCCACTAAGTTGATAAAAGAGAACGTTATAGATTTTAAACTAAAATGATATGATATGAATTGTTAGCAAATGTTATTAAACATTAGTAACATTATAATATATACACTGCAACAAGATAAAATTAGCAACAAAAATTATACAATCAAATGATTATGATTTTAGGATATTAATTGATGATTTGTATGACTATATATACTTTAGAGTATAGAGTAACCATTGAATAAGAAAATTGATAAAAATAGTAGTAAAATTAAAATTCTAAGAAATAAAGGAGGTATTCTTTCAAACCATTTAAATGAATTTTGGATATGGGCAAGCCATTAAATGGGTTGTTTAAATGATTTTCCCTCTTTCTTATTTCTTAGGAGTAAAATTTTGGTTTAAATAAAAATTACATGTCAGTAAATTTTAATGAAAAAAATTAATTAAATAGTTTCAGTGACTTTGTAAGTAAGACACTCATAGTTGAGTGGCTTTCTTAGAAAAAAACTTATAATTGAATGATTTTTGGAATAAAAATCAAAGTTAAGTGACTTTTTGAGAGAAAAATCAAATTCACCATTTGGGTTATTAACTCATTGAGCATGTCAATTCCACCCTCGGATCATTATACAAGGCGCATGGCCAACATATGGTGTTTATTCATTATAAGATTATATTTACATAGATTGCTACTATTTGAGTAATTGATTGAAGTATTATTCCAACGTTTTCATATAAGACGTTGCAAACAACTTTCAGAAAATGCAAAATCATATTTTTACTGACACATATAGCCTAAGAGAATTTCGTTCGAAGTTTTGCAATCTGTGTCTTATTGAGCAAGAAGCTCTTGGCAAGAACGTCATCTATATTAGGTGGTTCTGAAGCAAGGATGGCTCCAGGAATCGCCATGGTTCCAGGATTTTGACTGTTGTAAAAAGCGAGAAAAGTAGCTTTTTTGTGTCCCACATTATATATGAAGCGGACTACACCTAATGGGAACACAAAAACATCACCAGGATTACCCTTAAAGAAGAGATTTTGAAGAAGAGATTACTCTTAAAGAAGTTTGCACCATCAGCAACAAGAAATCCTGCATAGAGAGTACCCTCCAGCAGGACAGTTATCAGCTCAGCAGCTCGAGGATGCATGTGAAGTGGAACAACGCCCTGAGGTTCCAAGTCGGCACGAGCGATAGAAATACCAAGAGTGTTAAGTCCAGGCATGTTATTAATTAAATTCAGAATCTTTAGTGTAAAACCAAACTTGGGAAATACATTTCCACCAACATTAAGACCTGAAGTAAAAAAATCATCTGCTTTTGCAAGCTTTGGGTCTTTGCAAATCTTCCCATTCACGAAAACTGCACAGTAAAATAAAATGAAGCTAAGCATGTTATTCAGATAATACTTAAAGAGTTAACAAGCTGATACAAATCAGGGCTGTTAACTGGGCCGGGCTGGGTCAACCCGGGTCCGGCCCATCACATCTAACCGGTTTTGTGGGTGGGCCAGGTTAAACGGGTTGGTCTGGTTTCGGGCCCAACAGTAAATTTTAAAAAAAAATCCGGGATCTGCCCACTACACCTAATCCAGTTCAACCCACCTAAACCCGGTCAAAACCAATCCAAAATCCGGTCAAAACCGGTGAAAACCAAAAATAAAAAAATAAAAAAATTCTCCAATATACACTATATATACCTACCTATATACATTTTAAATACGTTAAACAATATATATACACTATATATATAGTATATACTACATTAGAATTTAAAAAACATATACACAATTACACATGTAATCGTGTATACGTCTATACGTTAGTTAAATATATATACTACTCTAAATAAAACTTATACTACAATATACTAATATATATTATAATTTATAAAACATATACACATGTATACGTTAAATATATACTACTTTAGATTTTATAGAAGATATATACACATATATACGTACCATTCAATATATTTATACTACTTTAAATAAAACATATATTACAATATATAGACATACTATATATATAGTTATATACTAATTTATAAAACATATACACATGTATACGTTAAATATATACTACTTTAGAGTCTATAGAAAATATATACACATATATACGTACCATTCAATATATGTATTACTTTAAAAAATATGCTACTTAATATAATAAATTAATAATACTTGATAGTAAATTAGTTATATATTAAAATTAAGTATTTAATTTAAACTAGAAATTCAATTTAAATCATTAAATGAAAAAAATTACAAAGTAAGGATTAAGGAGTGAATGAGTGTTATATTTTATTGATTGTAAAATGATTCCAAATTTATAATGTACATGAATGAAAAATCTACAAAGTTCTCATCATTTTTTCAACTCATCCATGTTAATATTAACGGAAACTTGCATAAGATAGTCAAAGTCAATGGAGACAAAACCATGCATTGGACATGATTCTGCTGAGTTCTCCTGTGAAGTCATAATTTCTTCAAGTTTCTGTTCATCTTTCGGCTCCACCTCCATTCCTTGATTTCTTCGTTCCGCTCTAATCCAATCTCTAAGGCAAATTAGAACATTCATAGCATTGCTTCCCAATGAGTGTCGGTTGTCTCCAAGCTATTGTCGTCCCTAACTAAAAGTGCTCTCCGATGCAATGGTTGACATTGGAACATTCAATATATCTCTAGCTAATCTTGAAAACACAGGATATTGTGTTTCATTATTCTTCCACCAATCTAACGCGTTGATCTGTCGTCTACGATCCTCTAGCGGTGTTCAAAGATAATACTTAAGCTCTTCCCGATAAGTTGTTGTGTAAGTTCCCACCTTAACACTGTTCCACCAATTTAAATCATAAAAGTAATCAAGAAAACCACTATGTGTCGGACTTTTAGAAGATGATGGCTCTTTGGGAGGATGAGGAGCAATAGTTAGAGTGATATTTGTCAGTACAGCTAAATCAAGTAAATCAGCATAATGGTTATATAATTTATCTATGTAAGCATTCGCATCACCCATAGCCGTCCACAAATCTGGTTGTTCTTGTTCTTCCTCATCAGAATCATTGTTAGTATTTTTCTCTAAGTTAGAATAAATAAGAGTACTAAATGGCATATAGTAGTATAGTTCATACATGGATTTATCATAGCACCACCCAAGTAAATAAGGGGAATTGGAAAAAAATATTCTTTAAATTTAGCAAATATAGCACCAACAACTTCTTTGTAACCTTCTTTATTCTTATATTCTTTGAGTGAACCAAAAATATGGGCTATGTATGCTAAAATATTACAAACAGTAGGATAATAAGCACCGAAAAATTCAACCGTATCTATATAAAAAAATTTCAAAAACTTAACAAGATCATCAATTACAGCTCAATCAGAATCATGTAGCATACATTCAGCCGAATCAACAAATAAACCACAATGTTGGTTAAAAGTTAGTGTAATAGAAACTCTATATTTATGACAAGTTTTTAAAAAATCATACGTAGCATTCCATCTAGTATCACATTCTTCAAGCATCAATATCGGTGCAAGTCCATTTTGTTCACATTTAACTTTAAATTCTCTAATTCTTTTTCTTCAATTATTTCCTTGAACAAAACCAACAACAAGCCGGATTTTTTCAATATAAAGATCAAAAAACTCAAGACCATCTCTTACAATTAAATTATATATATGACAAACACACTTAACATGGAATATTTCAGGTAACGGCGGAGATAACTTAGCTTTTAACTTGGTAATAGCAGTCTTGTTGTTAGAAGCATTATCAAAAGCAATACATAAGAGTTTATTTTCAATACCATAAAATTCTGCAATTTTACCAATCGAATAAACAATAAAATCTCAAGTATGTTTACGATCTTCATCATACAAAAAAGGTAGAATACGTTTTTGCATAACAAAATTACTATCTATCCAGTGACAAGTAATGGTTAAATAATTATTTTTATTAACAGCACAACCAAGATAAGAAGTTTGAGTCATTCTACATTGAATATTTTTTAACAATTTAGATAAATAAAAACAATATTATGAATGAAGTCTAAAAATATCAGCCCGACAAGTACTTCTAGGAATATCATTAAACATAAGATTATAAATTGCTTGAATATAATGAATAAAAGCACCAGAAGAAGGAAAACTGAAAGGCAAACAACCCACAACTACTATTTTTGTTATTTCTTCCCGGTCCTCAATTTATTATACATCTTAATTACCTGACCGGTTGCTGGGTCCATTCTAGTGTGTGTTGGCCCACCAACATCCTGACCACCTTTTACAATAAGTAACTCTCTTTCGTGATTATCACTTATATGTCTCATTAACGTACCCCGTATCCCCTTGCTTGCCTTCTCTTTTATGCTTATATATTTGTTGACAAATATTGCATTGCACCTCAGTATCTGATATACGTGTAAAAAATTGTCATGCAATACTAGTTGTTTTACGAGCTCTTGGGGCACGGGAGGACGGGGAGGGCAATTAACCGATTCAGATATAATATTAGCATTTCCTACTGCGGGTGTCTCACCAATATTTTCATCATCTTCATCTAAATCAACCGCATCTACTTCATTTTCTTTTTCTATAACGTAATTTTTCTGAGCTTCTACATAACCCATATCGTGAGCACCTACACCTACTTCTTCCTCAAAAGGTTGACTAAGCGGTACTGGATGCGGAGGCACACGGGTACATCTACTACTTGAACTACCTCTACCGCCAGTAGTTCACTTTTTACTACCACTATCACTTCCGGGATAATTTTTTTTTACACTTTTAATAGCGAGGTTTCTTAATTTATTCATAATATAAATCAATCAAAAAAAATTTAAAATACACAAATATAATAAAATTAAATATTCAACAATTAATACACTAACTAAAAATTAAAAGTAAGAGATGGAACGACAATATTAAATTTTAGAATTATCCTGCCACGACCCGATTTCTCAAGTCGTGATGACACCTATTTTATCCCCCTAGTAGGCAAGCCAAGCCATAGCCCGAAATAATAGATAACGGGCTAATAGGCAGAAATCAGAAAAGATCGAGTATAATGATAGTAGTAGTAATAAAAAGTAACAAACAGAAAGTAACCATATCTCATATACTAAAATGAGGAAAAAAAAATTACCAAATACACAAAAGAATCCCTCCCTGGTAAGGTCGGTACTAGAGCCACAACTAAAATATACCCAGAGTACTAGACAAAAATCTAAAATGTACACAATATACAAAAGCAGTCTCGAGTACAAAAGAATAAACCAGAGTAGATAGAGAAGGATCAGCCCTGGAAGACAGTAAACTCACCCTACTCTGAATCAGTACTGGAAGGTAGGAATCACGTCAACGTCGACAACTAGGGCCGGATCTACATCAGGAAAAAGATGCAGAAGTGTAATATGAGTACTAAAAACAATGGGTACTCAGTAGGCATCATCGGATAACTATAGTGCGAAGGCTTAATCTGAGTCATCAGTAAAAAGGGATATAAAGGTAAATAACTACTAAGCTATGCCACTGAGATAGATAAATAACTGTAAGCGATAAAGAAAAATAAATAACGCAGTAATTACAAACAAATCAAACATAACCTAACTGGCCCTCATAAGCCAGCTAGGCACACAACATAACCTAACTGGGCCCCCATAAGCCCGTTAGGCACACTGAAGAAGACAATTAACCTAACCATACCCTCATAAATTGGTGGAACATACAAGTAGCAATTAAAAAAAGTAAACGTAAATAATTTGTAACCGAACTGATCTCAAGAAATCATGATAGTCATCCAGATGTGCACCAGACTCGAACCGGTACCAATGGGTAGTAATGAGAGGCCAGATATATAGAACTCATAATCAGATGTCGGACTTAAACTGAAACTCAGAGTAATCACAACCATAATCAGATGCCGAACTAGAACCGAAACTCATAGTAACAATAATAGTCAAATGCCGGACTCGAACCGAAACTCATAGTAACAATAATAGTCAGATGCCAGACTTGAATCGAAACTCATAGTAACCATAATAATCAGATGCCGGACTCGAACCGAAACTCATAGTAACCATACCCAACGGTAATATTAAAATCCATATCATATCATAACAATGTTAACGTCTAAATAATCATCTGCCAATTTTAATTAAAAAGGGATAAATTCAAGATTTTTATATTTTAGTTTCACATCCTAAAGTAATAGATGCTATATTATATTAAAAAAAATAAATTCCAATATTTACTAGAACAGGGTCCTAATTCGGATAAATAAGACAGTTTATATAAATCACATGATAGGCATCTACAAGAACCTATCCAATGCTAACATAATAGCAGTAAATAAACTCAATCTAAAGGTAGGGTAAACCTAGCCTACCTGGACGCCAAAGCTAGAATATCTGCCCGCGAAACCTCCGAATAATACTAGTAGAACCCAAGCTTGAATAATAGATTCGAATAATTAATTTATATGAAATTTCATAAGACTAACCAAGAACTTAAATTGATTTTCTAAAAAAAAAAAAAAGCAAACCGAGAAAGACCAATATATGGGATGATAGAGATATGGACGAGTATATGTATAGAAGCAGTGAATGAAAGTCCACTCTTCTTATTTGTTTTTACTTTTAGAAAGGGTAAATGCTATCATATGGTGGCCTGACAAGTGGCAGCAACATGTGGTCCATCCATCCGTTTCCAAGTGTGGGGTGATGGCCACATTCATTAATTTTCTACACAGCATATATATATTCGGCTATTGCATAAATTCATGATAAGATAATTATAATATTTTGAATATACCATAATTAATATAAAATTATTTCTAACAAAACCTCTATTATATAATAATAATAATATTTTCACAATTCTAAAATTACTATCTCCATTTAAAATATTAATAAATCATAAAAGTCTATTATAAAGTGATATAATTATATCATTACTTAAAGAATTTTACCAATATTGAAAATATTCTAGAAGAGTACTAAACTATATTTCTACCAAATGCCAAGTTAAATTAAATAATCCATGATATATTTAGATAGTACTAAAGTTATATAAAAATACAGTAAAATGATCGTAAGGGTCATTACAGCATCCACTACTAAAAGGACTTTTGTCTGCGAAGGTAAAAGATAAGGAAATACCTGAAGAGTCAAACATGTAGGGATACTGGGCGCGCATATCACGCTCGATCTCCCAAGTAGCCTCCTCAACTGGACGGTGATGCCACTGAACTTTAACTACCGGAATGTCCCTGGAGCGCAACTGCCTGACATCCCTCGCCAAAATAGACGCTGGCTCCTCTACAAACGCGAATCCCTCGTCCAACTGAACCGAGTCCCACTGAAGTACGTGTGACTCATCTGGAATATACTGCCGCAACATAGATACATGAAACACTGGGTGAATGGCTGAGAAGGCAGGTGGCAATGCCAACACATAATCTACCTCCCCAATTCTCTGTAGGATCTCAAAAGGTTCGATATATCTAGGGCTAAGCTTGCCTCTTCTTCCAAACCTCATCACATCCTTCATAGGCGATATTCGCAAAAATATCTTATCACCAACTCCAAAACTCAATGGACGACATCTGCGATCAGCATAACTCCTCTGTCTGCTCTGAGCTGCTTATAGCCTATCCTGAATCACTCGAACACGATCCAACAAATCACGAAGCAAATCTGTGCCACAAGGTATAGCCTCAGAAGTCTCAAACCAACCAATAGGAGATCGACATCGCCTACCATACAATGCCTCGATGGGGCCATCGAAATACTCAAGTGAAAGCTATTATTACATGCAAACTTTGCCAAAGGTAGAAACTGGTCCCACTAACCTCCAAAATCCAACACACAAGTGTGTACCATATCTTCTAAAACCTGGATAATCCACTCTAATTGCCCATCCGTCTGGGGATGAAAGGCTGTGCTAAGGTCAACCTGGGTTCCCAACTTCTCCTGAAATGTCCTCCAAAAGCTAGAAGTGAATTAAGATCCTCGGTCAGAGATAATGGACACAGAAACTCCATGCAGGCGAACTACCTCCTAAAATTAAACACGGGCTAACCTCCCGGCACTTTAGAAAACTCGAATGGGGATAAAATGTGCAGACTTGGTTAATTGATCCACGATAACCTAAATGCTATCAAAACCACATGAAGTACGAGACAATCCACCTACAAAATCCATAGTAACTCGCTCCCACTTCCACCGGGAATGGGTAGCTGCTGAAGCAATCCACCAGGTCTCTGATGCTCGGCCTTCACCTACTGACAACAAAGACATTATGCCATAAACCCTGCTATGTCTTTCCACATACCACTCGACCAGTAATGTTGCCTCAAATCCCTATACACCTTAGCTGTCTCGGGTGAATAGAGTATATGGAGCTATGAGTCTCACGAAGAATCAACTGGATCAAATCCCCAACCCTTGGAACACAAATACGACCGTCAAACCTCAAGACACCTTCAGAATCCAGGGTAGGACGTTGAGACTCACCCTTCAACATCTGCTCTCGAATGCTACGAAACTTGCCATCCTCGAACTGAAGACTTTGGATTTTCTCCAACAAGGTAGATCTGGCCTCAACACTAGCAAAAAATTCCCTGAGGGTCAGAAATATCCAAATGAACCATAATGTTAGCTAAGGACTGAATGTCCAAAGCCAACGGTTGTTGAGAAGCTGCAATGAACGCTAAGCTACCCATACTCACTGACTTTCGACTCAAGGCGTCCGCTACCACATTCA
This sequence comes from Capsicum annuum, assembly GCF_002878395.1. Taxonomy (NCBI): domain Eukaryota; kingdom Viridiplantae; phylum Streptophyta; class Magnoliopsida; order Solanales; family Solanaceae; genus Capsicum; species Capsicum annuum. Next base: position 151,670,931 of record NC_061111.1, on the reverse strand, counting down.
CCTTACCCGGATAATAGAGAATAGAGATATCATATTCTTTCAGTAACTCAATCCACCTACGCTGCCTCAAATTAAGCTCCTTCTGGGTCATAATATACTGCAGACTGTGATGATCAGTAAATATCTCACAACGATCCCTATCTAAGTAATGCCTCCAGATCCCAAGCGCAAATACTATTGCTGCCAACTCTAAGTTAAGAGTGGGGTAGTTGCGCTCATGCACCTTCAAATGTCTTGATGCATATGCAATAACACGACCGCACTGTATCAGAACACACCCCAAACTAACACCAGACGTATCACAATAGTCAGTAAAACCATCGTCCTCAACAGGAGGAGTCAGAATAGGAGCTGAAGTTAGCAAATCCTTGAGCTTCATAAAACTCGCCTCACAACTTATAGACCACCGAAACGGAATCTCCTTCCTGGTCAATCTAGTCATAGGGGCTGTAATAGAAGAAAATCCCTCAATGAACCGCCTGTAGTAACCTGCCAACCGAATAAAGTTGCGAACCTCAGAAGGTGATGTAGGCCTAGCCCAACTACGAATAGCCTCAATCTTTGTTGGGTCCACCATAATACCGTCCTTGGACACTACGTGCCCCAAGAAAGCTATAGACTCAAGCCAAAACTCACACTTTGAGAACTTGGCATAAAACCTGTGGTCTTTCAAAGTGCGGAGTACATTCATCAAATGCTGCTCGTGCTCCTCCTTACTCTTCGAATATACTAGAATGTTATCAATAAATACTATCACGAAAGAGTTCAAATATGGCTTGAACACGCGATTCATCAGATCTATAAAAGCTGCTGGAGCATTGGTCAACCCAAAAGACATCACCAGGAACTCATAATGACCATAACGAGTCCTGAAGGCTGTCTTAGCGATGTCTGCAACCCTAACTCTCAATTGATGGTAACTGGACCTCAAATCAATCTTAGAAAACACCGCTGCACCCTGAAGCTGATCAAACAAATCATCAATATGAGGCATATAATACTTATTCTTATAGTAACCTTATTCAACTGCTGTAGTCGATACATATACGCAAGGAGCCATCTTTCTTCTTCATAAATAGAACTGGAGCACCCCAAGGAGATACACTTGGTCTGATAAAACCCTTACCCAGAAGATCCTGAAGCTGACTATTCAGCTTCTTCAACTCTGCAGGAGCCATACGATATCGAGTAACAGAAATAGGTTGGGTACCTGGCTCGAGGTCAATAATAAAATCTACATCACGCTCGGGAGGAAGGCCAGGTAGGTCGATTAAAAATATATCTAGAAACTCGCGAACAACAAGGACGGAGTCAAGCGGGGGACTCTCAGCACTAACATCCCGAATATATGCAAGAAATGACTCGCAACCCCTCGATACTAGTCTCCTAGCCCGGATGTATGAAATAATCCCCGTCGGTGCGCGACTAACAGAACCCTGCCACACAATTGAGGGTATGCCAGGCAAAGGTAAAGTAACGGTCTTAGCAAAACAATCCAAGACCGCATGGGAAAGAGACAACCAATCCATGCCTAGAATCACATCAAAATCAACCATATCTAGTGCAATGAGGTCAATCTAAGTATCAAATTCTCAAATAGTCACTAAACAAGATCTATATACCCGATCCACTACTAAAGAATCACCCACTAGGGTAGCCACACGTAATGGCATAGATAAAGACTTCGAACATAAACCCAGTCGCGATGCAAAATAAGCAGAAATATATGAAAAGGTGGAACCGGGATCAAACAAAGCAGAAGCTGGCTGATGGAACATGAAAATCGTACCTGTGATCATAGCATCTGAAGCCTCAGCCCCTGATCTACCTAGAACAATATACAAATTACCTTGTCCACTACTAGACTGGGTACCTACCCGATCGCCTGCCCTACCTCCCTGCGGACCACCTCTAGTACCCTGGGAACCATCTCCACAACCCTGTACACCAGCCCTACCTAACGATGGCACTGATCTAGTCGGCTGCACATCCAGAACTAATGGCTCAATCATCCTACACCGAGGACACTCACGGGAAAAATAACCAACAACCCAATAGAAATAACATACCCCGAGCACCCTACTCTGTGTAGAAGATCTAGCAGGTCCGAAATGACCACCCTTACTCAAAGATGCTGACTTAGTACCCTACTACGACTGGCCGCTACTCTAACTACTAGAACCAATATAATTGGGTGATCCCTCACCTCTGGGTCGACCTAGTCCCCTAACCGAAACTATTAAAGAAGAACTGGGATTCTGATATCTGACTCCCGCTCCTCGCATCCTAACTATCTATGTAAGGAGTGAACCAATAAACATTAAAATAAACTCAGACCCAACACACGAAAATGGATCAAGAAAATAAGATTGTTCCCTAAAAATGCTCTGTAGCCTCCCAAAGATAGGATACAGACGTCTCTGTGCTGATCCGTAGGACTCTACTAAACATTGGATCTAGTACCAACAGTATCGGTGAAACCTAAGCTCTGATACCAATTTGTCACGACCTTATTTTTTAAATTGTGATGGCGCCTACCTTTCCCCCCTAGTAGGCAAGCTAAGCCATATCCCGAAATAATAGATAACGGGCTAATAGGAAGAAATCAGAAAAGATCGAGTATAATGATAGTAGTAGTAATAAAAAGTAACAAACAGAAAGTAACCATATCTCATATAATAAAATGAGGAAAAAAATTACCAAATACACAAAAGAATCCCTCCCAAGACCTGGTAAGGTTGGTACTAGAGCCACTACTAAAATATACCCAGAGTACTAGACAAAAATCTAAAATGTACACAATATACAAAAGCAGTCTCGAGTACAAAAGACTAAATCAGAGTAGATAGAGAAGGATCAACCTTGGAAGACAGTAAACTCACCCTGCTTTGAATCAGTATTGGAAGGTAGGAATCACATCAACGTCGATTGCTAGGGCCTGGATCTGCATCAGGAAAAAGATGCAGAAGTGTAATATGAGTACTAAAAACAACGGGTGCTCAGTAGGCATCATCGGCCGACTGAGCTCAATACAGAAAAGGTATAACTACAACACTAGGGCGTAATCTGAGTCATTAGTAAAAAGGGATGGAAAGGTAAATAACTACTAAGCAACGCCAATGAGATAGAGAAATAATTGTAAGTGATACAGAAAATAAATAATGCAGTAATTACAGACAAATCAAACATAACCTAAATGGCCCCCATAAGCCCGCTAGACACACAACATAACCTAACTGGGCCCCTATAAGCCCATTAGGCACACTGAAGAAGACAATTAATCCAACCGTACCCCCATAAGCCGGTGTGACACACAAGTAGCAATTAACGAAAGTAAACATAAATAATTTGTAACCGAACTGATCTCAAGAAATATTGATAGTCATCCAGATGTGCACCGGACTTAAACCGGTACCAATGTGTAGTAATGAGAGGCCAGATATATAGAACTCATAATCAGATACCGGACTAAAATCGGAACTCAGAGTAATCACAAATCAGATGCCGGACTCGAACCAAAACTCATAGTAACAATAATAGTCAAATGCCAAACTCGAACGAAACTCATAGTAACAATAATAATCAGATGCCGGACTCGAACCGGAACTCATAGTAACCATAATAATCAGATGCCGGACTCAAATCGAAACTCATAGTAACCATACCCAACGGTAATATTAAAATTCATATCATATCATATCATAACAATGTTAACGTCTAAATAATCATCCGCTAATTTTAATTAAAAAGGGATAAATTCAAGATTTTTATATTTTAGTTTCACATCCTAAAGTAATAGATGCTGTATTATATTAAAAAAAAATTCCAATATTTACTAGAACAGGGTCCTAATCCGGATAAATAAGACAGTTTATATAAATCTCATGATACGCATCTACAAGCACATATCCAACGCTAGCATAATAGTTTACAATTTCAGTAAATAAACTCAATCTAAAGGTAGGATAAACCTAGCCTACCTGGACGCCAAAGCTAGAATATCTGTCTGCGAAATCTCCGAATAATACTAGTAGAACCCAAGCTTGAATAATAGATTCGAATAATTAATTTATAGGAATTTTATAAGACTAACCAAGAACTTTAATTGATTTTCTAAAAAAAAAGAAGCAAACCGAGAAAGGCCAATATATGGGAAAATAGAGATATGGACACTATATGTATAGAAGCAATGAATGAAAGTCCACTCTTCTTATTTGTTTTTACTTTTAGAAAGGGAAAATGCTATCATATGGTGGCCTAACAAGTGGCAGCAACATGTGGTCCATCCATCCGTTTCTAAGTGTGCGGTGGTGGCCACATTCATTAATTTTCTACACAGCATATATATATTCGGCTATTGCATAAATTCATTATAAGATAATTATAATATTTTGAATATACCATAATTAATATAAAATTATTTCTAACAAAACCTCTATTGTATAATAATAATAATATTTTCACAATCCTAAAATTACTATCTCCATTTAAAATATTAATAAATCATAAAAGTCTATTATAAAGTGATATAATTATATCATTACTTAAAGAATTTTACCAATATTGAAAATATTCTAGAAGAGTACTAAACTATATTTCTACCAAATGCCAAGTTAAATTAAATAATCCATAATATATTTAGATAGTACTAAAATTATATAAAAATACAGTAAAATGACCGTAAGGGTCATTACATATCCGAAGATTGCGACTTTAGAAACCTCCACTCGTACATTGTAATCGCAAAATTAAAAAATTAAATTGAGCACTTTAGAAAATATATAGAATATTTGAATTTTGAGAATTGAGATTTGAGCGAGAATGAGATTTGATAGAATGAAATTGTGTGAAAAATGATTTGAAAGTGTAGGGTATTTATAGAATTTTTTTTGAATTTAAAAAAATATTTTAATTGAATATATATTTTTTTAATTAAAAAGGGCATATAGCCGTTTTTGGGGCCCAAACGGTCATATAACCGTTTTTGGGGCACAAATGGACATATAGCCGTTGGGCCCAATGGCTATATTGGCTCAACGGTCCACTTTTCTAATTTCCATTTTTTTTTTAAAAAAAGGGGATTCGGGCTGGGCCGATTAACCGGCGGGCCTTGATCGGTTTTGGTTCGGGACAGGTTAACCAGGCCCAATTTTAAAATTGGCCCAGCATTGAACTCGGTACCCTACAGCTCATGGGCTTACCGGGCCGAGTCAAACCGGGTAGGGTTTATTAAATGTGTCGATTTGGGCCGGGTCAAACCGACCCGTTTAATAGGCTTAATACAAATTACCTGAGGTCTGAGAGTCATTAGCAGCAATACATATGTCCTGTAGAGGGTTATTATCATAAGCATAAGCAGGGGAACAAAAGAAAGAAGTAATAGCTAAAGTTATTTCGAAACACCACATACTTATTGTTATCATATGCTAATTTTTGTTTGCTTTGGATTTGTTATGTTTTTTTTCCAAACAACCAAAAAGGAGTGACTACTTATAGTACTCTCACATAGGTCAAAATATAGGTGAAAAAACAATACGTACTGAAATTTTGCACGAGTCTATTAGGTAAGGCTACTATAGGGTGTTAAGAGTTCCACGTGAACCAATTGAAAATTGGGTTTTGTGGAACCCATAGATCACGAGCGGAGTAAAATATATTAAATAGATTAGGTACAATTTTGATCATTCTCCCTAAAATAAACCAATGATTATTACCTATTCGTTTCGGAATAATTGAATTGTTGGGATATTTATTGGTGTTTCAAAATAAATAAATCATTGAATTTTTTTTTCCAAATTTGTCCTTATAATTTGACAACCAATTAACTTTTGAAAAAGTATTACAAGGTCAACTTTTTTTTTTGGGTAAAAATGAAAAGTTATGTTAAATTTATATTTTTAATGTTTTTTTTCTTAATATGTGTGTCAAGATTCAACAATTCATTTATTATAAAACGGAGGAATTACTTTGCACCATCTTAGCATATTTGTTTCATCCATCCTCATGTCACCCACTTGAGAATGTCTTTTTCTGCCAAATCTCATTATCGGTTAAGGCAAAATCTTTAAACCCCATGAGTCCCACCCTTAAATTTGGCTCATAGCGCTGACCTCTCTATCATTTGAGGTACTACGTTGACCTCCCTTATATTGATATTTTATAGCCAAATTAATTTAAATGATAAATTGTCTATATATCGTAACACTACCCTTGTCATCTTTAGTTTTGAAGCAAATATAAACCTCCTTTTCTCAATGTGGGACCCAATAAACAAATCAAAATAAAAGAAAAAAATTAGAGAAGCAAATAATGGTACCAAAGAGAGAAAGTAGGCGCCAAGTGCAAGTTGAATGCAATTTGCTTACAAAGTGCTTGTTATATTTTAGTTATGATTGATTGGAGAAAGGAATCTTTCCTATAAATAGAGGAGACGTCCCTCGCACAGAGATAGGCAACAGAGAGCAGAAAGAGAGAGAATCTATGGAGAGAATGACATAACGTCACCCTAACTTATTCGACTTTTGTAAAAAGATGTTTACACTATGCGGGCATCCTATGTCCCTCTTAAACGATTGTGAATTGTTATTATTACATCATTTTTGGATCAATTCCAATTTTTATAAGTGATAAACATCCACCAATTATTGATTGCCACATGTTTATTAAATAATATATATATATATATCCTTTAAATTTTTCTCTTTTTGTTCACTAGATAAAATAGATAATTTTTAATTAATGGCAAATCATCGGCGAATGCTGCCAATGGCAAAACAAAATTGTCAAAACGTCGATCAAATTTCGACGAGATTTGTGGTGATTACACCACTGGGGTTTGTTCGTGATCCTCAGATGTACCGCCCCAAGGAATTTCAGTCGATCCTATCGACAAAAACTCCGGCGAACTACTGTCTCTGGTTGTCGACGAAGCTACAGTGGGGCTGATGGAGGGGGACCACTGCCAAAATAGGCGCAGAATCACTGCGAGCAAACCCGACCAAGAAAAAATGGTGACTAACATACCATCTCTTTTTACTTTTTTTTAAATCTTTTTATCATTTTTATTGAAAAATAAACCTCGATCATGATTATATCCACCAACATCACATTAATGGAGAAGAAGAGGAAGGGAAAAATAAGACTCCAAAGGAAAAAATGCAAGTACAAATTCCCCTAATAAGCAAAATAAAGCATAATCAACTGAGTGATACTAAGAAAAATATGAATATTTCGTTCAATTCAACAATAAAAGATATAACTAAATTCATTTACAATTACACATCATGTCATAGTCAGTAGAAATCCTATTAACTTATTAATGTATTCTATTAGAAATCCAAGTAGAATGGAACTGAATTTGAAATCAAACTAGTATTCTAGAAATTGTTATAAGAAATCTCAAATTGCTGCAATTTTGAGTAATTTCCAAACTCCTAGTATTTTTGACCTTGAAAGAAATTATGTTTTCAGCATATATAGTTCAATCTAACATGATTTGATGGTAAAACGAAGTTTGCTGGCTAACCACTTCGATATTTTCATCATATATACCTCAATCATCTATATTGTTCTTCAATTTATCTATAGGTTTTGTATATGTCTGTCCTTTCATTCCCTCAGTTCTGACTCTTAGGTAAAGAAAAATTACACTTAATAAAAGGTGCATGTTGGTTGAAATACTTGGTGAAATACCAGATGCCAAATCATATTCTTTCTAGAGAAGCTACTCAAGCTTCAATGTATGTACGTATTTATTAGTTGAATACAATGACAAACATTATTGTTTCCAATTTAGATGTTTTCAGTTTCTTAATCGCAGTCGTGTTCCTTTGGAAGTAGCTCCTTGTTTTTTCTGCTAATTTTCAAGAATGAAAGGAAATAAAGTGATAGTTGAAACCTTGTTAAAGTACTGAGACAGTAATAAACACCTCCCTATTTAATCTACAATTTTCAGTTTTGCTGATTTTATGATACTACGTGACGAAAAAAATAAAATAGCAAATTCTTATGATGAAAGTGGTTCTTTTTTAACGCATCTAAGGAAGAGATAAAAGATCGAACATAAGTACGTCTACATCATCTGGCATTTCAAAACTAACATACGTCTACATCATCTGGTATTTCAAAACTAACATTCCTATAAGGGGCTCGTTTGCCATGATGCGTGCTCCTAAAATCTAAGTTAAACACATTGGAAATGTTATAAACCAGAGAGAAAATAAGGAACATAATATAAGATGTTCCCTGGACCTTGAGATCTTTATAAAACTATTGCTTCTGTTGAGAAGTGACTTAGTGGATTTAAAACAGAATAAGTGCATTGCACATACTCTTACTCTACATTCTCAACCATACAAGTTAAATTATGCAGATTCGTTCAGGAAAATTTCCATCAGTCATGTCCATTAAGGTACGCGACTTTCAAGATTGAGGAAGATGCCCCAAGACTGTTTCAAGCAGGTCTGCATGAATATCTTGGCCTGTACAACGCGCAGACTTCCATACATCAAGACAATCAGTGGGGAGTAACTGTTCTTTCTGTTTCAGCCAGTAAATTAGTAGCTATACCATCAGGTCCCGACTGACACCATTCAAACAAGCATAGGAGACCTCAAGACCATGATGTGAGAGCAAAAAGTGAATGAAAATTTATTGTATAGGAAATATTGAGGACTTTACCATGAAGACATCTTAGGAGTGACTTTGAAAAATCAGTTTCAAACTCATAACAAGACTTTATCAATTCCGACCTCAATGGGCTTGTCTAGAAAGAACTTTTATTGAGTGTTTTCCTATGGAATTGACAAAGTTGGATGGTTTTTCAAAACATAGTTATTTCAATTTAGTTGTTCAAGTTCTAAAATCAGCAGTATTTTATACATATGTTTTTCATTTTACCCTTAATAGGAATACTAGCATCCACTGTTTTCAAAACTATGGAATGACCTATAAGTGATCTCAATTCTCAAAACCAAAATTAAATTATTATTATTAATTTTAATTATAAATACTCAATATCTAGACTTATGGGATGGAGTAATATGTACCAAATTTCAATGTTTAATCATTGCATTGATTATTGCACTTTAAAAGACATACAAGGGTAATATGTAAAATACATATCTATTTATTGATTTATTAATGGGTGTGCCAGTCCATAGAGACCAACTGATACGAAACGGAGGGAGTACTCCATTCGTTTATTTTTATTTGTCACTATTTCACTTTTTGATGTCAGCATGTATGAAATTTGAATAATTTAATATTTAAAATTTAAAATTTAGATTGTCGAATACTATACGAAAAAGTTATAAGTTGCAATTCTTCTTATATTAATATGATGAAAAAGTACATTCTGAAATGATGATCAAAATTCATGCAGATTGACCTGAAGAAGCAAAATATTAACAAGTAAAGCTGAATAGAAGAAGTATTATGAATTGCTTATTATGATAGATTTCAAAAGTGTAATTACCAAATAAATATTATGACTAGTTTCTAGGGGCTTTGAGCTATAGGTGACTAAAAAGTTTGAAAATGAGGTGTAGGTGATCAAGTCTTAATAATTGAGTGTGGGTGACAATTACTTCATTATGTAGTAAGAAAGTTGAAGAAATTTAAAAATAACCCACAAGTTTTTGAATTTACACTTTAATCTAAATTTTAGTTAATATAACGGAAAACGGAGGAAATAAAGGTGTGTTTCTCTATCTTCTCTTCTATTGTTGTTTTCTCTCTCTTCGTGATTTTTATTGTTCATTGTTGTTGTTGCTTTATTCATCATCTTTCTACTTTATAATCATCATCATCTTCTTCTTGTCGGCTATTGTTGTTGTTTTTTCCACTGTACCTGACAAATTTTCTAGGTGAAAATTTATTTTGTACATCACTTTGCACTTTGGTATTACTTCATAGGTGACTTTGGTAAGGAAATGATACAAGATAGACCAAGAACACACAAAACACACACTCAAAACAATCCACAAGTTCAAGAGAACCGAGGACCCTTTGAGTGATCCCTCTCGAATTCAAGATCTACAACAAGAACACAATGTAATGAGGTGATTAACACCTATTTTCAGCGGACAACAAACTAGATTAATAACACAAGAATAAAGAACAAGAAGAACAATAACAATATTAATAAGAACAACAAACACATGACTACAAAAAACAAAGGAATAAATAGATAGAATACACAAAGATGTAATCTTAAGAACCCAAGAGCTTATTCCACTCTTGGAACCTTAACACTATGCACAATGATTCACCTATATCTTACGTTAAAACAAGAGGGATCTCAATCTCCCAAACATCCAACGTTTCCAAGCTTGAATCCAACATGAGTGATTTCACACTCAAGTTGATTTCCCTAGCTGCTATGTTTCGGCCAAGAGGCCATTCTCTCAAGAGAGGGTGTTGCAGTGTTACAACTTTCAATATTCAATAAAAACCAAGTAGTAAATGACCTGACATATTCTATTTATAGTAGGTCACAAAAATAGTATGAAATGTCCAAAAGACCCCTTAGTCAAATGCTTTACTTTAGGTGTCCTTGGAGTGCAGAACATGGATTGTTTTTGGAGCCTATTTAGGCCCTCCTTTTCACTTCATTTGAACACTCCAAGTCTCTGGTTCAATACATCTCACATATGTCCACCTTCGTGGTTGTACTCGTATCAGCCCCCCTTCTTAAAAAGGATTCGACCTCAAATCCATACCTTGCAAAATCAGAAAGGAAACAAACAAGCACATATCCTCATAGCATGAGGGTTAGAGTTAGCAAAATAAACAATTAGCATTATCGTTCCACAGTGGTACACACTTAAAGTACAACCAAGGATCCTTTGATACGAGTCAAATGGTCACCTTAGCTTTTGATGACATCATTTGAAGTCAGTACGTGGGGCATCAATCTTTGGTCGCATTGAGGACATGGGATCCTACATGGAGGGGCTGATTTGAGTACACCAAAGAGCAATCCCACATGTGGAAGATTGCTTGGACCATTAAAAATTGAGGACTCATGATTTTGGGCCTTCATTAAGGGCAGTTTATTCACTTAGCCTTGTCCAAGTAACACTCCATGACCACTCCTTTTTACTAAGGGTATTCTGGTTATTTTGTTATGTAACAAGTTAGACTATAAATAGGTTTTATTAGTTCATTTGCTAGTTAGTTTTGAATGATACAAGATTGAAATACTTGAAAATCCTCTCTCTTGAGAGTAGACCACCTTAGTATAGTCTTAGTTAGGACTTGAAAATTTCATCCTTAGTATAGGTCTTGGAAAAGCCAATATTGTTCTTTGCTTGGAAATGGTGGATCTTGAGGTGAGTCGATTGCCTTGGCGGTCACCGTAAGAGTGTGGTTTTAATTATTACATTCATTAGGGGTTAGTGTTGAAATACACTTGGTTCTTAATCTTGTAATAATCTTGGTCTCACTATCTATTTTTATTTTCTATGCAATTTACCTTGTGTTTGTGTTGAATCCGTGTCTTGTTTCATCTTGTGTCATTGTTATAATCTTCATCTCCTCTCTTTAGTTATAATTTCTATTTCTAGATTTGTTTTCCATATCATTTGGTAGAAGAGCATGGATTGATCTTGTTCCTACAAGATCAATCTTGGGCTTGCTTGTTAGAAAGTTAAAAAAAAGTGTTAAAAACTGAAAATTCTAGAAATATAGCAATCTGTCCGTGTTTGTGTTCTTGGCCAAAATTGTGTTCTTGTTATGTCTTGGCTGAGATTTGTTTGTTGTGTGACTAGATCTAGTAGTGTTCTTATTTATTTTTTTGTTTCTAGTGTTAGTTTTCTTGTCCACTAACATTTTGAGTCTAGATCTAAACTTGAGCTTGAACTTGTTAAAAGTTGTTGTTGTGAATATAGGCTTGGCCCATTGTTGTTGACCATTGTTGTGGTGGACTGTTTTGGCCGTGCGGTTTCTCCTTGATGTTCTAAACTTGACCACATGATATTGTTGTTACTTGGTTTCTTGAGAACCATTTTGTTGAAGTTGTAGTTGTCTTGGTCAAGTGTTAGAGATATTGTTATTATGGATTGGAGTTGGCCGTTGGAATTGTTGTTGCTCTTGAAGATTGTTGTTATTGTTCTTGGCGTGGTTGTTGTTGTTCTTGAAATTCTTCACCTTCCTTCATATATTGTTAGAACATAAAGTGAATGCTAGATCCTAAAAGGTGAAGGAAAAATGTGTATGTACTTGTTAGTATTGAAAGATCCCCAACCACCAAAAGACTTTATATCACTTCTCAACCACCTTTTCATGATTTAAGGACCCATGTTTTAAGGAGAAGCACAAGAAAAAGTCAAGTCTTGAAAATTGAAAAAGGCCGCAAGACTTATTTTCCCTCCTAAAACAAATTCCACCAACCCAAATTAATTTTTGACCAAGACTTGAACATTTGAGAATAACCACTTGATAAAACCGAACCAATACGTGGCTGCCACATCATCACTGCTACTGTTCACACAATATTTTCGAGCTCAAAATTTTAGATTCTTAGTTTTATTTTTATTGTCCCTTAGTTTTGTTGTTGGTTCTAATACTAATTAGCAACTAGTAATCACCTACTTAGTTGTAGATTAGTTGTTGAGTCTGTTTCTTTCGTGTCTTCGTTATTTATGTGCTTTTCTTATTTTTAACTCATCGTAACTTCTTTGTTTCAAGTTCGTAAGTAGAGTTTGTTTTGTGTCTTGTGTCGATCAAACAAGAATCTATTCTGGCCGCCAAGTAGAATTGACATCTTATTGACTACTGGAGTATAAGCAACTTTTAATATTCGCGGCTCTAAATTGTGAGGATCACAAAAGTGAGTGAATACGAGTGTTGGTGAGGAGCTTTTACTACTAATCTTGTTTGTTCATTTTGTAGGTTTAAAAGGTAATATAAGGGGAACATGTCTTTGATAGCCGGGGATTATTGTGACTACAACATGAGAGACTATGATTGTAGTGAGGGGTTTTATGTCTACGAAGTTGAGGGAGATTACGGAGGCTATGAAAATAGCCATGATTAAAACTTGGGCAGATTTGAGAGTTACGGTTTTGAGGAAGAAAATGAGGTGAATGAAGTGCCTAGTACTTATGGGGAACTTGGAGATGATGTAGGACCACATGATGGATCTTATGATGACGTTGGGGCATGTGAGGAGTTTTACAATTCTCACTCCGAACTAAGATTTGGTGTTAGGTATAACTCTTTAGTTCGCAAAGCTTATGAGAGCTATGATAAGAGTACACGGGAGGAGTGTGAAGATTCATATTCTCCACCTTGTATTACTTCTTATCAAGATCGATATAGTATGAATAGTTATACTAGCTCTAGTGGAGGTTGTCCAACGAGAAGAAGAGGGTATGCATCTCCAAAATGAGGGGTACTTGTATGCTTTATAATGTTGATCCGAGAAGGAGTGTACACTTCGAAAAGGTGACCATTTATGGGATACCGGGCTGCCTCGTTGTATTAAATGATAGGTACTATAGTAACTACATCATTCCATCCATGGTTGACGACTTGGGGTTGTTTTATGAGCCTTTACTTGTTCCATACTTCTTGGACGGGTTTAAGGTTACCGAGAGGGTCAAGGTTGTCTTCTCCCAGTTTGAATACCATGAAGAGATGTGGTACGATATTCTTCTATTGACATATGGTCATGTATGCTTAGGTGCCGATTGGTTTGCACAACATAGAGTTCCAAACGTGCAAAATTGGCCAAATATTGTAAGAGACCAATGGAGGAATCGCCTCATGACTTACTTAATGCCCAAGCCATGAAGAGAAATTCCTACCTACTCCAATCCGAATTATTATGAGAGACAAAAGATTGAGAGGAGTAAGGGAGTGCAAGGTGGTAATCTGAGAGTGGAAAAAAGAGAGGTTGTGTGGAGCGAAGTGAGAGGATTACCACCAAACCATGCTAACATTGGTTGTCCTTCTATTTCTAAGTACATTTGTGTAGGTACCAACATGACAATCGAAGGTGAACAATGCTGAAAGGTAGTTGCTGCCCAAACTTGTGGAGGACCTTCACACCATTACAAAAAAGAATCTACTTAAGGACTTCAAGGTAAAATATCTAAACTCTTACATTTTCGTGCATGTGAATGATAATTGTGTGGCTAGTAGCCCATTGAGTGTGAGTTGTAGCTTGCCTATAGATGGGTCTATTTTTTCTTTTCCACTTAATGATGATGTAAGTGTTGTGAGTGTGGATACACTAGTTGATCCCATTGATGACCGAATCAAATTTTCTTGTAAGATCGATTTATGTCCACCTAGTGTTGAAACCATTATGTTGAATGAAAGTACATTATCTTCTGAAATTGGTATTGATCAACTTATGTGTGAAAATTACCCACCACTTAAGTATGTGTATGATGTGATTAATGAACCTTAAGTGTGTGATGATGTTGAAAATGTTGATCAAAGGAATATGAGTGAACCCGAGAGCTATTCTAGGGATAATCTTGCACTTGAAATCTCTTTGAAACTTGATATTGATCTTTTAGAGAGTGATGAATATGTTTGTTCCGAATTTGTCCGTGAAATAGATCATACTCTCTTTAGGTATAATGTCTTGTTTGAAGATGATACAACCACTCCTAATGAACCTAGAGGTAAAAATAATGGTATAGCTTGCCTTAGAAGCTATAGCCGATATGCTAACCCACTATGGTGTGGCAACATTCCTCCTAAAGATGGAAATCTCTTCTTGTAAGATGAGATACTCTTAAGGGTAAGGGATGTGTGTTCTTGGAAACTAAATCTCCTTCTACTTTATGTGACTTTATTGTTGAGACTAGTCATGGTGATGATTGTGAAACTAGTAGTGAGTGCACATATGAGGGCACCTTAGTAGAAGTCGACTTGAGTGATACATTTCTCTACTCTTTACTTGCTTTGGATAACATGTATGCTATTGTTGAGAGTATTCCGTTTAGTTTGGGTGGAGACCACGGGAAATGGGAGTATTGTCTAGACCCGTGTCTATGGCCACTCTTTCCATTTGACCCAGGTGCCAAATATAGATTTGATGATGATGGTTCACCCAACTTATTTCTTGGTTTACATTACAAGCAAAGTATCACTTTTGGTGAATTCCATAGCCAAATCCTTTGTGCATTTTTCATTAATTATTTAATATTTAGTTCAAAGGATCCTTGGTTATATTCTAAATATGTGCAACCTTGGCATGTTAAGGTGATTTGTCATGCTAACCCTAACCCTCATGCTATGAGGGTTTGTATTTGTGTGTCATTTCTTTGGTTTTGCAAGGTTTGGATTTGAGGTCGAATCCTTTTCAAGAAGGGGAGGATGATATGAGTCAAATGGCCACCTTAGCTTTCGATGACATCATTCGAAGTCAGTACATGGGGTATCAAGCTTTGGTCGCATTGAGGACACGGGATCCTACATGGAGGGGCCTATTTGAGTACACTAAAGAGCAATTCCATATGTGGAAGATTGCTTGGAGCATTGAAAATTGAGGACTCACAGTTTTGGGCCTTCATTAAGGGCATTTTTTTCACTTAGCCTTGTCCAAGTAACTCTCCATGAGCACCCCTTTTCATTAAGGGTATTATGGTTGTTTTGTTATGTAATAAGTTAGACTATAAATAGGTTCGATTAGTTCATTTGCTAGTTAGTTTTGAATGATGAAAGATTGAAACACTTGAAAATCCTCTCTCTTTAGATTAGACCACCTTAGTATAGTCTTATTTAGGACTTGGAAAAGTCATCCTTAGTATAGGGCTTGGAAAAACCAATTTTGTTCTTTGCTTGGAAACGGTGGATCTTGAGGTGAGTCGATTACCTTGGCGGTCACCGTAAGAGTGTGGTTTTGGTTATTACATTCATTAGGGGTTATTGTTGAAATACACTTGGTTCTTAATCTTGTAATGATCTTGGTCTCACTATCTTTATTTTCTATGCAATTTCCCTTGTGTTTGTGTTGAATCCATGTCTTGTTTCATCTTGTGTCATTGTTATCATCTTCATATCCTCTCTTTAGTAATAATTTCGTTTTCTTGCTTTGTTTTCCATATTATCCGTTGTGTTAATTATGAAAAGCCTTTGTACAACATCACAAAGGAAAGGGCTCGGATGGACATCAAGAAATAAGGAACAAAAATTGAAACTACGCCTCTCATATGATGTATATCCAACAACACCATGAATATCATCATATGCATATAGGTAGTGAAGAAAGGCACCAAAGACACAATTCTCATCCAAGATGTATTCACAAGTAGGAACACACAAAGAGATAAAGGGACATTGTAAGCATGTAGGACCTCTCTTTTTCCAACCACTTCCCGAGGGAAGGCATTCCATCAAGGGAATTATACCAATAGGGAGAATGGGGAAACTACCATGCAACAATCCAATCCAAGACAAATAGTTTGCCCAAGAACTCAGTTTCCCTCTATAAATGATGTTAAGCACGCTCCCAAGAGTCCCACAAGATATTTCAATTTATCGAACCCCATGAAGGTGACAAGAAGCCTTTAACATTCTTGGACCCTTCCACAAACAAGAATACTACTTGACATCAACAAGTTGTGGTTCACATAACTTAAGTACATGTGTGTCAAACATGGATGCACGGATATGAGCAACACCCCAAAGAGACAATGACACATTTTCCCCAAGGTCCTCGAGTAGACACAAACCACCATTAACATCAAAGGTATAATAATTTAAGTCACCATATTTGTCAAGAACTGGTGGGGTGTCATGAAAAAAAGTACAAGAAAAATTATTTTTCTAGGAATAATCACAATTCGTGTTTCCCAAGTAATCAAGAAAACCATGGTCATCTTCACCCGACTGACTATTCCTTTCCAAGACTACACATTCCCTACCCTTAAGAGTACTCTCATCTTCCAAGAAGTGATTTCCATCTCGAGGAGGAATATTGTACACCATAGTGGGTTAACGTATAGGCTATAGCTTCCAAGACAAGACATGCCGTCAACTTCACTTGCACCACTAGGTTCATTAAGAGTGATTAGACTATCTCCAAATAAGATATTGTACCTAAAGAGTGAATGATCTAACCCGCAGACAGATTTAGAACTTTCAATCTCTTAGGAATCATTATCAAGTTTCAAAGATATGTCAAGAACATGATTAACCCTATAAGCCGAGCAAACATTAGAATCTTTACAACAACATAGGCTCACGAGTTCACTCCCTTTTCCTTGACCAACATCTTCAATTTCTTCACTCATTTGGGATTCATTAGTCACGTCATACATATTCTCAAGTAGTGATCAAGTTTTACACATAAGTTGGTTAGCACAATTTTCACACGACGATGTACTTTCATTCAACTCAATAGCTTCAACACTAGGTGGACACAAATCGATCTTACTAGAAGAGTAGATTAGGTCATCTATAGGATCAACTAGTAGGTAAGATACTACTCACACTCAATGGCTTATTATTCACATGTTCATCATTCATATGAAACAAAGTGTAAGAGTTAGCTATTTTACCTTGACATTCATGAGTATGTTCGTCTTTACCTCGATGTGAAAGTCCTTCACAAGTTTGAGGAGCAACTTTCTTCGGGAATCTCTCACCGTAAGGTCTTTAGATTTTAGGTTTTGAATTTATTGGGATAAGTGTGGATACCAATTGGCGTAGCTTTTCAATGTGCCATTTTATGTCTTCAATATTGTCAGTGATGCGGTCAAATATGGAATCGATATTGGTGGCAGCCATGGAACCTAAAAGAAAAGACAACAACGAACAACAAAACATACAAACTTGTTAGCTCAAAAATGCCTCACCACACTCTCACTCTCAATTTTTACCTCACACTTGGTTTCACAAGTGTTGAAAGTTGTCTTGTACTTCGCCAGTGATTGAGGGTCGAGTCTACTCTTCCCCAAAAAGATTTTCGTTTGAGTTGACTCAAAGAAAATTTATTTATGGACTTGAACCAACAAGATATAATGAATTCACAAAAGAGAAAAGTACATAACAAACGCTTAACATGAATGAACGAACACAAAGACTAACTAACAATCCAGTAGATGAGTACTAGTTTGCCAATTAGTATTGGAACCAACGAAATTGAAACTAAGGAACAACAAAATAAAACTAAGAAATCTGAAATTCGAGCTTAAATATGTTGTGTGAATAGTAAAATGTGATGACGTAGCAGCCACGTATTGGTCTTGGTGCCACACAACTTTTGTTGTCCAATTTTAAGTCTTGGTCAATTTTTCAATTTGGAATTTGGTGGAATTTGTTTAAGGAGGGAAATTTAAACAAGTCTTGGAGCCCTTTTCAATTTCAAGTTTTCAAGATTTGACTTTCTTGTACTTCTCCTGAAAACGTGGATCCTTAAATCATGAAAAAGTGTTGCAAAGTGGTTGAGACTTGATTGATAGGTCTTTGTTGGTTGTAGTGTCTTTCAAGATTAACAAATAATACACCCTTTTGCTTCAAATTTTGGATTTAGCATTCAATTTATCTTCAATAATATATGAAGGTGGTGATGAACATCATCATCAACAACAACAACACTAAGAACTACAACAATAATCTTCAAGAACACCAACAATTTTCACACGGCCACTCCCAAATTCCACAATAACAATATCTCCAACACTTGGCCAAGACAACTACACCTTCAACAAAATATTTCTCAATCCACCAATTAACAACAATATCACGTGGTTAAGCTTAGAACATCAAGGAGAAACCACACCGCCAAAATAGTCCACCACAATAATGTTCAACAACAATGGGCCAAGCTTATGTTCATAACAACAACATCAAAATACAAGCTCAAATCAAGATATAGACTCAATTTGTTAGTGAGGAACAAAACTAACACTTAGATACAACAAATACAAGTAAAAATCTCGATCAAGATATAAGAAAAATACAATTTTCGGACAAGAACACAAAATGGACAGATTGCTCTCTTTTCTAGAATTTTTAGTTTTCAACTTTTTTTTTTCAACTCTCAAGCCCAAGATTGATCTTGTTAGAACAAAATAAAAGATGGATATGATACCAAATGATACAAGATAGACCGATAACACATAAAACATACACTCAAAATAGTCCACAAGTTCAAGAGAACCGAGGACCCTTTGAGTGACCCCTCTCGGATTCAAGATCTACAATAAGAACACAATATAATGAGGTGATTAACACCTATTTTTAGTAGACAACAAAATAGATTAACAGCACAAGAATGAAGAATACGAAGAACAATAACAATATTATTAAGAACAACAAACACACGGCTACAAGAAATAAAGGGATAGATAGATAGACTACACAAAGATGTAATCTTAAGAACCCAAGAGTACGACTGTGCAAATTTCAGTTCAAACCGTTAACCCAAACCAATAATTTCTTTGTTGGGTTAACGGGTCATTTTTTTCAATATCGGGTCGGGTGTTGGTTTAAAATTTTCAATTAACGGGTTATCGATTAGGGCCTCAGGTTGTCTTATTTTTTTATCGGCCCACCTGATAACCCGATAAAAAATACACACCCAATAATCCAATACTGGTAGCATACCGGGAAATCCCCGAATCGAAGGAAGAGTAAGCGAAAGGCTGCACACATTAGGGCCATTACCCGTCTACTGGCCCAAAACTCTAAAGGGCCAAATGCCCAATTCCCAAACCCGTACTTAGAGACTTAGGGTTTCAAATTTTATCATTTTTCAATTTTCACGTCTGTCTCCCTCACTCACTCTCAAAGACCGCCTTAGACTATCTCTTATTATTCATAATCTTTGCTCAATTCTTGCTGAAAACTCAGTATTCAAAGTCTATTTTTGCTGAAAACTCTGTATTCAAGCTCTATTTTGCTGAAAACTGAAGAGACCCAAGACGATTTTTACTTTTGCTCTCAATAGTCTATAGGTAAAAATTTTTGTTTTTGCTCGATTTCATTCCTAGAAGTCTTCTGCTAATCTTCTTCATCTTTAATTTCTGTCCAAAGCATTGTAGTAGTAATTAATTTGTAAGATAGAACCAAAGCATCATAAGAAAAACTTTTGTTTCCCCAACCTTGCTATAATATGAGTTGACCAAATTAAAAATATAAAATTTGAAGGATTGAATGAAAATGAACTTTCAGAAGTTAAATATTTTGTACAAATAAAATAATGTTGGTATCAATTCCTGTATGTGACAATATAGAATACTCTTCTACACTCTCTTGCTTCAATCTTCCCACTTTCTGTATTTTTAAAATATACTATTTTCCTATTCTATTTGTGCTAGACCAGTAGACACTAGACAATTTTAAATTCGTGAATTGTGACTTTAGTTTGAATGTTTTGTTACTTTGTATTATATTTGTGGATTTGTGCTTAGAAAGTGCAATAAGCATTACACAGTAGGCACTAGGCATTGACTGAAATTTATTGTGACGCACTAAGCAGTAAGCACTAAGAAGTATTCTGCCAGTCTGAAGTAGCTTACTTACTAACTTAGGACTTTAAATTATATATGTTCAATGTTAATGGTTAACCCAATAACCGAACTGATAACAATGAAAAATCGATAAACCGATAACTGATTAACCTATATATTAATGGTTCTTTAACGATTTAGCATATACATAAACTGATAATGAATAAGTAAAACTGATAATTTTCAAAACCATCAAACCGGCTTATATGCAGCCCTACCCAAGAGCCTATTCCACTCTTGGACCCTTAACACCACATACAATGATTCACCTATCTCTTACATTGAAACAAGAGGGATCTCAAACTCTCAATCATCCAACGTTTCCAAGCTTGAATCCAACACGAGTGATTCCACACTCAAGTTGATTTCCCTAGTTACTATGTTTCGGCCAAGAGGCCATTCTCTCAAGAGAGGGTGTTGCAATGTTACAACTCTCAATATTCAATCAAAACTAAGTAGTAAATGACCTAACATATTCTATTTATAGTAGGTCTTAAAAAATAGTGTGAAATACCCAAAAGACCCCTTAGTCAAATGCTTCACTTTAGGCATCCCTGGATTGTAGAATGTGGATTGTTTGTGGAGCCTATTTAGGCCCTCCTTTGCACTTCATTTGAACACTCCAAGTCTCGACTTCAATACATCTCACATATTTCCACCTTTGTGGTCATACTCGTATTGGTAAAATTATGATTTTTAGTTAAATTTGTCATCTGGGTACACTGCTACTGCTATTTTTTCAACAATGGATAGAACTTGTTCATGAATACAGCATAAGAGCCGACAATTTAAACCGATCACTCAGTCTGTTGCAACAGAAACATATTTTGATGCAACAAAAGACTCATATGTTGGATTCATGTTTACAGTTCTTATGCCCGTAACATGAATCAAACGGATGGTTAATCTATTGCAATGGACGTCTTATCTGTTGCAATAGATAATTATTCTATTGTAACAGATAAATATCTTTTGCAACAGACGAGAAACCTATTGCAACAAAATATTTATCTTTTGCAACAGATTATTTATCTGGTGCAACAGATGATTATTCTGTCACAACACAGTTCTTGCCACAAACCCAACAGATAACCCATATGTTTAACTCTTGTTATTGATACTGGATTCACATTATTTCTTAACCGTCGACATGTTTGTTGAGCAAAAGAAATAGACAAAATGAAAATTAAATAAGAATTAAAACTTTAAAGTCGATCAAACATAAATTTTTTAATAAACAAAAACAAATAAAAATACATAGGCTAAAGAAAATTGCCTTCACGAGGTAGGGGATTAAGGTCTGAGGTCTGGGGATACACTAACCTCCCAAGATCCCAGTTGTGAGATTATATTATACTAGGTATGTTGTAGTTTTTATTTTTGTGTTTTTATTTGATCAACTTTAATACTTTACTAACTGCTTAATTAAAATGATCTAACAGAGGTATTTACTTGAGTATTAATGTATGCATTGGGTCAAGTTTTTAGTTTCAACTCTTGCTATTTCTACTGGATTCAAATTATTCCTTAGTCATCGATATATTTGTTGAGAAGAAGAAATAGACAGAATAAAAAATAAATAAGAATTAAAACGTCAAAATCGATCAAACAGAGTTTTTTTACTAAACAAAAACAAATAAAAATACATAGGCTAAGAAGAGAAAAAAATAATCTAATTATTATTGTCATCATTATTTCCATCTGGCCAATCCTCAACCGGCATCAGTAGTGCCCTCCTCAGCCTCCGGATCTCCCCGAGCATCCTGCCTCTCATTGTAGACAATTCCCATTGAAGGTCATGAAAATGAGTTTGAAGCTCCCGCACGGTGTCTTGTAAAATAGAAACATCCCACACTAGATTAGCCATATCTAGAACATAATGAAATTGATAGAAAATGTTAAAATAAAAGTAAAGAAAAGAATCCGAATGTAATACAACGTACACTACCAATTGGGTATATTTACACAAAAAATAAGAAAAAAACTTATCTGAGTCAGGATAGAGAAAGTGGTTAAAGGTGTAATATGAAAGACATTATAATACCTCGGGAAATTTTTCGTTGAAATTTTATGCGTAAACGTGTTGGGTTCTGTCTTCTAGAATGAATAATAAATTTTTCGTGCGGAATGTCTTACATTATGACCCACCATTGTGTAGAGTATCAAATAAGATTTCCAACAATATATGGATCATCCAAAACGGACACCTGATCGACGAATTATGAACATTCTGATCGAACCGCGAATAGTAGTGAACAGTAAAATGTGCAGGAAAAAGTATTGAGGCATGGCGTATTTTTTCTCTAACTTTAAACAATCATAACTCCTTGTACATAATGATCTGGGTGATATACTATATATCAACGGAAAGCTTTGCGAGTCCTCTTTCCAATGAAATTGGTTTCATCCAATTTGTTTATCGGAGAAAACAGTTATGGTCGATCTACTTCAGCCTATCAAATGCAAATTTTTGGGTCAACTTAAAAAAATCATAACTCCTCGTACAGAATGATTTGGGTGTGATATATATATATATATATATATATATATATATCAACGGAAATATATGAGAGTCCTCTTTATAATGAAATTGGTTTCATCCAATTTGGATATCGGAGTAAAACGTTATGGTTGATCTACTTCAGACTATCAAAACAGTCCACCAAAGGATAGATTCGAGAATTTTTTAATTTTTAGGGGCGTTTTGGTCATCCCCCCTCACCCAAAATCCGTCCAAACCTTATATTGATGCGTATTAGAAGCATTATATGTTATGTTTCATCAAATTCCCTCAAAAAGAAAACCCTAAGCTCCTACATCCAACTTCAAGAACCTCCAAAGTTCACCATTAATTCTGCAAATTTATTCAAGATTCCAAGTTCCTAGTTCAAGAACTCCAAGAACCATCATTTAAAGGCACGATTAACATCTCAAAAATGAGTATCGATCTAAAGTTTATCATTCAAGGTATGTGGGGTTTTTCAACAAGAACTCTCTTTCGTTCTTGTGCCCAAAAGTAATTTTCTTTACAAAGGCATGATATTTATTTGATTTTTACGAATTTGAGTCATGAACCCATATCTTATGATGATTATTATGAAATATTGATGTTTATGATTTTGAAAGATGAATTTACATGTGTGAAGATATAAAGCATGAATCTTGAATGATATTTATCATGATTTTGATATTTGGGTCATGAATCCCCATTGGAAATTGTGTTTTTTTAGAATGTGTGTGTTATAAGAACGCTGATGTTGAATATTTGAGATATTTTGAATGATTTAACCTTTTGGTCTTAATGAAGTTGTTTTGAACTCGAGTGTGAAATAAATCCACAAGATGGTTGATTTTGATAGATGGGAAGCATGATGGCTCCCGATGTATATTTATATATTACTGAAATTATTTTGTTGTGGATTGTCTTTGAAATGATCTGACCTAAGTTTGGGAGAAATCTTTAGCATCGAGTGGGTGGTATAAAGCGACCTGACTTCCCTAGAACTATGTGCCCCCGTAGGAGTGAGCCTGAGGCTAATTTATATAGTGATCACTAGTTTGTGTGGATTTGATATCGATAGTCCTACTCCAATGAAAGGATAGGACGACTCTGCCCAACGTGGGTTGTACGTTGGACTCCATGTAGCTCACATGGTTTATGTCGGTTATAGGATCTCCCAGTGTGTGTGTGTTTCCTTGTGTCTATGGTGAATAGTGAAGTGATTTGAAAGTGGAATTGTGAAGGTTATTATTTCAAAAGATTTAAACGATATTTACATTATGAGAATTGATATTCTTGATGAACTGAAAGTGATTGACAAATTATATGATGACTCACATGTGTTATTGTACTTATTTCATCCTCTCATGATTATGATGATTTTCTTCGGGCTATGTGAGTCTTTCATACATCCTGCATATTTCTTATAAATATTTATGATATTAATGTTTATACAACTGTATACACCCCCATATACTCGATTCCTTTCCATGGTACTGACCTACATCTTCGGATGTGGGCTGCATTTTCTCGAAATATAGGTTCAGGTGCTCAGTTCAAGGTTTGACCGTGATTCTTTGGGCATGCTGTTCTATATCCTCTGTTGTGGTGAGTCCTCATGTTCCGAGGACGTGATGTCTGATGTTGGTTTCATGGAATTATTACATTTGATAACTGAGTATGAGTCAGTTGGGGCATGTCTCAATGGCTCGCTGGTTTTATTAATTTTCTTAGAGGCTTGTCAGATTAGTATAGATGTTGGGAGTTGACTAATAAGTCATATTTTGTTATCTTTCTGAAATTCTTTTATTCTTGGATGATGATTACTCTGTTGATATTTGAGGGTTATTTATGGAAACCCCGTTGATTTGTGTTAAACTGAATGAAAATGGCTCAAAGGGTTAGCTTTGGGCTACTCGTAGCCTCAAGCATTGTGTGACGCTTTGGGACCTATTTTTCAGGGCGTTACAAACTTGGTATCAGATCCTAAGGTTTTAAGGTGTCTTAGGGAGTCTGACAAGCCACGTTAATTAGAGTCTTGATCATTGGTGTGTAGCGCGCCACATCTATGAGCAAGAGGCTATAAGACGTTTTAGGAAAAAGTATGATTCTTTCTTTCAGAAGTCTATCGTGCTTAAAATGTCTATCTCTGCTATTGATTCATGCTCCCCTCTTTCAGAAATATGCCTCCACATCGAGTGAGAAGAAATAATGATGGTCAGCAACCTCAACCCGTTGACCCATTGAATGAAAATCTTTCTCATGCTAAATTTCGGGCAGCCTTTCAGGCACTGGCCCATGGTATTACTGCAAATATTAAGGCCAACCCTGCCCCGACTCCACAACAGTAGGGGGTGATTTAGCTACTGCTAGGATTCGTGACTTCATGTGGATGAATTCACTGGAATTTTATGGGTCCAAGTCTGATGAGGATCCACGGTTGGTTTTAGAGGAGGTGCGGAAGATTACTCAGGTAATGCATGTATCTGAGGAACATAGTGTGGAGTTGGCTATGTATAGTTTGAAAGACCTTGCTTATGACTGGGTTGTTGCTTTAAGGAAAGGTATAGGTGGGGGAGTTGTCCCTACAACTTGGCAAGAGTTCCAGGATGTATTCCTGGATAAGTTTTTTCCTTTGGAGATGAGAGAGACAAAGGTAGAAGAGTTTATGAACCTGCGATAGGGCTCTATGACTGTTAGGGAGTACTGTCTAAAGTTCAATTAGTTGGCCAAGTATGCTTCTGACTTAGTGGTTGATAATCGGGCTAGTATGAGTAAGTTTGTGACTGGAGTATCTAGTTATATGGTTAAGGAGTGTAGGTCAGCTATGCTGAATAGTGAGATGAATCTTTCTAGGTTAATGACTCATGCTCAACAGATTGAGGCAGACAAAATTAAGGAGAGAGATAGAATGAGAGGGAATAAGAGAGCTAGGTTCGAGCAGCACAGACAGGGTCAGACTAGATCATAGGGAGGGAGTCGTCCTCAGTATCAGGATCGTTCGTCTATGCCAGCACTGTCATCTGCTAGTGCTCCCATGCCCAGAGGTAGGCAGGAGCAAGGTAGCAGGTCATATGCATCCAGGTCCCAGTATAGTACTGGAAGTAAGCCAAATCATCCCCTGTGTCCTAAGCGTGGTAGGGCTCATTCGGGTGAGTTTTTGGGTGAGAAGAGGGGTTGTTTCCGATGTGGTGACATGGGTACAGGATGGACAAGGGCGTCGTGACTATTGCCCTCAGACCTAGACTCAGACTATTAGTGCTCCAGTTCCAGCGACTCACCCAGCCCCAGCTCAGGGCGCCTCTTCTAGTAATGTTGGCGGGCAGTGCAAGAATAGATTCTATGCTTTACCGTCCTACCAAGAATAGGAGGACTCTCCCGATATTGTTACTGGTATGCTTTGTATATTTCAGTTTAATGTATACGCTTTGTTGGATCCTGGATCTAGTTTCTCATATGTTACACCTTTGATTGCTGTAAATTTTGAAATGAGTCTTGAGATTATTCTTGATCCTATCCTAGTTTCTACCCCAATGGGTGATTCGATTGTTGCCCAGAAAGTGTATAAAAAGTGTTCTATTATCGTTCTTCATAGAGTCTTGTTGGCTGATCTAATTGAGTTAGACATGGTAGATTTTGATGTGATTCTGGGTATGGACTGGCTATATTCTTCTTATGCCTCTATTGATTGTCGGACCCGAGTGGTCAAGTTTTAGTTTCCGGGTGCATCCGTGTTTGAGTGGTCTGGAAATTAAGGAGTTGGGGAAAGAAGGAACCGGGGCGGCTCATGGAAGAGGAAATCAAAAGGAGAAAGGCAAAATACCACAGATTGGATTTATGATGACATGGGAGCTCCGATGGTGCGCCTAATGGCTCTATCTCTGAGGTAACCAGAGTCATTTTATCTCTTACCTCAAAGCTAGAAAACTTATTTCCAAGGGGTGTCTTTACCATTTGGTTAGAGTCAAAGACACTAAGTCTGAGACTCCAACTCTCTAGTCTGTTAACATCGTCAATGAGTTTTCTGATGTCTTTCTGGATGATCTCCTAGGGATACCTCCTGATAGAGAGATAGAGTTCGGGATTGATCTTCTTCCCGATACTCAGCCTATTTCTATTTCTCCTTATCGTATGACCCCTGTAGAACTTAAGGAGTTGAAAGAGCAACTCAAAGATCTACTAGATAAGGGTTTCATAAGGCCCAGTATTTCTCCTTGGGGTGCTCCTGAGTTATTTGTGAGAAAGAAAGATGGCTCTTTGCGTATGTGCATTGATTACTGCTAACTAAATAAAGTCACCATAAAAAATAAGTACCCCCTTCCGAGAATAGATG
>NC_061111.1:151568337-151643521 GCF_002878395.1 Capsicum annuum | reverse complement strand
CCTTATCTAGTAGATCTTTGAGTTGCTCTTTCAACTCCTTAAGTTCTACTAGATAAGGGTTTCATAAGGCCCAGTATTTCTCCTTGGGGTGCTCCTGAGTTATTTGTGAGAAAGAAAGATGGCTCTTTGCGTATGTGCATTGATTACTGCTAACTAAATAAAGTCACCATAAAAAATAAGTACCCCCTTCCGAGAATAGATGATTTGTTTGACCAATTGCAAGGTTCAAGTTATTTCTCAAAGATAGACCTTTATTCCGGCTATCATCAACTTAAAGTTAGGGAGTGTTACATTCCGAAAACCACTTTCCGAACTCGTTATGGCCATTTTGAGTTTCTTGTTATGTCTTTCGGGTTAACTAATGCCCTAACAGCTTTCATGGACCTCATGAATAGAGTGTTCAGACCATATCTGGATATGTTTGTCATAGTGTTCATCGATGATATATTGGGTACTCCCGTAGTGAGAATGAACATTTTGATCATCTCCGAACTGTCTTGCAAACCCTTAAAGATCACAAGTTGTTTGCCAAGTTCAGTAAGTGTGAGTTTTGGCTAAGGTCAGTTGGTTTTCTAGGTCATATCATTTCTTCCAAGGGTATTAGAGTTGATCCCCAAAAGACCGAAGCTGTTAGAAATTGGCCTAGACCTATTTCTCCAACTGATATCCAAAGTTTCTTGGGTTTAGCTGACTATTACCGCCGTTTTGTTGAGGGTTTCTTCTCTATAGCGTCTCCTATGACTCAGTTGACCCAAAAGAAACTAAAATTCTTGTGGTCTGAATCTTGTGAGAAGAGTTTTCAGGAGTTGAAGACTCGACTCACCTTAGCCCCTGTTTTGACTTTGCCTGATAGTGTTGATGGTTTTGTGGTGTACTGTGATGCTTCGAGAGTTGGGTTGGGTTGCGTATTGATGCAGAAGGGTAAGGTGATAGCTTATGCTTCTAGATAGTTGAAACCCCATGAGAAAAATTACCCCACCCATGACCTTGAGTTGGCTGTTGTTGTGTTTGTTTTGAAAATATGGAGACACTATTTGTATGGTATCCATGTTGATGTTTTCACTGATCATAAGAGTCTACAGTATGTGTTTACCCAGAGAGAATTGAATCTTAGGCAGAGACGATGGTTAGAATCGTTAAAGGACTATGATATGAGTGTGCTGTACCATCCGGGCAAGGCCAATGTTGTGGCAGATGCCCTAAGTAGAGTGTCCATGGGTAGTGTTTTGCATGTGGTAGAAGGTAAGAAAGAGTTAACTCGTGATGTACATCTTTTGGCTAGATTGGGGGTTAGGTTGTTTGACTCTGTTGAAGGTAGTATAGGGGTTTAGAGTAGTTCCGAATCCTCCTTGGTTTCGGAAGTGAAGGAAAAACAATACTTAGATGCTAGTTTGGTCAGACTGAAGGAGTCAGTCAAGGACCAAAAGTAGAGGTTTTCTCTCAAAGGGGAGATGGTGTGTTGAGATTGCAGGGTATATTATGTGTCCTGAATGTTGATGATCTGAGATAGAGGATTATGGCTGAAGCGCATGGGGTGCAATATTCTATTCATCTTGGTGCCACCAAGATGTACGGAGACTTACGGGAAATCTATTGGTGGAGTGTCATGAAGAAAGATATAGCAACGTTTGTAGCTAAGTATGCAACATGCCAACAGGTTAAGGTTGAACACCAAAGACCTGGTGGTATGATGCAAGAGTTTAGTATTCCCACCTGGAAGTGGAAAGAGATAAATATGGACTTCGTGATTGGTTTACCTCTTTCCTGACGCCATCATGATTCCATTTGGGTTGTGGTTGATAGGTTGACTAAGTTTGCTCATTTCTTGCCTGTTCATACTTCATATACTGCTGAGGATTACGCTAGGTTGTATATTCGAGAGATAGTCAGACTGCATGAAGTTCCCTTGTCTATCATTTCGGATACGGGTACTCAGTTCACTTCGCAATTTTGGAAAGCTTTTCAGAAGGGTCTTCGTACCCAAGTGCTTTTGAGTTATGGTTTTCATCCGCAGACCGATGGTCAGGCTGAGCAGACCATCCAGACCTTAGAGGATATGTTGAGAGCTTGTGCACTTGACTTTATGGGAAGTTGGGTTGATCACTTACCATTGATAGAGTTTGCTTACAGTAATAGTTTCCACTCTAGTATTGGCATGGCTCCATTTGAAGCCTTATATGGGAGAAAGTGTAGATCACCCATAGGTTGGTTCGAGGTGGGTGAAGCGACTGTGAGTGGTCCTGATTCGGTGTTTGAGGCTATGGAAAAAGTTAAGTTGATTAGGGAAAGGTTGAAAACTGCGCAGAGTCGTCAGAAGTCATATGCGGATATTAGAAGGAGAGACCTTAAGTTTGAAGTTGGTGACCTAGTGTATCTGAAAATTTCACCCATGAGGGGGGTGAAGAGATTCGGAAAGAAGGG
This sequence comes from Capsicum annuum, assembly GCF_002878395.1. NCBI lineage: Eukaryota > Viridiplantae > Streptophyta > Magnoliopsida > Solanales > Solanaceae > Capsicum > Capsicum annuum. Next base: position 151,641,100 of record NC_061111.1, on the reverse strand, counting down.
AAAGCTTAGTCCCCGTTATGTTGGTCCTTACAAAATTCTTAGCCTTGTTGGTAAGGTTGCTTATGAGGTCGAGTTGCCTTCCGAGTTGTCTTCTGTTCATCCAATATTCTATGTCTGCATGCTTAGAAAGCATATTAGCGATGCTGTGGTAGTGGATTCCTCTGTGAATGCTGACATTCAAGAAAATCTTTCTTTTGATGAGATTCCTGTTGAGATTCTTGATTTCAGTGTCCGAAGACTACGGAACAAAGAAGTTTCCTTGGTCAAGGTATTGTGGCGAAACCAATCTGTTGAGAGCGCAACTTGGGAAGCTGAGGCGGATATGCGATCCAAGTACCCACACCTATTTTTCGCAAACTCCGATCAAGCCGAAGGTACCGTTCTTTCCTAAATCATGCACTTTTGATAAAAGTTGCAGCAGTTCAGCTGTCATTTATTATGTGTTCATTTGTAGTTTCTTGAATTTATGCATTCTATGTTGCATTCCAAGTGAGAAACGATGTGGTGATGAGTCTAACGAATAGTTTCAGCTGTATGCTCTATTCCCTATCTAATCTTGGCATGTCTAACGTCATTTGAGGATGAATGTTTCCAAGGGAGGATGATGTAATACCCCGGGAAATTTTTCGTTGAAATTTTGTGCGTAAACATGTTGGGTTCTATCTTCTAGAATGAATTATGAATTTTCCATATGGAATGTCTTATATTATGACCTACCATTGCATAGATTATCAAATAATCTTTCCAACGATATGTGGATCATCCAAAACGGACGCCCGAGCGACGAGTTTTGAACATTCCAATCGAATCGTGAATAGTAGTGAACAGTAAAACGTGTAGGAAAAAGTACTGAGGCCTGGCGTATTTTTGCTCCAAATTTAAACGATCATAACTCCTTGTACATAATGATCTGGGTGATCTACTATATATCAACGAAAATCTCTGCGAGTCCTCTTTCCAATGAAATTGGTTTCATCCAATTTGTCTATCGGAGCAAAAAGTTATGGTCGATCTACTTCAGCCTATCAAAAGTGAATTTTTGGGTTAAATTCATACGATCATAACTCCTCGTACACAATGATATGGGTGAGATAATATATATCAACGAAAAGATATGAGAGTCCTCTTTCTAATGAAATTGGTTTCATCCAATTTGGATATCGGAGTAAAACGTTATGGTTGATCTACTTCAGACTATCAAAACAGTCCACCAAAGGACAAATTCGAGAATTTTTTAATTTTTAGGGGCGTTTTGGTCATTCTCCCTCACCCAAAATCCATCCAAACCCTATATTAAAGCCTATTAGAAGCATTATATGTTATATTTCATCAAATTCCCTAAAAAAAAAAACCCTAAGCTCCTACATCCAACTTCAAGAACCTCCAATGTTCACCATAAATTCTGCAAATTTATTCAAGATTCCAAGTTCCTAGTTCAAGAACTCCAAGAACCATCATTCAAAGGCACGATTAACATCTCAAAAATGAGTATCGATCTAAAGTTTATCATTCAAGGTATGTGGGGTTTTTCAACAAGAACTCTCTTTCGTTCTTGTGCCCAAAAGTAATTTTCTTTACAAAGGCATGATATTTATTTGATTTTTACGAATTTGAGTCATGAACCCATATCTTATGATGATTATTATGAAATATTGATGTTTATGATTTTGAAAGATGAATTTACATGTGTGAAGATATAAAGCATGAATCTTGAATGATATTTATCATGATTTTGATATTTGGGTCGTGAATCCCCATTGAAAATTGTGTTTTTTTGAGAAAGTGTGTGTTATAAGCACGTTGATGTTGAATATTTGAGATATTTTGAATGATTTGACCTTTTGGTCTTAATGGAGTTGTTTTGAACTCGAGTGTGAAAGAAATCCACAAGATGATTGATTTTGATAGATGGGAAGCATGATGGCTCCCGATGTATATTTATATATTACTGAAATTGTTTTGTTGTGGATTGTCTTTGAAATGATCTGAGCTAAGTTCGGGAGAAATCTTTAGCATCTAGTGGGAGGTATAAATCGACCTTACTTCCCTAGAACTACGTGGCCCCGTAGGAGTGAGCCTGAGGCTGATTTATATAGTGATCACTAGTTTGTGTGGATTTGATATTGATAGTCCTACTCCAATGGCAAGGGTAGAACGGCTCTCCCCAACGTGGGTTGTACGTTGGACTCCATGTAGCTCACATGGTTTATGTCAGTTATAGGATCTCCCAGTGTATGTGTGTTTCCTTGTGTCTATGGTGAATGGTGAAGTGATTTGAAAGTGGAATTGTGAAGGTTATTATTTCGAAAGATTTAAACGATATTTACATTATGAGAATTGATATTCTTGATGAACTGAAAGTGATTGACAAATTATATGATGACTCACATGTGTTATTGTACTTATTTCATCCTCTCATGATTATGATGATTTTCTTCGGGTTATGTGAGTCTTTCATACATCCTGCATATTTTTTATAAATATTTATGATGATGATGTTTATACAACTGCATACACCCCCATATACTCGGTTCCTTTCTATGGTACTGACCCACATCTTCAAATGTGGGCTGCATTTTCTCAGAATGTAGGTTTAGGTGCTCAGTTCCAGGTTCGACCGTGATTCTTCGGGCATGTTGTTCTACATCCTCTGTTGTGGTGAGTCCTCATGTTTCGAGGACGTGATGTCTGATGTTGGTTTCACAGAATTGTTTACATTTGATAACTGAGTATGAGTCAGTTGGAGCATGTCTCAATGGCTCGCTGGTTTTATTAATTTTCTTAGAGGCTTGTCAGACTAGTATAGATATTGGGAGTTAACTAATAAGTCGTATTTTATTATCTTCCTGAAATTCTTTTATTCTTGGATGATGATTACTCTGTTGATATTTGAGGGTTATTTATGAAAACCCCGTTGATTTGTGTTGAACTGAATGAAAATGGCTCAAAGGGTTAGCTTGGGGCTACTCGTAGCCTCAAGCACCGTGTGACGCTCCGGGACCCGTTTTCTGTGGTGTTACAGACATGATGCAAGAAATGAATTTAGTAGAATGAAAGAGTAAGGAGAGACTTATTTATAGAGGATTGAATTTGAATGAGTTAGGCAAAAAGGCGAAACTGTTCACCTCCATTTATTAATTACATACAAACTGGTGTCTGTTCGATTACTTTTAAAAGTTATGACTTAATTACTTACAACTGTTTCTATATCGGTTGCATCAGATAATACATCTGCGACAACATATATACCATCTGTTGCATCAGATAATACATCTGTGACAACATATATTCCATCTGTTGCAACAAATCGACAATCTATTGCACCAGATAATATATCTGTTGCAACATATAATCTATTTTTTTAAATAATCATCATATCATTAATCCAATTTTTTTATTATATAAATTTAAAATGCAAATTTAAAAACAAAAACAATACGCTACTTGTCGCCTATTTTATATTAACATTAATTATTCAAATTAAATAACCATTTTTTTATGGTTATAAATTGTGTTTATCATTTATTTTCATATTGTTTTTTGTGAAAAGAAATGACTTAATTAAATGAAGCTGGTGAGTTTTTATAAAAAGTCACGACTGTTCACTTTTTTAACAATCATCATATACGTTAATCCAATCTTCTGACTTTTTTTATTATATAATAAATAAATAATTTAAAAATAAAAATGGTGAAAAGTCACGATCAGTTATTAAAATTAAATAACCGTTATTATACGGTTATAAATTGTGTTTATCATTTATTTCTTTATTATTTATTTATGAACCATTTTTCATATTAAATAATAAAAAAATCATGACTTTCACCCTCAATAACAATAATAACCCTTTTTTTTATTAATAACCTCCTATTGTAACATATGATCTATCTGTCAGAACAGATTAGCCATCGTGATTATGACCTCAAAACTACACCCGATGCTTCTAATGATGATGACCTATGTGAGCGTTTGCTGTGCTCGAGAAAAATGTTCTGGATATTTCTTTTTTTGTTAGAGATGAGGAGAATCTAGAAGAATAAGAAGAAGCATCAAGATGAAGGTAAACTAATTTATTTTTTACTCTTCCGATTTAATTTTCTTGCTTAATTTTTGTAATCCTTTCAAAACAAAGAAATGCACCTCGACAGTCCCCTTCGTAGCCGACATCAAGTAAACCTTGACGAATTTACAGTCGTAGTGACTGACATTGCTGCAGTAGATGAAAAAGTTGAAGAAGAGAAGAAAAAAAAAGAAATGGAATATGAAAAGGCAACAGATGAAGAAGATGCGAAAGAAGAAGAAAAAGACGAGGAGAGGACAACCAAAGAAGAAGCAGAAAATGAGAAGAAAATAGAAGAAGAAGAAGAAGAGAAAAATGTGAAGAAATTTGATGAAGAAGGAGTGGCTGAATAGGAGAATGAAAATATAGAAGAAGAGAAGAAATTAGAAGAAGGAGAAGAAGAAGAAGAAAAGAATGAAAATAAGAAGAAAGAAGTAGAATAAGAGGAGAAAAAAGCTAAAGAAAATGAAGTGGATGTGATGAGCATTGTTAAGAAACTCAATGATAATAACATGTAGTTCGATGGTTTGGAACAAACAATTCTCTTAATGCTTTTGTTGTTTGTAATATTTTTTGTTTTATGGATAATTGAATTACATATATTTGGCATGTTTGACAACATTTACTGACGAAATTATGTTCAGTTATTCCATTGTCTTGTTAGATTAAATAGTTGTTTGCATTGTGTTACAAGTTCAACTATTGTCCTAATTTATAGAGGTCGATGACAAATATTATAGAAGTTGTTCTCTATAATTTTTAGACTGAACGCACAATCGATTGAATAAATAATATATTTACAATGACAACAAACAAGTTTACTGTTATACATTGCAGTGTCACCAATTCAATAACTATCATGGTTTGTAGAGGTCCATCGATTGTGTCCTGTGTAAATCATAGACACAAAGCCTTGTCAATAATATACCGTATTGGTTTATTGCCCTTAGTAGCATATTAGGAAAAAAAAAGAAATAATTAATTAATAAAATAATAAATAATTATTTTAAAAAGAATTATTTAATTAATAAAATAATATATAACTGTAAACACCTAATTTTGATCAAATTGAATGTTTTACACCATTTTTAGTGTTATATATATATATATATATATGTATGTATGTATGTATGTATGTATGTATTTTATTTTTAATGGAAAAAAGCATCATTTCCACGCTAGATAATATCCGAAAAGTCGAATACACACTTCAACTATTAAAGAGACCTAATACACACTTGAATTACTTAAAAGTGAATTTTTCTGCACCCTAAAACTGGCATGGCAAAAAATAATTAATTAAAATAAAAGGTGGAGCGTGGATAATATAATTAAAGCAAAAAAAAAAGTTAAAAAATCAAGATCTTCTTCCCTACCAAGTATCCTCTTCTTCACCACCACTCTACGCGCCACCCCCGCCCCCACCCCCGCCTCCTTCATAAATCTTCTTCTTCACTCCTCACTTGTTGTTATCTTCTACTTCTTCTTTTTTTTTTTCATCAATTTTTAATGGTGATTGAAACTTCCATTTTTTTTGAAGAACTTTCTTCGTCAATTTGATTTTTCTTCAAACTCCATTGTTGATTTTTCATTCAATGTCATCACCTTTTTCTTCACTTAACTCACTACTACCAATTTCAACAACTCCTATAGCCTTCAATTCATCACCTGCCACCATCTATTTCATCAATCGACCCACCACCATCAATTTCCTCATCTAATTCATCATTATTGATGTAAATACCTCAATTATTTTTTTATTGATAGAATAGGAATGTGATCAACCATTTTATTATCAATTTTATTGAGGACTATAAAAAATGATCGGTTTTAATTCATCAAAAAATTTCAGTCCGATGAATTTTATTTTTCAATACTTTCATCGAATTTTTGTTGGCTAGATTTCAACTTTAAAGTTTTCCTCGTTTCATGTCTTTTCCATCACGCTAAAAATAAAACTATCCATCTCGTCGGAAAATCGATTAAGAAGGAGAAAAAAAGGGTTAAAGATGGGTGACAAAGTTAGAAGAGATTGAAGGAATCGAAGGTGATGACAATTTTATTGGTGGTTTGTAAAGTTGATGGTGGTAATTAATTGATGATTTGAGTTTGGCTATGATGATTTTATATGTATAAATAGAGGTTTTGAGATTGGATATAGAAGAAAATGAAGAAGGAAAAAGTTTAAATTAAAAAGAAAAAGGAAAAAGTAGGAAAAATAATAAATTATTATTTTTTTCGTATTATGCAGACACGGCAGGCGCGTGTAAAACACCGCACCACATGCAAGTGGTATAATGCTTACAGGGTGTAAAAAGTATCACTTTTTTATTGTTTAGGTGTGTAATAGGTCACCAGTATAGTTTAGGTGTGGCTTCGACTTTTCTTGTATAGTTTGGGCTGGAAATGATGCCTTTTACCTATTTTTAATCTAAATTAGATATTTTAATTTTATCTTATTTTTAGAAAGTTTGTTTTAAAAGTTTTTGAAAACTACAAAAATAGAGTCATATTTTAAATAAGTTTTTTATTTTTATTATTTATTCATTTTAGAGAATTTTTCAAATTATATTTGTTTTCTTCTTTTAACTTTTAATAAAGAATCTAGTAATATTAATATTCCTTAATCATATTTCTAAGACTAGCTATTTAACTTATTTGTATTTTGTTAATTTTTAAATAGAATTTATTTTTATTTAAAATGTTGATTAAAAAATAGAGAGAAACCTAAAACTGCCTAATATCCCCATAACCCACACCACAATCCCACTCCCTCACAATCTGCTAATCCTTCAACTCCCACGATACACAATCTGCACAACACTTCTTATATAACACAAAAAGCACACACACAGACAAAACATATACCACACACGGACAACAAGCCCAAAAAAAAAAAGAAAAAAAGGAAAAAAAAAGCGAAGGAAAAGAAAACAGACGTAAAGAAAGACGAACACCAGGAGAAAAATAGAGTGTTTCTCTCCAAAGTTCGTGGGTTGGAGTTCGATCTTGGTCTTTGGTTCGAGTTTATGGTGACGGTATTCCTATTCATACTTTCATTAGTTCTTCCCACAGGTTTTTATTTGATATTGCACTATTTATTTTATAAGTTTTATTGTGAATCAAATCATAAATAAAGTTATTTAAATCATTTCGTGTATCATTTAGTTTGTGTGGTTGATTAATTATGTGACTATTCATACTTGATATACGTTGTACGCTTAAGTTACTCTTGATCACTTCAAGGAAAACATAGTAATTAGAGTGTCACGTATTTTAGCTATATCGGCGGGCTATTTCTACCGCCTAAATTAGATTTTCGAGCCTCTTTTGGATAAGTTGCCATAATTTATTAAAATGATATGTCTTAAAATAGAAGTAATTATTATGTGTTGGAAATAAATTAGCTGTGTTAGCTTTTGAGAAGTAGTAAATGAGTATATTTTGTTTCAGATCCAAGTTAGATAAGATTTTATTTTTTATATATATTGGGAATCCAAATTATTATTCTAGTTATTATTACTTGGTGCCAATTTGTGTACGGGTGCTACCTTTCCATACTCAATGAATACGTTAAGAAACTAGTAACATCAAGGGTTAAAAAATGATAAATAAAGAAAAGAAATTGGTTCTGCCGTTGACGTTAACTTCAATTGCATGCATGGAGAGTTAAGAACATATTAGAGAAGAAAAAGAAAAGAAAGAGAAGGAAGTTGAGTTGTGTTTTCAGCTTCGAGTTTTTAGTGACGTTTTCACAAGGGATTTCAAGAGGTTGCCACTCGAGGCTCTAGTCGGTTCTAAAAGGTAATTGAAGATGACTTTTCGCTATTTCAATTTCCTTGTATCAGAACGTTTTGATTTCATTAAATTAAGGGACAGAGGACTTTCCAACAGCTCTTGTTTTTTATTTAAGAAAATAGTGAACCTGTAAGTAGAGCCACGATTTGTTTAAATTGGTGGAGTTTATCTATGCAATTACGTGCTGAATTTGCGTTAGTATTTTAATGTCTTTTGAAGCTTATAAAATTTCACCTAGAATCCTCTAAATGATTTGTTTGATTGTTATCCTATTTAAATATAGACATAAGTTAATAAGATTTGAATATGTTCATGTTTAAGTTTATATATTCATATGGCATTTAAATGTTTGATAATGTTGTTACATATCTGTATAATCATGAAAAGTTACTGCACCATTCAGATTTCGTATGCTATTAACGGGAATGTGAATGAGATGGGTTACAAAATTATACAACATCCACTGCATGCATCAATAAAAGAAAGAAGTGGAAAATTTATTTGTAAGGGAGCGAGGTAGGATACGAATTTATTTCAAACTCCATTGCCTATTTGACAAAAGAAAAGAGGAAAAAAATCAATTGTAAGGGAGAGAATTTGTAAAAGAACAATTTAGATTTTAAACCCTAGAAAATTAAGTTTTAACGTACAAGAGAAAGTTAACGATGAAGTTGGAAAGACAGGCCATTCATCATAATAAAATTAACGAGTCTTTTTAAAGTCGATCTAATGGAGATTGGTAGATATCAAACACATTAGAATCTTATTCGGAATTAGGAAAAATGGGAGCGGTCCATAAATTCCTCAAAGGCGTGAGAAGTATATCAAGACTTGTGGTATGACCGAAAAGTACTGCTATCGGTAAGTCACACATTAATATAGTTAAATAATTTAAAATAAATTAAAAGCGAGATGTAAGTAACTTTTTGGCTTACAAATAATGAATATTCAATAGATTAATTTAAGCCAGACGTAAGTCATTAAAGCGACCGTCTACAACCACGGGACTCGAGGGATGCCTCACACCTTTCCCTCGGTCAACAGAATTCCTTATCCGGATTTTAATTCGCAGGCCAAAAAGAAAGAGTCATTTTATTTTGATTAGGGATTCAATAATGTGACTTGAAACACCCAAACTCATTTTCAAGTGGCGACTCTGTAAAGCAAATAATCCCTTTTCAAAACGGCACTTTAATTGGAAAAATCCATTTTCTCTAAAATCAACTCCCTAGCGGGGTTGGGGCTGTAAAAATAGGGGTGTGACAGATGATTACTCTGCTGGGGATAACCAGAATTCGAGCTTTTATATTGACTTGTTTGACTTTATTTAATTTTTGATATTGTATTTGTTGGCCTAGATGTGCTCTTTGCTTACTTATTAACTGCTTTGATATTATTTGAATTATAATATAAACTGTCCTTTCTTGCACACACATCTGAGTCTTCTGAAAGATATTTTATATTCAGAGATGTGGTATACACTTCCGAGCCTTGAGATATCAGAGATGTGGCAACGCTCCTGGGAAGGATTCTGTAGTCACACATGTTTTAGGATGGGAAGGACCAACAGTGAGGCCGAAAAGCACTGCTACCAGTAAGTTTTTCTTGCCCGATTCGAGTTGTCCGCTCGTTCTACAATTGGTCTAGACACCTATCCCCTCAGATTGGTAAATCTAGCAGAACAAGCCTCAGATGGTGATTATCCTTAATAAGATCTGCTTTGTTTGCATCACATACATTTTGACTTTGTTAAGGCTTGACAAAGGTTTAAATGTCCCAAAGTACCTTATTTTAAGACTATCCACTTTTTGTGCTACTAGTAGTTGCATTAACAGTGAGGCTGTTTCGAATGTTGGCCTACTTTAGGACCCATTAACGAAAGAAGAGGGTGAAAATTTCTTTCTAAAACCTATTCCTTATAGAAATCAAAATGAGGTGCAAGGTTTGTTTTCACAAATAAAAGAAAAAACATAGTTTTCTAAATTATTGAGTTTTTCTCAATCTAGATGAACTACGCACACCTGATTCTCATCTCAGTGAGATACGTAGCCATCCCTCCACGGGTTCGGTGATCCTTAAAAATGAAGGTTACATTTTCTTAAAGAAAACAAAAAAAGAGTTTTGATCCTTATAAAAAAAAATCAATCAATTCGTTTTCAAAAATTTTAAAAAAAATAAAAAATTATTATTAATAAATTAAAAATAATTATTTTTATTTTCATTATTCAAATAAAAAGTGGGTTTCTTCATGTGTCCAGTTTCACGAACTACGAAAATATGATTCTCATCTCAATGAGATACGTAGGCAACCCTTTTTGGGTTCAGTGATCTGCATTCAAAAAAATGTTTATTGAAAAAAAGGTTGTTGGTTTTGTTCAAATAAATCCTTATACAATTTTTTTTAAAAAATAATATGTTAATACATATTTTAATTTTTTCTTTCAAAACTAAATATATATGTATATATATATATAAATTGTCCGTATTAAAAGTTAAAAAAAAAGAAAAATATAAGTTTTTCTCCTTATCCAAAATTAAAAAAAAAAAAAATTGTTACTTCAGATTTTAAGCTCCTTGAACTACGTTTGACCTGATTCTTGTTTCAACAAGATATGTAGGCAACTCTTCTTTTGGGTTCGGTCTCAACAAAAAATCGTGACTTAATAATTGGTACCAACATACTTTAAAAATATGATTTAAAAAAATGTTAAATTATAAGACATGATAGAGTGGACCAACTTGGTTGTGAACTATAGATTCTTTTTGGTACCTCTAATTATACTAAAGTTGCACTTGTAAATTTTTTTTGCTCCAAGTCAAGTTTAAAATAAATCTTACCTCATTGTTTCATGTGTATTGTGTGGTGAGCTTTACATTGAAAATTCAATGGCATCACTCTGTTGATCTAGAACTTGGCATGAATGTCTGTTGAGGCGAAATTCTAAGATACACTTGATTTGGGAAAGGATTGTAGGCCTTCTTTGATCCGATTGTGCATTCCACAGCCCACCAAATGACATTAATCCCTAGCATTTCCTCCTTTGAGCCTGAAATCTTTTCCTTGGATAACCATATCTGAGCTTATACCTTTTGAGTGCTTATATGCACTATCTCTCTTTTGGCCCACCTTCTTAAGCGCACTAAATACTACAAGTTGCGAATGAAAATTCATGATCAAAGACGCTAAAGACAAAGAACGTATAGCCCCAGGAGAACAAAAATCAAAGATGACTTCAAAGAAGAAGGAGCAAAAACCCCATTAAAAAAAAAAGAAAACTCCAACAAAGATGGAAAATCTTCATAAAAAAAAAAGAAGAAGAAGAAAATACATTTATCAAAAAGAAAAGGGGAAAAGCCCTAGCACAAGATTCAAACAAAGTCAAAGAAAATACAAAACATGAGGCAAAGAAGCACAATAAAGAAGATGGAGCATCAAACCGCAACAAATATCAAAAGCACGAAAATAGTGCAATGCTCATTGAGAAATTAGTCACTTACATCCCAAATATCATCCTACCTGTCCTCAAGCCTATATTATAAGACGATAACAAGTCCTACAAGATCCTACTCTAAGTGTTCTCACATTAGTGGATACTTACATGATGGCCAAGCTTATGGTATCACATTGTTTTCATTGAATATCTTTTTGAGAGTAAGTGTTTCTTGAACGTCCTAAAATTTAAACTCTTTTATAGTGAGTGAATTAGGACTATAGTTGTGGCAAGGGCACTAGAAACATTAGGATATGAGTAATTTAAGTGTTTGATTTGGAGCAAGACGTATATATCTTGTACAAAACTTAAGTATATCTGAGGTATCATTTGAAACTATAGTGATTACTTTTGAGTTGACCTCGGTTCTTATTTGAAAGTAATTTGAGGTGACTCCTATGCATAATACTAATTGATGGTATCAATTGAAGTCAAGAAATGACTTATTTTCATTCTTCTCATTCTTCTGATCTTTACAAAGCACATACTTTCAAAAAAATATATTTTTCTTCTAAACTCGGTCTGACTTGATTCTTGCTACACAAGATACGTAAGTAATCTTACAATAGGGTTCAGTATCTCAGAATATAATTTTTTATATTCCTGAAAGGTATAATATCGGGGCTTTTTTTTTTTCAAAAAAAAAAGAAGAGTAAAAAAAAATCAAAATTCCTCACATTCAAAATTAGGGCATTTTTTTCTAAAAATATATAAATAAATAAATAATAAATAATAAAAATAAAAAAATAAAAAAATGATGATAATAATAATTATATTATGTCTTCATAGGGTACAACATTCTCTAGTTGTCATTCTAGGAAATAAAATTTTCTATTTTCTCCTTCAAGATTTCATAGGGGACGGCATTCCCTAGTTACCATTTTAGGAAATCAAATATCTTATTTTTCTACTTTAAGTCTTCATTGGGTACGACATTCCCTAGTTGACATCTTAGGAAACAAAATTTCTTATTTTCTTCTTTATATTTTCATAGGGTACGACATTCCCTAGTTGACATCTTAAAAAATAAAATTTCGTAATTTTCTTCTTTATGTCTTCATAGGGTACGACCTTCCCTAGTTGACATCTTACGAAATAAAATTTCTTATTTTTCTTCTTTATGTCTTCATAGGGTACGACATTCCCTAGTTAACATCTTAGGAAACAAAATTTTCTATTTTCTTCTTTATGTCTTCATAGGGTACGACACTCCCTAGTTGACATATTAGGAAACAAAATTTTTTATTTTCTTCTTTAAGTCTTCATAGGGTATGACATTCCCTAGTTGACATCTTAGGAAAAAATTTTTCCTATTTTCTTCTTTATGTCTTCATAGGGTACGACATTCCCTAGTTGACATCTTAGGAAACAAAATTTCCTATTTTCTTCTTTAAGTTTTCATAGGGTACGACATTCCCTAGTTGACATCTTAGGAAACAAAATTTCCTATTTTCTTTTTTATGTCTTCATAGGTTACGGCATCCCCTAGTTGACATCTAGGAAATAAAATTTCCTATTTTTCTAATTTAAGTCTTCATAGGGTACGACATCCCCTAGTTGACATCTTAGAAAACAAAATTTCCTATTTTCTTCTTTTGTCTTCATAGGGTATGACATTGCTTAGTTGACATCTTAGGAAACAAAATTTCTTATTTTTCCTACTTTAATTCTTCATATGGTACGACACTCCCTAGTTGACATCTTTATTTCCTATTTTCTTCTTTATGTCTTCATGGGGTACGACATTCCCTAGTTAATATCTTAGGAAACAAAATTTTTTTTTTCTTCTTTTTGTCTTCATAGGGTACAACATTCCCTAGTTGACATCATAGGAAACAAAATTTCTTATTTTTTACTTTAAGTCTTCATAGGGTACGACATTCCCTAGTTAACATCTGAGAAATAAAATTTCTATTTTTCTTCTATATGTCTTCATAGGGTACGAGATTCCCTAGTTGACATCTTAGGAAACAAAATTTCCTATTTTCTTCTTTATGTCTTCATAGGGTACGGCATTCCCTAGTTGACATCTTACGAAACAAAATTTCCTAATTTTCTACTTTAAGTCTTCATAGGGTACGACATTTCCTAGTTGGCATCTTAGGAAATAAAATTTCCTATTTTCTTCTTTATGTCTTCATAGGGTACGACATTCCCTAGTTTCCATTTTAGGAAATAAAATTTCCTATTTTTCTCCACTATGTCTTCATAGGGTACAACATTCTCTAGTTGTCATTGTGAAAAACAAACTTTTCTATTTTTCTTCATTAAGTCTTCATAGGGTACGACATGCCTTAGTAGACATTTTAGAAATTAAAATCTCCCGTTTTTCCTCATTAAGTCTTCATAGGATACAACATTTTCTAGTCGCATATTAAGAAGTAAATATCCCAATTCTTTTTCATGAATTAATAGGTATAACATCCCTTGGTTGCATCATTGCGAACAAGAATCTTATTTTATTGCGTACCTAGCTTAGATTTCTATCATTTTTATTTATTTATTTATTTTTAAATTATTGTATAGTTTTTGGAATAACTCAAAATTTTCCTAGTGCAAACTGGGGCAGAAAATTTTTGTTCATCTTTGTTTGTTTTTCTTTGATGGCTTGCAGATTTTTCTACAAAGAACAGATTTCATGTCCAAGAATGGAATCACTTCTCTGATTAGAGTAGAGAAGAATGTTCAATCTCGAAGATAGTTAGAGCCAGCTTAGCATATCTAGCGGCCCAACTTCTCAAGAGTCATCTTCTTAGCTTCTGGTCAAGAGGACAAGCATTCAATAATATTCCATGAACTGTTCTTCGAAGGAGTGTCAATGACTCAATCCAAGTTTCTCGTTCAAGTCTCAAATCCTAATTTAAAGATCAAATTTTTGATATCAAGGTACCCACCAGAAAAAAGGTGAGGTGATAACTGAAGATCCAAAAGGAAGATCTGAAACAAGAGAATAAAGACAATTAGAATAGATAAGATCTTGTATTTTTCATTTCTAGTGTCATTTTCTTTTTCTTGGTGTAATAAAAAGATCCACAAACCGAAATTTCGACGGGACCCCACTCGATTCTTCAAACTCATACTTTCATTCCTACGCCTACTTGAACTATACGTGACTCAATTCTCTTATAACCCAAGATATGTAAGCTGCTCAAAGCAAGGGCCCGGTCACATCACTTTTCAATTTTTTCTATATTTGAATAAATTATTCGGTCAAAAATCAGTTGTGTTCACTTTTTTGCTTAAAAACTCTCCATATTTCCAAGCAAAGAGGGGCATTCTGTAAACACCCAATTTTTTTACCAAACTGAATGTTTACGTCATTTTTAGTGTTTAATACATACATATATATATATATATATATATATAATACTAGTTTAGATGTACGCGTCGTGTGCATGTACCTCACTTTAATAAGTTTACACGTTATACTAAATAGAAATTTGTTTAAATAATAAAAAAATTATTGTATCTTTTGAACATGTAAAGATGAAGAATTTATTTAACTAAACCTAATATATACAAAACAAATTCTAAAATCCAATCAAAATCTATCTACCACTTTTAAACTACAACAAAACAATACGATGATAGAGATATCAAAACAATACAATTAAACCTAATCTTTGCAAAAGATTTTCTTCAAAGTCGATCGACATCCATCTACCACCTATCAACTATAATAAAATAATACGATAATAGTGATATCAAAACAATACAACTAAATCTAACCTTTACATAGAAAAAAAATCTCAAATTAGAGACATCAAAGTAATATAATTAAATCTAATTTTTCTTAAAAAAAAAATAAAATTTAAAGCCGACCAACGTTTATTTACCAGCTGTAAATTACAACAAAATAACACGATGATAAAGATGTCAAAATAATATAATTATCTTAATCTTTACACAAAAAATTCATAACAAAGCATTGTGCAAAGGTTATGATCAATAAAATCAAAACGTAATATAAAAAGAAATTTGAAATTCAAAAATCACAAAGTTACCCAATAACAAAGCTATGATCACAAAATTTTATTACCCAAATAATGTATTGCATAAACCTAAAAACAGACTTATAAAATTGAAAAAAAGAAAGGAATATAAAGACTCCTAAACTAAAATATTATAACAAAAAAATAATAGTCCTAACTTGAAAAAAAAAAAAAAGCAATCCCTCTTCTTTTGGGTGAAATCCACGAATTGAAATTTATTTTGGGAAGATTTTTTCTTCTTCTTTTTTAGTAATCTTAACCTATTTTATGTAAAATAGTTTTCCAATTTTTCTAAAATATTTAGAACTTTATCTTATAGAAATTTTTTCTTATATAATCATTTCTTTGAAGTTGGATTTCCCTTAACAATTTATTACCATAAATTTAAGAATTCAACTAAAAGTAGAAAATCTTCTACATTTAATTTATATATATATATATATATATATATATACTAGTTTAGGTGTAAGCGCTTTGCGCGTGTATCTCATTTTAATGAGTTCAAACATTACACTAAATAGGATATTTGTTTAAATAATAAAGATAAATATAATAATTAAATTTAATATCTTTTGAATATGTAAAGATGGAGAATTTATTTATTAAACCTAACCTTTACCAAAAAACTTTTTAAAAGTCGATCGACATTTATCTACCATCTGTAAATTGTAACAAAATAATACAATCATAGAGGCATCAAAATAATACAATTAAATTTAATATTTAAACAAAATATTTTTCTCAAAGTCATTCAATACTCATCTACCACCTGTAAACAATAACAAAATAATACGATAATAGAGATATCAAAACAATACAATTAAACCAAACCTTTACACAAGAAATTCTTCATAGCCAACCGACATTCATCTATGATCTATAAACTATAAAAAAAATAATATAATAGTGATCACAAAGCTTCGATTTTGATCTAACTAATTCTTGTCTGAGCAAAATTTTTGACTCTAAAGAATGATTTTGAATGAAATTAAAAAAAATATATATGTATACACACATATTAAATTCGATTATGCTGATAAAAACAGTGAAGAAAGTGAGGGTTAGAAAATCAAGAATCCACTAATCTAGCTAGAGATGGAATCGAATCAAGTTAGATGAGCATCAATCATATTCTCCCAACAGGCAAACCGGTTCTCTAGTTCAACGTACATCTCAATATTTATAGAAGTATTTACTTAATAGAGTCATATTTTAAGAGTATTTTTCTAATTGAACAATAGAAAGAAAAATATTAATTAATTCTCCTACCATATATTTTAGGAGTCTCATATATTTTAGGAAGTATAAATTAATTCTTGTACCATATATTTTAGGAGTCACATATATTTTAAGAAGTCTAGTTAATATAATAAAAAATAATTAAATAATAAATTAGAAAAATAGTGAAAAAACAGTTTTATCTAAAGAAAAATCTTTTAATGAAGGGCAAAAAGTTCAAATTATTTTTCTAAAGATCTTCACACTTTTAATATATTATAGATAGATTATAGATATAGATTATAGATGCTAAGAACATTTCTTATCAATTGCTTCTTAAATATGTAACAAACAAAATAGATGCATCATTGCATCTTTTAATCACATCCAACAATTATTAATGATTAATAATAAACACTCATTGTGTAAGAAATTCAAATTCTCGAATCAAAGCTTCTTTCAACTAATTTTATATTTCTCTTAAAATAAAAGGGCTTTAGAAATCGCACAATTAATCCTAATCATATATATATATATATATATATATATATATATATATATATATATATATATGAATATAAAACAGAGAACAAACTAAAAAGAATAATATTACAAAAATCAAACAAGGAAGATAATTAAGGACCTCTAATCCGATTAACACATAAATACACCCGTATACAAACACAGTGGATTATTATAGAAATAGATAATTAATAATAATAAACACCTACATTCAAAAAAAATTATTTGAACAAAGAAATAAAAAGTATAGAGATAAACCTTTAATTTTTTCGGCTACTTCATTCGGCAACATGCTTGTTACATTGAGTTTTTAATCTGAAATTTTCAACTGCATGAAAAACGCGAGAAAAACCATAAGGAAAAATTCATTGTCAATTGTTCATTATGTATAATGCATATATAATCAATCTTTAAAACTATTAGAAAAATAAAAGGAAAAAGAATGAACATAATGAATGAAAGAAGACGACTTGAATCAAATAAGAAAAAATATAAGTAGAAGAAGTTATGTTTCTTGTAAGTTTGATTTAAAATATTACTTAAATAAAATTGTAGAAATTATTATTTTTTACATAAGGTAAAGTTTTAATAATTTAAAAGTGTTAAATATAATGAATGTTTACTTATTAAGGACTTGAATTAATTTTAAAATCAATTAAATAATAATTATTTTATAACAAAAGTTACTTAAAAAATAATTTATACGTTTTAAGTCATATTTAATATAGAGTTGTTTGCTTAATTAGAATCCTAATTTTGGTATGTTTTTTTTTTTTTTTTGGTAATACTAATTGTGGTATGCTACTAAAGAAGAAAAAAAGGAAATTTTGTGTTTGCTTGTCTTGAAATTTAATCCCGTTTGTTTTAATATTTTTTTTTCCCTTAAAATCAGTCTACTATTATTAGAAGGAAATCTAAGTAATTAAAAATATTAATTAATTATAGCCGACGCCTAACAAAATTTTCCATAAAATTGGGAGTGTTCCCATATATTTGAGGTTTTTTTTTTTTTTATATATTTATTAAAGTCAATATTCAATATTAATAATAATAATTTGAGGAAAAAAATAAAAAGACGATTTTATCTATTATGAAGTCTTTTAATGAAGGGCAAAAAGTTTAAATCACTTTTTTAAGGGTCTTCAAACTTTAAATATATATATATATATATATATATATATATACACTATAGTCAATATTCAATATTAAAAATTGAAGAAAAAAAGTGAAAAGACGATTTTGTCTATTACGAAATCTTTTAATGAAGGGCAAAAAGTTCAAATCACTTTTCTAAAGGTCTTCACACTTTTAATATATTAATTATATATATATATGTGTGTGTGTATTTTATTTTTAGTCTAAATTATATATTTTAATTTTATATTATTTTTACAAAGTTTGTTTTAAAAGTTTTTGAAAACTACAAAAATAGAGTCACATTTTAAATAATTTTTTTATTTTTATTATTTATTTATTTATTTATTTATTCATTTTTATTAATAAAGAGAGAATTTTACAAATTATATTTGTTTTCTTCTTTTAACTTTTAATAAAGAATCTAGTGATATTAATATTCCTTAATCATATTTCTAAGACTAGCTATTTAACTTATTTGTATTTTGTTAATTTTAAATAGATTTTATTTATATTTAAAACATTGATTAAACAAAAGAGAAACCTAAAACTACCCAATATCCCCATAACCCACGTCTCTCCTACACATCAATCCCACTCCCTCACAATCTGCTACTCCTTCAACTCCCACGATACACAATCTGCACAACACTTCTTATATAACACAAAAAACACACACAGAGACCAAACATATACCACGTACGGACAACAAGCCAAAAAGAAAAAAAAGCAAAGGAAAAGAAAATAGACGAAAAACAAGAAGAACACTTGCAAAAAATTAGAGTGTTTCTCTCCACAGTTCGTGGGTTGGAGTTCGATATTGGTCTTTGGTTCAAGTTTAGGGTGACAGTATTGCTATTCATACTTTCACTAGTTCATCACACAGGTTTTTATTTGATCCTGCGCTATTTATTTTATAAGTTTATTGTGAATCAAATCATGAATAAAGTTGTTTAACTAGTTTCGTGTATCATTTAGTTTGTGTGGTTGATTAATTATGTGACTATTCATGCTTGATGTACGTTGTACGCTTAAGTTACTCTTGATCACTTCAAGGAAAACATAGTAATTAGAGTGTCACGTACTTTAGCTATATTGACGGGCTATTTCTACTGCCTAAATTAGATTCCCGAGCCTCTTTTGGATAAGCTGCCATAATTTATTAGAATGATTTATCTTAAATAGAAATAATTATTGTGTGTTGAAAATAAATTAGTAGTGTTAGCTTTTGAGAAGTAGTAAACGAGTATATTTTGTTTTAGATCCAAGTTAGATTGGATTTTATCTTTATATATTGGGAATCTAAATTATTATTCTAGTTATTATTACTTGGTGCTAATTTGTGTACGGATGATACCTTTCCATACTCAATGAATAGTTTAAGAAACTAGTAACATCAAGGCCTAAATAATGATAAATAAAGGGAAATAAATTAGTACTATCGTTGACGTTAACTTCAATTGCATGCATGGAGAGTTAAGAACATATTAGAGGAGAAAAACAAAAGAAAGAGTAGGAAGTTGAGTTGTGTTTTCAACTTCGAGTTTTTAGTGACGTTTTGTAAGGGATTTCAAGAGGTTTCCACTCAAGGCTCTAGTCGGTTTAAAAGGTTATTGAAGATCACTTTTTGCTGTTTCGATTTCCCTTTATCAGAATGTTTTGATTTTATTAAGTTAAGGGACAGAGGAGTTCCAACAGCTCTTGTTTTTTATTTAAGAAAATAGTGAACCTGTAAATAGAGCCAATATTTGTTTATATTGGTGGTGTTTATCTATACAATTACGTGCTGAGTTTGCATTAGGATTTTGAATGTCTTTTGAAGCATATAAAATTTCACCTAGAATCCTCTAAATGATTTGTTTGATTGTTATCCTATTTAAATATAGACATAAGTTAATAAGATTTGAATATGTTCATGTTTAAGTTTATATATTCATATGACATTTAAATGTTTGATAGTGTTGTTACATATCTGTATAATCATGAAGAGTTACTGCACCATTCATATTTTTGTATGCTATTAACGAGAATATGAATGGGATCCGCTGCATGCATCAATAAAAGAAAGGAGTGGAAAATTTATTTGTAAGGGAGCGAGATAGGATACAAATTTATTTCAAACTCCATTGCCCATTTGACAAAAGAAAAGAGGGAGCGAATTTGTAAAAGAACGATTTAGGTTTTAAGCCCTAGAAAATTAAGTTTTAACGTAGAAGAGAAAGTTAACAATGAAATTGGAAAGGCCTGCTACCGAGCATTCATCATAATAAAATTAACGTGTCTTTTTAAGGCCGATCTAATGGGGATTGGTAGATGTCAAACATATTAGAATCTTGTTCAGAATTGGAGAAAATGGGAGCAAGCCATAAATGCCTCAAAGGTGTGAGAAGTATATCAAAACTTGTGGTATGACCGAAAAGTACTGCTATCGGTAAGTCACACATTAATATAGTTAAATAATTTGAAATAAATTAAAATCGAGATGTAAGTAACTTTTAGGCTAACAAATATTAAATATTCAACAGATTAATTTAAGCCAGACGTAAGTCATTAAAGCGACCGTCTACAACCACGGGACTCGAGGGGTGCCTCACACCTTTCCCTCGGTCAACAGAATTCCTTATCCGGATTTTAATTCGCAGACCAAAAAGAAAGAGTCATTTTCTTTTGATTGGAGATTCAATAAGGTGACTTGGAACACCCACACTCATTTCCAAGTGGCGACTCCGTAAACTAAATAGTCACTTTTCAAATTATTGCTTTAATTGGAAAAATTCATTTTCTCTAAAATCAACTCCCTAGCGGGGTTGGGGCGGTAAAAATAGGGGTGTGGCAATAACTGAATTTTATGCAATTAAATGAGCCTAAACAAGCCATGTGATCGTATGAGAGTCCACGTAAATTGAAGGTGGTGATCAATGATGTGTGAGTTGATGACTTATGGTAGAGCAACCAACATCCTTAGGGCAATATTTACCAAAGCACAAGTACGTCGTGAGGAATTCATTTGTTCATTCATTACCCATCCACACACATCTTTGATCAACTTCTCCAATTTACTTGGACTCTTATGCGATCACATGACTTGTTCAAGCTCCTTTAATTGCATAAAATCCAATTATTTAATATTTTATTAATTAATTTTTTCTTTATTTTTTAATTATGCTACCTAGAGCAATAAACCAATATGGTATATTATTGACAAAGCTTTAAGTCTAGGATTTACAATGGACATACTATATGACCCTCAAATCACCTTTTCTTATTTAATTATTTATATCTTTGACTATGTACTAATATTTTTTGAACCGTTGCACCAACCCGTATATACCTTAGCATTGAACGAGTGTGGATCTATATGATTTAGCATCTACCCAACGCATGAGAAGACGTCAATTTTATTTACGGCCTATGCAAGAGGTCTAATAGTATGGTCTATTAATGACAAAGATTGCAGCCTGTAATTTATAATCGACACAATTAAATTTATTTAATTATTTATATTTCATAAACTTACATAATGGAATTAATCGATTACGTAGACAGTCACACG
This sequence comes from Capsicum annuum, assembly GCF_002878395.1. Lineage (NCBI taxonomy): Eukaryota > Viridiplantae > Streptophyta > Magnoliopsida > Solanales > Solanaceae > Capsicum > Capsicum annuum. The sequence goes on along the minus strand of NC_061111.1, from coordinate 151,619,332 downwards.
TAGTTATTGATCTCGGTCAATCACATACTATATCGAACGTGCAATTAATTTTGTAGAAATCCACATAATTGTCGATAGACTAGATTCATTATCCATTAGCATATATGAATTCGTACATATATAGGATAGATCATTAGTTTTGACGCTTGATAACTATTTCATTCATCTTTTAACAGGTGAAATTGTAAAATTTCAACCAAGAACATAATTATATAATTAAGGTAGAGACAATTCATTTCATAAGTTCATTGCAGCTATGGTTACAACTACAACTACAACAGTAATTAAAACCTAAACTAAGGGGATACGGGGTGATGAACTTCTCGAGCTGCTTGTTCAGCCTCTCCTCTATTGCCCATAAAAATCGCGCGATACGCCAGAGTTCACGGTGGAGGTTCTCCCTATCCTCCCATAACGTAGAAGAGATGGTCCAGGTCATTTCACAGGAAAATAATGTCGTGGCTACACTGGAAATGAACCATTCTTCGTGTCCTGAGTTGAATGCTCGGCATATGGTCATATTTATTAATTTTTCGGGGTTGAAGAAGATGAATATTGTGTATAGTTGATGGTTGTTTATATAGACCAAAATAGAAGCCTTTGGTCTTCCTGATTAGTTGTAGGTAGACGCGTGCGTCGGTAGAATTCGAGGAGATAACATATACCCAATCGACGCAGGGTGTGAGTGGATGTGAAGCTGCTTTTTTGATGTGTCATAAATGCTTGACTGTTCATCTGTTCATTTGAATAATTAGATTTTTTAATAGACCTGGAATATAATCGATAATAAATAATAGACTTGGAATATAATTGATAATAAACCATGTGGTATATAAAAAATAATCCCAAGAGTCTTGACACAAAATATATCCCAATAAACTATGTGTGTGCTAGGATTGTATATAAGAAGTGATGATTTCAATCTAGTGTCTAAATACTTAATTTTTCAACACTTGTGTCAAAAAACATAAAAAAGTTTTCAAATGTACCTATTTTACAAAATGGAGTTATCCAAGAAATGTTTTTTTACCTCCTTAGTAGTATTTTATCTTTATTTATTTGAACAGAAGATTGCTTAAAAAATATTTTCAAATAGATATGTCATCTGGTGCAACAGATATCTATTTCTGTTTGAAAATTTCCAACAACTCAGTCATCTGTCGCAACAAATTTCTTTGCAATTGATTTTAAAAAATAATTAAGATCAATTCAGACCAAATTAATAATTTCAAAACTTGTCATTCTTTTCGTAAAAATACAAATCAACCCAATACTAATCATCCATTTGCAGTAAAAAAGTTTCATCATTTCAAATCTTGAGTTCTCGCTCTTTTCTTTCTCTCTCTACAATACAGACAACAACTACTCAACATATTGCTCAACCCTTTAAAATAGATCAATTTTCTTCTCATTTTTGACCACATAGTTGTTATTTTTTATTTCATTCTCGCTTGTATCCGTCGTTTTCTCAGTCTTCGCAGGTAACAGAGTTAGAGAAGAGTTCTACATTTGTTCATTATTCTGAAAATTAGGGCTTTTTAGATTATGATGAAAAAGAAGACTTTTAGTAGTATTACCTTTGAGAATGGGTTAAGAATTTTGAGTTTTGATTCTAAATAATGTAGAAAGAACCCAAGAAAACCCTAGTTTTTATTACAGTATTTCGTTGATTGTCGTGGTATTATTGGATGGTATTTATGGTATGGTTGGTGGTTGTGTCGGTATTAGTGGTCTTGGTGGTGGTATCGGTGGTCTTGATGTTGGTCTTGGTGGCATTGGTGGTGGTGTTAGCTGTCTTAGTGGTCTTGATGAGAGTATTGATGGTCTTGGTATTGGTGGTCTTGGTACTATTCTTGGAGCTCTTGGTGGTGGTATTGGTGGCATTGGTGGTGGGCTTGGTGGTCCTTTTGTTGCAACAAGTGAAATTTGTTTGGAGATATTAAATAGGTATTAAAACAAATTTTCCATTTGTTGCAACAGGTGAAATATTTGAAAAATTATGCAGACATTAAATGTGATGTATTTTTTGTTTTTTCTGTTGTTTGTAGTTAAAAGATGTCTTCCAAAAGAAAAGAAACTGAAAGTGGATCAATTTCTGACCACCCAACAAAAAAAACTAGAGTACAGATGGATTCAGAGAAACTTCCTGAACAATCTCAATCAGGGAAAACTGAGGCTGAGAAAAGTTATGAAAAAGGAGATGGAAAAGGGTATAAGCGACTAGTGAGAAAAATAAAAGTGAGGAGGAAGAAGAAGATAAACAAGATGATAATGCCTCACCAATGGGGCATGAAATAAGATTGAAATCCCAACATGAGGATGTCAAAACAATTAATATTGTCAGGTTTCAAGTTGCGATGCCAATAGATCACCCTGCAAAAGTAACTGGTGATCTTATACTTAAATGTCAGTTGGGGAAACCTTTTGATGAATTTAGGGATATTATGAAGAATGAAAACATAGACAGACCTTTTAAGAAGAGCTGCTTTGGACATTTTCTTGAGCTGCCTGAGGAGCATCCTGTCTGTTTCCAAATGAGCATGGTATATGGTCGTCTGAAGCGCAGGATCAAGTATGTGGGGGATGATAATGATTCGAAGAAGGGCAAAAAAAAGATGAATGAAATCTGGATCAACTATTGTGGCATGCCGGTTTGTGTTGGCTTGAAAGAGTTTGCCATAGTGACAACCTTGAGATATGATCATCTAGAAGAACCTCTGATCAAGGAAACCCCCCCTCCCCCCCAAAGGTCAAAGGCAAGCAGGAAAGCCAAACCACCACCATCAAATAGATGAAAGGCATTGTCCAAGCAACCACCCATCAAAACGAACAAACACAAGGAAAAAATAGATAGGTTATTGGACATTGTTGGACGTAGCTACAAAGCGGCAAATTTGATCAAAGATCTTAAGGATAAACCATACCAAAGCAGTACAGGGAGCAATTGTGCTTAGTTTTATTTGCCCATGCTGTTATATTGGCAAGAGATGTCAACAAAGTCTTAGAAAATGATTTGTTGAAGCTTGCTGATGATTTTGAAAAATTCAACAATTATCCATGGTGATATGACAACTACTACTTGACTGTCAAATATTTACTGACAAAGCTTGCCCCAAAGTCGATCATATTATATGGCTTTCCTTGGGCTTTCATGGTAAATTTAATCACTATTTTTTTTACTCATTCATTATTTTATATTGAATAATTATTATCACTTTTTTTTGCTTGCTTCCTATTTACATATTTTAGGCTTAGGCTTGAAGCCATTCTAACCCTTCAAAAGCAAGTCAAGGATTACGAAGATGAGGTTTCCCATCCAAGGATCCTTAGGTGGTTGGCTGCGAAGAACAACACAAGAATTAAGGAGCCTGATCTCTTTAACCCTCCAGATGATGCAGTACATCTTCTTTTGAGTAAAATAATTTGGCTCAAAGAAAGATATTAAAGCAGATGTGCCATCTGTTGCGACAGATGAGTCATCTATTGCAATAGATTACCCGTCCATTGCAACTGGTGCAATAGATGGGTAATCTGTTGCGATAGACGATCCATATTTCACAAAAAATTAACCATCTATTACTCTGGTTCACTGAACCCAACTCAACAGATTACCCATCTACTATTAATTATTCAACAGATAAGCAATCTGATACAACATATGGTTAATCTGTTACAACATTCAAATCAACTGTTATGACAGATAGATCATTTGTTGCATTAGTTGACTGTGTTAACATAAAACCCAACTGACTGCAAATTATTATTATATAGTTCAAATGTATCTGTCTTTTTTTATAGGTTGTGCATCCTTAGATCGTGCCTACTGAGCAGGAGTTGGGGATGACTTCTTTTATTACTTTAGGGGTGTCATTCCATCCAAGAAGGTAAGGTCACCATACTCTCCTACAGTGGTAGTTAGGAGGAAGAAAAGATAAATTAGCCAAATAAACTTCAGCCTAAAAACAAAAAAGATCGCAACTCCTCCCTCTCTAAAAGTTGTTGAAGTTACGGTGCCATTGAAGAAGGTAGACATATATGCGAGGTTGGGCGACCAAGAGAGGACAGAATTACAAAATGCCAAGAATCCTAAGAAGAAGAAAACAGCAGAAGAATACACCATGCATATGTATAACGCCCAAAACTTCAGGAGCATTTTAACTATGTGTAAGTGGTGCGTGGATAAGGTAAGTTTAATTTTCCTAACCTATCCTTCTAATCTACTCCATAAAAAAGAAGCTACGTAATAGATATGTTATTTGTTGCAACAGCTGGGTATTCTAGCACAACTGGTGATTGTTATATTGCAACAGATTAAATATCTGTTGCATAAGTTGCGTTAGCTGGGTAATTTATGAACAAATTCAGAGAACCCTCTGCAACAAATTAACCATTTGTTGTATCTTTCCACTATGTTTTTTCTTTTTTACAATTACTAACCTATTTAAAAATTATCTTCTTATATCACAGTCTGTTGATAAAATTCTCTGCCTCATGAGGGGCAGACAATTTCCGTACCCCGATGCTTGTGATATGCCGAAAGGATAATGAACCTCAACTTCTACAATAATTTTAAGAATTGGTACAATTATCTCAAGGATTAGATGAAAATTCCAGTGGTCGAGGATTTGATCAGTTAGTTTCTACGTACGAATGGGAGGAAGATATGATTAACTATGTTAGAGGGAAGAGACCATATCCACACAACAAGAGCTGGACCAAGTCAAAGAAAATTCTTGCAGTCATCAACATAGAAGTCAAACATTTTCTCGCTGTTGAGATACTTCTTGAGGAGGAAAAGATTAAGGTTTATGACTGCAACTTACCTGTCTTCTGCAATGAAGATTTTTTTTATCCACATGCAGCCACTGTTGGAGTTGCTCCCCAGTTTTTTGAAGAAGAGTAAACTAATGGATCATTTGCCAGTGGAAGTCTTGATAAAGAAAGCATGGTATTTTAAAGGTCAAAACAAGGGCATGAACCATCAAAAGAATAAAATCGGTGCCGCGTAAGGGCCGTACTCGCTTGCATATATCGAATATTTGCTGACCAAAACAAAAATATCCAATCTGTACGATGCCATTATGGAAAACATGCAAGAGGTATGGGCACAAAAAATAATGAAAGTTGATTCTTTTATAATACAACAGATTGATTATCTGTTACAGAAGGTTGGTCGTCTGTTTCATTATGTAGATGTTTGTCTCTGTCGCAACAGATATACAAAATGTTGTAACATATAGTCTATTTGTTGCAACTGATAGGTAATCTATTGTAATAAATAAAAAAAGTAGGAAGACCTGTTTGATAATTTTCAACAAATGACCTAAATGTTGCAATATATATCTAAATCTGTTTGATAATTTCCAACAGATATGTCGTCTGTTGCAACATATGTATTATTTGTTGCGATATTTGAATCTAGTATTATATTTCAATTAATAAGATCAAAACTAAGGATTAAATTATATTCATAGACAACATAAAATAAATTAAAGCCTTCAGAAATTACATGAAATAATTCAAAAATAAATGAACTGTAAAAAATCAATATGGGTATAAATGATATACTCTACAAATAAATCAACAATTTAACCTTTGGTGCCAACAATTACCAAGGAGAGGTTATTACTTTGAAAAACTCATGCTATAAATATCTACTCAATATGGACAAGTTGTTCTTCATCCGGTGCTGTGGAATTCGGCTATGGTCGTCGTGGATCTTTAATGTCACTTGTGTACGGTTTTTGAGCATTTTCTTATTCGTATTTCTATAAAAGAGTAGCATATCTTTTGCGAAGTAATCCGACATCAACTTCATCATTTGGTACTTATAATCTATCGCTTAAATACTCGGCGTAAGCGGCAATAAAAAGACCGCAATCCCTAAGTTTTAAAAAGAACAAATAATCCATATCTTACAGTTCATGTAAGCATTGTGAAATTTATGAAATGAAACTAAATCATGATACTTACAGGCTACCAATGGGTTGTTGAGAAATTCCTTCAGCATATTCTACATCAAATCGATTACCAATTTTATCCCGGTATGCTTCAATCTTTGACCAATCAGTACGAACTTTTTAGTTCAAAAAGCCACTTATATCAAGGTAAGTAGGCAATATTTTGGCCAATTTTTGTATCTCAAATTACATCTCAGAACTTCTCCTCCATGACATTGAGTCATAAACTCGGATGCGCCTCTCTTTTAGAACGACGACAGTCAACATCCAGTGGAATTCATCATCGCAATTGATTGGGATGTACACTTCGTCGACCAAATGCTAAGGTAAGCCAGCTGAAATGCTAAAACCTTTGATGATGTTTATTAAGCATTGCTCATTTCAAAAAACTTTCAGCTATTGTTGACAAAACCTATCGTAGGCATTGTTAATATAAACTTTGTACAAATAATTATTTGTCGTGTATCTGTATTGTTCTTGTGTTTGCAACTTGACCTTCTTTCGAAAGTAGTAAAAAATGACATCGACGTGTTGCACATATTATCAAACATTTTAGATTAAGTGATAAAAAAATTAATACACAAATGCAATTAAATAAAGTATTAATTAATAGTACTATGTATGACATTTAAACCTCATCATTCTAGCAAGTTTGGGATTGTGACATCAAATAGAACCAATTCTTTATTTCAGGATGTGCAACAATAAAGTCGAACATATAAAATTCAAGACTCGATTCGTTCACTTTGTAGTTTTTGTCATTTTATTTCTTACATGATTTATATGTGTTAATGTCATATTTTTGCAACAAGAATTGTATAAATCAATATCTTTAAAAAAGATTTATGTACCGCCGGCGTGATGCTTTAATAGCCCATCAGCAATCTATTCTGAACAGTTGTTGATCATCTTTGTTAGTGTTTTTGAAGCCTCGTTCGCGATGTTGAGCCCTTCAAACGGGTAATTCTTCCGTTCTCCTGAACTGACAGACTCCACATTTTTTTCTTCCATAGAAGCAGTTGATGGATTATCAACTGTGATATTATGTTATTCAGCAGTAGCTTCTACTGTGACATCCACCTAGAAATCTAGAATTATCAATGCTAATCACAGGTATACAACATATTATATATATGTTGCATTAGATGGAGCATCTGTTGGGATAAACTCAAATAGGTAAAACAGAGCGGTACGATAATTTCGAAAAGATGACCCATCTGTTACAACATATGACTCATCTATTGGTACAAATTAAAACATTACTAAAACCTACTTGATTTGCTAAAATAGACGGAAATATATTGCGATAGATAACACATCTGATGTAATAGGTTGTACGACATTTGCAACAGATGTATATATTTTTTAAAATAGACGTGTCTATTTGTTTGTTGGAACAAATATTATATACTCACCTTCTTCAGCTCATGCTGCTTGTAAGACCCTGCAAAATCCTAAACTTAATTCATTCCCTTAAAGCTTAATAATGGGTCTCAGACTTAAAAATTTTTAGCTCAGTATTTAGACTTAGTGTTATTTTGACCTTCATAAGTTGGCGACTCTATTTCACGACCTTTATGACCTTAAAGAATCGTCCATCAGGTTGATTCACAATCAGGAACGTTAGTAGGTGCTCTCGGATAAGTTTAAGATTTCTCAGACTTCATTTGGAGCTCATTTGGAAGCCTAAACCAGTGAATCAATGTTATCTCGACGCGCTGCATCACCTATTGTGTTGATAAATGTTTTTCCCAGCTCCCAGTGCCAATTTACAGTGAACCGATGTGGACTCAACGCAACGCGTCAGCCATCGCATCGACCCCATCGATGCGGCATGTCGTTCTATGCATCGCTAAGCCAATTTTCAATCATTAAAAAGCCGTGTCCTCAGGGGTATTTGGATTTTTTCCCATGTCTATCATTCCCCAAAACATGAAATTCAACCCTCTAAGAGCAAAATTCACTCATTCTTCACAAGTTGCTCTCAAGAACAAACCCAAGGAAATTTAAATTCAAATTCAAGACTCAAGAACCTACCATTAATCTTTCAGATTCAAGCATCAAGGTATGTTAAGTGTTCATCCAAGGGTTCCTTCCACCCTTGGAGTTCAAGAAACCTTTTGAAACTATAAGTAAATGGATTTGATGAATTTCATGATTAAATTTAATTGTGTTCATAACTATCATGTTAATGGGGTTTCTAGTTCATGATTTATTTGCAAGGTTCATGTGAAATTATTTATCATGTGATTAGTATCATGTGGATTCATGCTAAAACCCTTAAATTGTGAAATTGGTGTTTGAAATTGTGATGCTCACCTATTGTCTAGTATTATGTGCATATGCTAGTCCCTCCAGGTGTTTGATGAATTGGTCATGTGAGTTGAATAGTGAAATCATATCATGTTAGCTTGTATACAAGTTCATGTCTTACAAGTGCTTGTTAGAATGCCCCAATGAATGAATAGTGACCAAGTAATTAGTTATCATATTTCAAGGTTGTGCTATGTCTTAAAATTTATGCTATCGAGTCCTAAGGATATCTAATACCCAAAAATTTAGCTGTTTACCTTGAGCTATAGTAGTTACGAAATAGACTCAGTAGTATCATGATCAGTAGTATAGTAATCAGTTCAGAACTCAGTCAGTAATCTGTTTAGAACTCAGTCAGTAATCTGTTTAGTTAAACAGTATGATCCATAATAGTTCAGTCTAACCTAGAATAGTTTAGAAATTAGTCCAGTGTCTATTTAGTTGGGAGAAGGATTCAGCACCGAGTGAACCCAAGGATGGGGACTCACCTTTCAGTAGAGGGTGTGATCCTTAGAAGCAGTTCTTATGTTCTAGAGCTATGTAGCCAACATAGGTTGAGACATTAACCTGCTAGTTGACGGTTGATGAGGTGTTTTAACCTGCTAGTTGAGGGTACCACCATTCTCATTCAGACCACCTGCCAGATGAGGGTGACTCAGTACTTGTCTTTACCTGTGACATAGTACTGACACCCTTCCAACTAGGGTTACAGATTAGACCATAAATCAGTCAGAGAAGGGGCATGTTGATTAGATGATTACCTCCCACAGTCTCATTTTTAGTTCCAGTCTCAGTATAGAACTCAGTTCAATTCTACAGAAATTAGGACTATCAGACATAGTCACTCAGCTCAGTACAGAATTCAGCATAGTTCCACAGAATTAGGACTGTCAGATACAGTCACTTAGGTATCCGTAATACAGTATTAGTAAACTCAAATATCAGTTAATCAGTATTCAGAACTCAATATCCAATATTATCATGATCTCAATTACAGTTTACGTATTCATGCATGTTCTTTCATTTAGTTATACTCATGTTATTCTGTCAGTTATTGTTTATTCATATGAACCCATGCATATCAGCCTACCTCACTTAGCATACCAGTATTTTGAAGTACTGACACATACTTTTCTTTTGTGCTATGAAGTCTTGTATCATAGGTTCAAACGCACGGGCTCCTGATCGCTCTTATTAGCCCAGATTATCAGTAATAGGTTTAGCAGTGAGCCCTCATATTTCAAGGATGAATTTATCATTTCAGTTGTCAGTATTCAGTTTACTTCCGTGGTCGGAGTTAGTTGGGGACTTTTCCCATCAACTCCATGTTCAGACAGTAGAGGCTTTTCAGACTAGAATATTTTCAGACAGATGTTCAGTTTCAGTATGGATGTTCAGTATTTACTTTAGATTTTAACCTTATGGCAAATTTTTGCATTCATTTCAAATATATTGTTATTACAGTATTACAATTGTTCAGTGCTCACAGCAGGTACTATTCATGGGTTAGCTAGTGGTTCTTCGAGGTCGCTAGCACCACGTAGCATTCGGGGTATAGACTCGGGACGTTACACTACTCTCTTGTGCCCCTTGTACATTGATCAAAGATGCAAGACAAATACAGAGAAGTTGTAATTTTACTTTTTTCAATGCTTGATGATGCCTTGGAAATTTCTTTCCTTCTCTTCTTAGCCACCTTGATCTCTATTGAAGTGTATGGATATGAAATCCTTTTTGATAGAATGACACCCCTCTTAGATGTCATTTATTTTATAGAAGCAGTTAATACATTAATATAATTAATAACTCCATCATATTTTGCCTTACAGTCTTGGCATTTACTTGCAGAACATTCTCTAGAAGTGGCACAATCTGTATAACCAGTATGATCATAATCACAACGGTTTCTTGTTATAAAAAATGTAAGAGGAGCACCACTACCACTACCATTATCAACAACAACAATGCCACCCTCCAAAATTATTATTGTTGTGATGGCTGTTGCTCCAAATAATTCCTTCTTTATTCTATCAATGACCATAGGGTTTGATAATGTTTGCACAGACCATAAAGTAAGAAAAAAGGTATCTTCAACTCTCGATTGGTCAGAACAAGCCACAAATGGTAAATCTAAAAATAAATTAGTACCTATATTAGAATGATGATGAAATCATAATTAGAATTAGACTTACTACTTCCTTTAGGGGTTGAAGAGATCAAGAAATTTTGTGTTTTTATTAGTTTTCGCCGACAACCATCTAAAGATCTTAGATAGGAAACTTCTTCTTGGTAGTTCACTTGTTGTCTCAGATAAGGAATGACTTCAAATGCCCAAGCCTATAAAATAAACATTTACTATGAAAGCCCATGGAAAGCTATATAAGTTGACTATCCTTGGCGTTAACAGAGTTAATAAATATTTGACAGTTATTTTAAAGCTTTCATTACCCCAAGGATAATTGTTAAATACCTCAAGATCCTAGGAGAGCTTTATCAAACCAAGTGGTATGTTGTTGTTGACGTCTCTCGCCCAAAGAACATTATGTACAAACCAAATCAAGCACAATGATTGCTTGTGCTTCTTTGAAAGTCTTTTACTTTTCAACTCTTCTATCAAATTTATGTTTTTGAAGCTTGGACCAACAAGGGACATCGGGTCATCACGATTACCCTACTTGCCTTTGCCTTTTTTGGGTATACGGGGTGTTTTTTTGGGTTAGAATAGGTATAACTTGAGAAGAAGAAGGAGCATAACATTTTAATCTAGTAACTATGACAAACTCCTTCCAACCAAAACAAACAGGCATGCCACAGTAATTTATCCACTCCTCATCCATCTTATCTTTGTTTTTATACATAAATCTACGCTTGAGAAGATCATATACCATTTTTATTTGGAAACTAGCATTGTTGTCCTCCGACAAATCAAAAAATTGCCAAAGCAGCTATCCCTGAAATAAGCATCCAATTTTTGTTCTTGAAATATTTTTTGGAAGATGTCAAAATATTTTCCCATGGATGACTTAATCAAGAAATCACCCATTAAATCTGTGGCACCATCGTACTGCATTCTCACAGGATAACGATCAATGCTGAACGTTTTGGCCAATTCTTTGGTAAAAGGGCTATTAGCATTTGGATCTTCTCTTTTGAAATATTCCTCCTCCTCATGTTCATCTTTTTCTTCTCCTGATTGAGATAACACTTGCAAAGCAAGCTCATAGAGTGGTAGATGTAGCCTAGTTGCTTCACTTGTTCCTTTACTTGGACTTGATTCAATTTCTTTTCTTTTGGGATTCATATTATCTAAAATAGATTATAATTGATTGATATGTCGTTAAAAAAGGATAACAGTAAATCAAACAGTACAATAGTAAAATAACAGTTCCAATAGATCACTCATATGTTGTACCAGGTAGGTTATTTGTTGCAGTATATAACCAACCTGTTGCAGCAGATGAGTAATCCATTGGAAACAATAAAAATAGATCACTCATATGTTGCACCAGGTAGGTTATTTGTTGAAGTATATAACTAACCTGTTGCTACGGATAAGTAATTCGTTGGAAACAATAAAAATAGATCACTCATCTGTTGCACCAGGTAGGTTATCTGTTACAACATATAACCAACCTATTACAAGGAATGACTAATCCATTGGAAACAATAAAAATAGATCACTCATCTGTTGCACCAGGTAGGTTATCTGTTGCAGCATACAACCAACCTGTTGCAGCGGATGAGTAATTTATTGAAAATAATAAAAATAGATCACTCATCTATTGCAGCAGGTAGGTTACCTGTTTCAACATATAACCAACCTGTTGCAGCGGATGAGTAATCTATTGGAAATAATAAAAATAGATCACTCATCTGTTGCACCAAGTAGGTTATCTATTGCACTATATAACTAACCGGTTGCAGTGGCTGAGTAATCTATTGGAAATAATAAAAATAGATCACTTATCTGTTGCACTAGGTAGGTAATCTATTGCATCATAAACCAACCTATTGCAGCGGATCAGTAAATATTAGTGGTCGAAAGACCTAGAAAGCACAGGTCTGAGATCAAGAGTTAGGGGGTTCCCGAGATACGGTTGACAATAGCTGGGAAAAATCCATCTCTTTCCATCTCTATGTTCGCTAAACTTGCTTCCTTTCTTGGCCCAAAGAAGGAAAAATGAGGCATAGCAAAGGCTAAGGAGATGGAAGCAAGACTGGTCCCTGTGGGGAAGGCATAATCCATTAGAAACAATAAAAATAGATCACTCATCTGTTGAAATAGATAGGTTGTCTGTTGCAACATATAACCAACATGTTGCAAGGGATGAGTAATTCGTTGGAAACAATATAAATAGGCCACACATCTGTTGAAACAGATCACTCATCTGTTGCCAAATGAGTTATCTATCGGATCAATATTATTTAGATTTCTTTCAAATAGAAGAGTCGTCTGTCGCAACAGATGAATTATCTGTTTTGTTTATCTGTTGTATTAGATGTTTAATCTGTTGCATCTGATGTTTCATCTTTTGCAACATATGATTTTTTTTGTTGGATCAGATGGTTAATTTTGTTGCATCAAATATATGTTGCATCACATGATCTATCTGTTGCATCAGATGATTTATCTCTTGCAACACTATTTTTACCAAGAAAAATAACAAATCAATTCAGCAACACCAACACATACTCATACCAAGAACATCAACAATGACCAAAAATCACCAACAAATCGAATCAATAATTCGACAACAAGAGCTACAAATATAATAAAAAAATTATATTTCACACCGAAAAGAGTAGAGAAGAAATGCCAGAAATTAGGGTTTTATTCAGTCCACATTTCAAATTTAAGCAAGAAATATTTAAATTGTTAACCAATACTAGAAGAGAAGTTGACTCAAGTTCCTTTATTTCTTCATAACTAAAAAGACATAATTTTTTACTTGTGAAAGAAGAAATGGGACGACGAAGAACTCGAACTTATTGTCGCCGGAGAAGTTGGCTCAAGTTCCTCTATTTCTTAAGTTCCTCTATTTCTTCATGTCTATTGACGGTTGAAAGTCGAAAAAGAACTCGCCTAGCTATTTGTCACCGAAACTTGCAGTTGTTGGGGATTGAAGGGAGAAATTTTACAGAACTATTGGTTGGGAGAGGGTTGAGAGAGACTATTGAGAAAGAGAGAGGAGAGAGATGGTTGATTTGGAGGAGAGGGATGTGGGTTGATTTGTATTTTGAAAAGATTAGAAAGTTTTAAATATATTAATCAAGTCCATAATTAACTTAATCAAGTTTCCTAATTATGTTTGACGCTTAAGTTTGTCAATGTCACCAATCCTTTATTCAACACTTAAAAGACACCTTTCCTTCAATTTTCTCTAGTTTCTGGGCTTGCACACTGTAACACCCCGTAAAAGTCCTCCATGTGTTATCTTCTAGTAGGATGATTATAGAGTTGAAAACTTGAAAATTTTTATAAGTGTCAAAAGGACTTAGTCTCATTTCGAGCTCCAAATATTTGAGGAGTTATTTTACGACCTTCCCGACCTCCGATAGTTAATTTTTAAGTTGATTCACGATGGGGTAAGTCGATAGTACATCTCGGACAAGTGTCAGATTTTTTGGGCCGCGCTTAGACCTTGTTTGGTGTCTCAAAACAGTAGACCAACGCGATCTTGGCGGGCTGCGTCGCCCATTGCGTTGGTTAATTTTGTGCAGGAACTGCCAGGCAAAAATTACTGAGGCTTGGCACGATTAGGGCGCGGCGTGTCGGGTATCGCGTCGAGCCCAATTGATTCAGTTTTTAAAACCCGCGTCCAAGGGGGCAATTTAGTCATTTTCCCCCACCTCTTTTTTATCCTTAACACGGGATTATACTCCCAAATCACCATTTTATTGATATTTTTCTCAAAATTCATCAAGAACACTCCTTAGGATTTCAACCCAAAAATCCAAGGGAACTCAAGATTTGACCATCAATTCTCGAAATTGATTCAAGAATTGAAATTCCCAATCGGGGGGCTTCAAGAATCATCCATTAGAAACACAAGTAGAATTCTAAAAGCAAACGTTCATCCAAAATTCATAACCTAAGGTACGTGGGGTTTATCCTAAAACTACATGGGCTTATGAAAACACTTGAATATGATTTAAGGTTTATCAAGCATGAATTTATAAAGTGGTTTTGAAATCTATGTTTTAAATTATACATTTTGAATGTTTCAATGCTATTATTGATTTGGCCTTTAGGCCTTTCCCCTTAAATTGGTTTATACTCATATGTATATGTATGAAATTGAGTTTTTAAGATTGATTAAGAGCATAAATGTGAAGTCTCTCTCTTGTGATGAATTGAAGTTTATGATCTTGTCAGGAATGATTTGAAATGCAGGTTTTATGGTTTGAAAGTGATTTTCTTAATATCATAGTATTTGAACATGATTTAGAGATGATGAGAGGGAGTTTCTTGATATAACTATATCCTGTTTTAAAGAGAAAGAATTGCATGTGATTGAGAACTTTGGCATGACCACCTTGTGTATTTGAAATGTTGAAAAAGAGAGTTTCTTGCATGTGTTTACATGAGTTTTAGAAAGAGTTCTTTGAAATGATTTATTGATATGGTGGTCCCAAACCTTATGTTTTGAAAGAAGAGAATTATAATAATCTATTAATGGCTCAGAGATGCGACTTACAAGTCATTGGTATGACGATACCATAAAAACGTATGCCACAACAGAGCTAGAGTTTTCAGAGTTTGATTTCAGAGAATACATGTTTTAAAGAGTTAAAAATGGGCTTAAAGAGGGTTAGGTGGCTACCCGAAGAAGGTACGAGTCAATCGACTCATTACCTAAAATTGTGTTTTGCCGATACGGGTATATTATTATTATACGCTGGCGACGGCCCTATGGCGTAGTAGAGACAGAGACTCCGACCCTTGCGGCAAACTCGGGTTGGGGGCTTGGCTGCCGAGTTAATGGTAGATTCCATATAGCTCATGGAATTTCAGAGCTGTAGGGTATACCACCTAGCGCAGAAGTAAAATAAAGAGTGTCACAGAGTTCAGATGATTTCATATAGTCTTTTAACTATGCCCATGTGATTCTTACCATATGATATATTTATGAACTATTTTAAACTGCTCTCATATATGTTGAATAAAAAAAATTATTATTTTAGATTTGCTCTGCGTACCAGTACAATTGTATTGACCCCCTACCTTCCAGGGTCTGAGGCTCAATCTAGAGGTCCGGCTAAGCAGTAGAGATTTTAAAGAAAAGCAAACTGTGCAGTGGTGGGCCTTCTTAGTTCCGGAAGGCCTGTTTATTGTAGGCTACGTTATTTATTTTGTTTTGGGTCTACTGGGGGCCTTGTCCCAGATTCAGACAGTTGTCATTCTAGCATGTAATAGAGATTTTGCAGACTGGTTTAGATATTGTCTAGAGTTGTTGGATTTTAAATTCTTTATCGTTAAATTGAGTTCAGAGTATGACCATGATTCCGTATTAAGTTATATTTCCGCATCTTCTTTTATTAAATGAATATTGTGCATGACTACCGGATAGAGAAGGGCGTCGGGGCCTTCATGGTTCGGAATGCTCGTCACGACTAGGGCCTCGGTTTGGATCGTGACACACTTATCTCCATACAAGTAGTACGTACTAAATCATAGTAAAACTGCAACACGATGAGTAACATAAAGTTTGAAGTGGACAATACAAGGAACAATCAACTTATTCAAATTAATTCTTTGTAGAACGACAAGTGATTAGATGTAATCTAAACCTACAAAAGTGACTAACTCAATATTTAGTTAAGTGGGTAAAATATACAATAAGTTATATTTTGGTGTTATTAGGCGCAAACATATAATATATGACATTAACTAATATGCACGAATAGTGTAACTTTTTTTTTACACTGTCAGGTATTTTAATATCTATAACGGGTAACTTTTCAAATATAATTATTTTTAAAATATATAAAATTTAAATAAAAAAATTGAATAGTATGAGGTAACTTAAACAACTATATTTATTGTAACAGAATATTTTTAGCAGTATGACTCTATTTATAAAAAATACAAACACTTCATTGTGTCCTTTTTTCTTTTCATTACTTTCAGTTTTATATTTTTTTCAACACCATTCACCATTGGAGCAAAGAAGTAGCATTGCAATGGAGCAACCACAATAACCACCTTTTAAAATAACTTTTTATGCCTCATTTCAATTGTACATATATATATGCAAAAATTTAAAAAGTAGCAACTCTGTAACCTTAATTATAACATTTATAGCAACAGTTTCATAATTACAAAAAATAGCAAATTTTATTTTTTATTTAAGTAAAATATTGCTATATAAATACATACACAAATTGAATAGTAATTTCTATTTTAACTCCCATCAGTTAGAGTTAAATAAGGGAATTAACCGTCCTTAATCCATGCTACATTTAATTATAAAGATTTCTTTTCCTAATATGACTCTTCTATTTCTCTTCTTTTTTTAATCCTTTTTCGTTTTTCCATTTTTTTTTCTAATTTTTCATTTTCTTATTTTTTTTCCTTTCTCATATTCTTCTTTTTTCTTTTCCTATTTTCATTTTTTTCGTTTTATTTTTTTATTTTGATTTCTTTTTCTTTTTCTTTTTTTCCTTTTCACTTTTTTTTGACTATTCTCTCTCTTCTTTTTTATCCTTTTTCTTTTTTTTTTTTTTCTATTTTCTAATTTTTTTTCCTTTCTCATATTTTTCTCTTTCTTTTCCTATTTTCGTTTTCTTCTACTTTTTTTCTATTTTTGTTCTTTTATTTCTTTTCTTTTTGGTTTATTTTTGCACTTATATTTTTAGCTTTTATTTCTCTTTCTTATTATTTTTTTTAGTTTTCATTTCTTTTTCTTTGAATTTTTGTTTTTTGTTTTTTTGTTTTTTTCTTTTTGTTTTTTTTTTTCGTTTTTTTACTCTTCTATCTCTTGCTTTTATTTTTGAAAGACACATATCTATATCACATATGCATATACAAAAAATATACAAAATACATAGACATACAGATCTGCATATGTATTTACAGTACAAAACATACATATATATATTTGCATATATATTTACAAAAATACATATCTGACTCATATGTATGTATAAACATATATGACACAAAATCTCTATAACAAAGAGTGACATAATACATTTGCCTAATTGCGCTTGAACTATACATTTCTTCTTCTTCATGATGTAGACATCAAAAATATTATTATGACAAAAAATATGCATCATCCATAAATACATATGCATTAATTATAAATACATACGCGTTAATTATAAATAAATATGCATAACTGAAAAAAAATATATGCATTTCTGGAAAAATACATATGCATTAGTCACAAATACACATGCACAGTGAAAAAGTACATATGTATTATTCATAAATACATATGCATCTATAAAAACCTAAGCAGAACTAAAAATATATTTTCAAATCAATAAATATAGCATGCATCCCCATAAAAACGTATGAATAACTAGAAAATACATATGTACTATTCAAAAATACATATGCGTACCTGGAAAAATACATATGCATTAGTCATAAATACATATACAATCTGGTAAAATACGTATGTATTATTCATAAAAATATATGCATAGTTGAAAAAAATACATATGCATTACTCATAAATAAATATGCACAACTGAAAAAATACATATTATTTTTTTTCATTTGACTTCCTCTTTTTCACATATTTTGCACTTTTTGGGATTTTGGAGATGAAGGTTTTCTCAATGTTTTTCGTTTCATGATTTCTCCAATATTTTTTGGCTCGTCACAATTATTCGATCTTACCTCTTCTATGCCAACTTCTCTATTCAACTGAATAGGAGTAGAAATCAACTTAACACAAAATCTCACAATGTTTCAACAAAAAAAAAAATCACAAAAGACCATCAAATAACGTAGGAAAAGCTACAGAAGACCTCCACAATATTTTAACAAAAAGAAATCACCCCACCCCCCACCCCCCCAAAAAATGAAGAAGACGAATGAAGAAAAAAATACTAAAAAATTTAAAAATATAAATTATATGAAAAGATAACATGCAAATACTATAAATATCAACTTACCTTATTTGATGGATCACAATTTTGAAAAAAGAGAAAGAAATTGAAAAAAAAAAGTGGAGTGAAATATGGGAGGGAATAGAAAAAAATGGAGTGAAATATGGGAGGAAATTAAAAAAAGTAGAGTGAAAATAGGAAAAGGTAAAAAAACTGGGTGAAACCCACGTGCTTTTTAATATAATGGTTAAAGTATTGCTACTTTTGTTATAACTTATAATTTTGCGAAAGTGTTGCTATTTATCATAATTAAAGTATTAAGTATGCTAGTTTCAATAATTTTTCCTATATATATGACGTACGTATAAATCAAATAAATTTTGATTTAATCGATTTGATTTGATTTTTTAATTTAGATCAATTTTATCTGAACGTTGAACACTCCTAGTAGGGGTATTGACTCACCATAAAAGAATTGCATACGGGAGAAATTATAATACTCTCTTAGTTGGATTAGGAGAGTCAAGCAAGAAAATATTTTACATAATTTCTTTGTATCCATGCTTGTATGGTACTAAAACTAGGAAGTTGTTCCGTGAAATAGAAGAAAAAAACATTACTTTGAAGGATATGAAGCAACAAATTTTAAAGAAAAATATTTCTAAAAAATTGTGTAACATCTTAGCAAAATGAGTGTTAAATGTTACAATTTTGTGTTCAAATAAATGGATAAATTATATTTTTATGGATAATTTGACAGAATTAGTCAACTAGAAGAATGATGGAAGCCATAAATGAGGAGAGATAATATATGAAATAGAAATATATAAGGGAAGAGAGGGGGGGGGGGGGGGGGGGGGGGGGGGAAAGTGGAGAAAATGGAAGAAAAGGTGTTTTTAAGTCTTGAATGAAGGATTGGTGACATTGACCAACTTAAAGGGTCAAACATAATTAGAAAACTTGATTAAGTTAATTGTGGACTTGATTAATATTTTTAAAACTTTTTAATCTTTTTAAAAATACAAATCAACCCACACCCCTCTCCTCCAAAACAACCATCTCTCTCCCCCCTCTTTCTCGACAATCTTTCTCAACTCTCTCTCAACCAACAGTTCTGCAAATTTCCCCCTTCAATTTTCGATGACTTCAAGCTCCGGTGACAAATGTCAATCGACGTGAAGAAATAGAGGAACTTAAGCCAACTTTCTCGACGACAACAACTTTGAGTTTTTCATCGTCCCATTTCTTTGTTCACAGGTAAAAAATTGTCTTTTTAGTTATGAAGAAACAAAGAAACTTGAGCCAACTTCTCTTCTAGTATTGATTAACAATTTCAATATTTCTTGCTTAAATTTAAAATGTGGACTGAATAAAATCCAAATTTCTGGCATTTCTTCTCTACTCTTTCTGATGTAAAATATATTTTTTTATTGTTATTGTAGTTCTTGTTGCCGAACTGTTGATTTAATTTGTTAGTGATCTGATGCAACAGATGAACCATCTGATGCAACAAATTAACCATCTGATGCAACAGATAAATTATCTGATGTAACGAATAAACTATCTGATACAATAGATTAACCATCTGATGCAACAGATTAACCATCTGATCCAACAAATAAATCATCTATTGTAATAAATAAAACATTTGATGCAACAGATTAAACATCTAATGCAACAGATGAATAGAAAATATAATTCATCTATTGTGATAGACGACTCTTCTATTTAGAAGAAATCTAAACAATATTAATCCAACAAATAACTCATTTGGCAACAGATGAATGATTTGTTTCAATAGATGAGATATCTATTTTTATTATTTCTAACAGATTACTTATTCCTTGCAATAGGTTGGTTATATGTTGCAATAGATAACCTACTTGGTGCAATAAATCAGTGATCTATTTTTATTTTTCCAACGAATTACTTATCCGCTACAACAGGTTGGTTATATAATGCAACAGATATCCTACCAGGTATAAAAGATCAGTGATCTATTTTTATTATTTCCAATGGATTACTCATCCACTACAACAGGTTGGTTATATGCTGAAACAAATATCCTACCTGGTGCAACAGATCAATGATCTATTTTTATTATTTCCAACGGATTACTCAACCACTGCTACAGGTTGGTTATATGCTGCAACAGATAACTTACCTGGTGCAACAGATTAGTGATCTATTTTTATTGTTTCCAATGAATTACTCATCCACTGCAACAGGTTGGTTATATGTTGCTACAGATATCCTACCTGGTGCAACAGATCAGTGATCTATTTTTATTATTTCCAAAAGATTACTCATCCGCTGCAACAGGTTGGTTATAAAATGCAACAGATATCCTACCTGGTGCAACAGACCAATGATCTGTTGGAACTATTATTTTACTTTTATACATTTTTGATTTACTTTTATCCCTTTTTAATGATTCATTAATCAATTATAATCTATTTTATGTTCATGAAATTTTTAGATAATATGGATTCCAAAAGAAAAAAAATTAAATCAATTCCAAGTGAAGGAACAAGTGAAGTAGCTAGGCTATATCACCACTCTATGAGCTTACTTTGCAAGCGTTATCTCAATCAAAATCAGAAGATGATAAACATGGGGAGGAGAAATATTTCAAAAGAGAAGATCCAATTGCTACTAGCCTTTCCACCGAAGAGCTGGTCAAAACCTTCAACATTGATCATTATTTTGTGAGGATGTAGTGCGGTGGTGCCTAGATTTAATAGGTGATTTCATGGTTAAGTCAGCCATGGGAAAATCTTTTGACGACTTTAGAAAAATACTTCAAGAATAAAAATTGGATGCTTATTTTAGGGACAACTGCTTTGGGCAATATCTTGATTTGCCGGAGGACAACAATGGTCGTTTCCAAATAAAAATTGTATATGATCTTCTCAAGCATAGGTTTATGTATGAAAACAAAGATAAGATGGATGAGGTGAGGATAAATTACTGTGGCATGCCTGTTTGTTTTGTTTGGAAGGAGTTTGCCATAGTTACTAAATTAAAATATTATCCTCCTTCTCCTTCTCAAGTTATACCTATTCTAACCTAAAAAAGGCACCCCGTATACTAAAAAAAGGCAAAGATAAGTTGAGTGATCGTGATAACCTGGTGTCCCTTGTTGGTCCAAGCTTTAAAAACATAAATTTGATAGAAGCGTTGATAGGTAAAAGACTTTCAAAGAAGCACAAACAATCATTGTGCTTGGTTTAGTTTGTACATAATGTTCTTTGGGTGAGAGACGTCAACAACAACTTACCACTTGGTTTGATAAAGCTCTCTGAGGATCTTGAGGCATTTAACAGCTATCATTGAGGTTATGAAAGCTTCAAAATGACTGTCAAATATTTGTTGACTCCATTAACATCAAGGACAGTCAACTTATATGGCTTTCCATAGGTTTTCATGGTAAATATTTCTTTTATTATGACATGATTTTTTTTTATTCAATAATGCTTTTGATTTATTGGAATTATTTTATAGGCTTGGGCATTTGAAGTCATTCGTTATTTGAGACAACAAGTGAACTATGAGAATAAGTTTCCTGTCCAAGACTCCTGAGATGGTTGTCAACCGAAACTGATAAAAACGCAAAATTTCTTAATCTCTTCATGCCTTTGAAGGAATCAGTAAGTGTAATTCTAATTAACTTTTTGTTTTAATTGATGATTTTTAAAAATAATTTCATTATCATTCTAATATATGTACTGATTTATTTTAGATTTTCCATCCGTGGCTTATTCCGACCAATCGAGAGTTGAAGATGCCCTTTTTTCTTACGTTATAGTATGTGTAAACTTTATCGTAACCTAAGGTCATTGATAGAATAAAGGAGGAATTGTTTGGAGCAACAACAATCATAAGAAAAACAATTTTGGAGGATGGTCTTGTTGTTTTTGATGATGGTAGTGGTAGTGGTAGTTGTAACACCCCGTATTTTCACGCTAGAATTCTAACTGTTGTTTCTACATGTGTAAACTTTAATCCAAATTATTTCCAAGTGAATTTAAGTTTCATGATCATTATCCTAGTTTATGAAGTACTTTCAAGGTTAAAGATGTTCATAGAAAGCACTTAGAACAAAGTGGAGCTAAGAGCCTTTCATTCGTTCAAAGTTTAGTATTTGATTCTACGAGGGTCTACTTTAAACGTGTGTAACTTTTGATATACATAGAATTTTGTATCTCAAGACCCACCAAATTATAGATAATTGAATTAGATTTCCAACGATACCAATTTTACCTTAATACAATGTCCAAGAGAAAAGTTATAGCCATTTTCATGAGAGAGGAGTGAGGTCACGCAATTAGCCCACAACGGGGGATCCGTCGCCCTCCCCAAATTTTCAGTTTCTGTTTTCGCATTTTAAAGGGCAAATTTGCCTTTTCCTCCACCCTAACTCGTTCATAACAGATAATTAAAGCCCCAAGGAGCATTATTTACCTCTATATCCATTGTTTTTCTCCAAGCATCCCTTAAGAACAAACCCTAATCTCCATTCAAGATCATCAAGACTCCATAACAATCTCTTCAAGAAAAACCAAGCATTTAGTTTCCTAATCCAAGAATCCCAAGAAAAGCTTTCAAGATCATCTCCAGGGGTTTCAAAGTCAAGTTTTCTACATCAAATCAAACCTATTAAGGTATGTAGGGTTATGAACTAGGATACTCTTTCATCCTTGTTCCCAAAACTAGTTTTAAAGTTGTATTTACGTAAATTACAATTCGGGTTCATACCCAACCTATCTTGTTTTGACTTTATGGATTTAAGTGTTAATGTGCATGCTTGTTCTCATCTATTTATGCTTTGATTTAAAGATTTTTAATTGAGATTTAAGCATGATATTATATTGCAATTTATATGAAAGAAAGATGAGATTTAAATGTTTTAAGTGCATCAAGATTACGCATGATCATGTTTTGATCCATAAGATTCATATTGTGATTTTGATTGCATTATCTTGACTGAAATTATTGAAGTATTTCAAGAAGATTGTTGAGCATGAAGTATTATTTGATTTGACATGAATTTAGAGCATGGGTTATTAAACCCTAGTTTGAATATTGATATTTCAAAAAGATTGTGCTTATAAGCATCCTATGATTAGTTATATTCAGATTTTTAAGCAGGATTTGATCTTTTAATCCTCATCTAAGATATGGAATTCACATTATAGTTTTATTACAGTTTATAGAAAATATATTAGTTTTGATTACAACTTAAAACAGACAGATGCATAACTGATTTTCATTATAAACCCTTATGCTAGTTTTGAAGTGGATTTCCTACAGAATGACCATATAGATTAAAGGGAGTAGTATTTAGCACTAAGCAAGAAGTGTGGGTTTAGCGTATCCTACTTTCTCAGAACTACGAGCCAATGTAGGTACATATTTAGATTATTCCCATTTTTATATGGATGATAGATACAAATTGTGATCACTTAGATTAGGTTATACTCTTTGGCAAGAGTATGACACCTCTCCCCAACGTGAGGTTTTTCCCTTTGGAGAACTAGACGTTGGACTCTATGATATCTTACATAGTTTATGTCGGTTAGAAGAACCTCTATAACAAAAAAGAATAACAGAAAAGCTTTTGGAAACTAAGTGTAAAGGCTCATGATTTTATTCAGATATTGTTTTACATAAGTCATTAGCTATGAGATTTTAGCTTTTAGTTTACAGATACAAAGGTGAGTCCTTTTACACTTAGTCTACATGATTTGAAAACAGACTTAACTTTAGTTCTACTTATTCCACTAGTAGAAAGAGTAAAAATACAACTTCTAGAACTAAGTGTTATGACTCACAAAATTTATACAACATGCTTCATCATTCATGATTTATGATTTCCAACTTTCAGTTACTCAAGTCAATGTGAGTCAATTACACTTAGAATGCATTCTTTACAAGTTATATGCCAAATTAGTTATAGTTCTTTTTTACTAATGCATTCACCCCACATGCTCGGTACATTTCTAAAGTACTGATCCACATATACGTCTATCTGCTACATTATTTAATAATGTAGGTACTAGTCCATATGTCACGATCAAACAGTTGCAGATTTCAGCCGACACATGATGAGTTCTCCTACTTTGGGGACTTCAGTTAGATGTTATTTATGTACTTTACTT
Source organism: Capsicum annuum (assembly GCF_002878395.1). Classification (NCBI taxonomy): domain Eukaryota; kingdom Viridiplantae; phylum Streptophyta; class Magnoliopsida; order Solanales; family Solanaceae; genus Capsicum; species Capsicum annuum. Next base: position 151,594,833 of record NC_061111.1, on the reverse strand, counting down.
TCTTACTCATATGTATTGATTAGTGGCAGTTGGAGTCGCGTCCTATCTATCTGTAGTCAGTATAGTAGAGGCTTCACAGATGTCAGTTAGAGTCAGTCATGTAATTTTAATTCCTCTTTTTAGTTTTATCTGAAATAAAATTATATTAGTATTGTATTTTATTCAGATTTCATCATGATTATGTTTTTTCGCACAGTAAACTCAGTTATTTTATACATATTTAAATTAGTTACTTAAAACTATGCCAATTCATGGGTTAGCTTGGGATCACTTGTGGTCCTAAGCACCGTGCGACTTCTCGGAACCTATTTTTGGGGTGTTACAGTAGTGGTGCTCCTCTTATAGTTTTTTAAACAACAAATCATTATGACAATGATCATACTGGTTATACAGATTGTGCCATTTCTAGCGAATGTTCTGCATGCAAATGTCAAGACTGCAAGGCGAAACATGATGGAGTGATTAATGCCATTAATGCATTAACTTCTTCTGTAAAGAAAATGACATCTAAGGGGGGTGCCATTCCATAAAAAAGAATTTCATATCCACACACTCTACTAGATATCAACGTGGCTAAGAGGAGAAGGAAAGAAATTTCCAAGGCATCATCAAGCATTGAAAAAAACAAAATTACAACTCCTCTGTCTTTGTCTTGCACCTTTGATCAACATACAAGGGCCACAAGAGAGAAACATGAGCTGAAGAAGGTGAATGTGTATCATCTGTTCCAACAAAACAAATAGACACGTCTATTTCAACAAATTATACATCTTTTGAAAATTATCAAATAGATATATACATCTATTATAACTGTCATATAACCTGTTACATCAGATGCATTATCTATTACAATATATATTCGTCTATTTAAGAAAATCAAATAGGTCTTAGTACTATTTTAATTTGTACCAATAGATGAGTAATATGTTGTAACAGATGGGTCATATGTTCAAAATTATCATACAACTCTATTTTACTTATTTGAGTTTGTCCCAATAGAGGATCTATATGATGTAACAGATAGATAATATGTTGCATATCTGTGATTAGCATTGACAATTTTGGCTTTTCAGATAGATGTCACAATAGAGGCTATTGCTAAACAACATAATATCACAATTGATAATCCATCAACTTCTTTTATGGAAGAAGAAAAAGTGGATCCTGTTAATTTGGGAGAATGAAAGAATTACCCATTTGAAGGGTTCAACATCACAGACAAGGCTTCAAAAAAAATTAAGAAAGTTGATCAACGACTATTCTGAATGGATTGTCGATGAGCTGTTAAAGCATCACGTTTATAGGTACATAAATCTTTTTTAAAGATATTATTCATACAATTCTTGTTGTAAAAACATGAATAAATAATGTAAAAAATAAAATGACGAACACTACAAAGTGAACGAATCGAGTCTTGGTTTTGATATGTTTGACTTTGTTGTTGCACATCCCAAAATGAAGGATTGGTTCTATTTGATATCATAGCTTCAAATTTGCTGGAATGATGAAGCTTAAATGTCATACATTATAATGCCCCGAGTTTGGTACCCTAGATGCTACACGGTATTTATAATCTCGAAGGACCACAAGCTAACCCTTGACTGATATCTGTAACTGAGCACTGAATAATACACTGTAAAAATGCAGAAAACTAACGAAAAACTTTTCATAAGGTTTAAACATCTGAAATACAACTAAAAACAGAATACTAATACAACTGTCTTAACATCTATTCTGAAAAACTCTAGTCTAAAAGCCTCTAACTGTCTGGATAAGGAGTTGAATGGGACAATCCCCCAACTAACTCCATCTACTGAAAAATACTAAATCTAATGCAATAAAGTGAAATAAGAACCATCCCCGAATGATGAAAACTCACTGCTATCTACTACTGCTGGCTGAATCTGGACTGCTAAGGGTGCTCTGGAGCTTGTGCTTCTAAACCTATGGTATAAAACACCATAGCACAGGAAAGTATGCGTCAGTACATGAGAATGTACTGGTATGCTAGATGAGGTAAGGCTAAATACAAAGGCTCATATGTATGAACTATAGCTGATTGAATAACATGAGTATACTGAATGAGGATTACATGCATGAATGCATAAACTATAACTTAAATCGTAGTAACACTGAATATTGAGTTCAACTAACTGGATTACTGATAACTGGGTTTACTTATAGTCAATTCTAAATGCGAATTTATTAACATTTGAGTTTACTAACACTGGGATACTGAATAACTAAGTCTACTGCTATTGATCTCAGAGTTTTTCTAATATTGATTGACTGTATCTAAGATCAGTCCTATCTAGCGGGTGATCTTTGAATCTACTGATACTGATTCTGATTGATTGTACCTGAGATCAGTCCTATCTAGCATGTGATCTCTGAATCTCTGGATGATGAAAATAATTGACTGTATTTGAGATCAGTCCTATCTAGCGGGTGATCTTTAAATTCTATGGAACTATCTAAGTTCCTTACTGAGCTGAGTGACTATATCTAATAGTCCTGATTTTTGTAATACTACACCGAGTCCTATTACTGAGACTGAATCTGAAACTGAGACTGTGGGAGGTAGTCATCTAACCGACATGCCCTGAATCTGAACTAGTGGGGTCCAACCTGTAACCCCAGCTGGAAGGGTTTCAGTACTGTTCCACGAGTAAAGATAACTATTATGGAGTCAGTCCTAATCTAGCGGGTGACCCCTGAGATCAATTCTATACTAGCGGGTGATCCCCGAGTACATCAGTCCTATCTAATGGGTGACATCTCATGCCTACGTTGGCTATATATTTCTAGAACTTAGGGATTGCTTTTAGGGATCTCAGTCCTATCTAGCGGGTGAGCCCTCATCCCTAGGCTCGCTCGGTGCTGAATCCTACTCCCAACTGAAAGACACTGAACTGATTTCCTAGTTCATACTAGACTTGAATAAACTGTTACTAATCGTACTGATTAACTAAACTGAACTGATCTCACTGAGTTCCGTTGATTGACGGAATACTACTGAATTTTGTTATCTGACTGAATGTTACTGAGTTTTTGGACTGAATACTTGAATACTACTGAGTTCTTAACTAAATACTGAACTGGAATAGACTGATACTAAGATTACTGAGTCTCTCTAAGTTCTGTAACTAACTGAGTTCTATTGATCATGGCACAACTGAGATTATCTTAAAAACTGACACTGGCTCTAGATAATCAGCTAAATTGTCAGGTATTAAATACCCCCAAGACTCGATAACATAAAGAAATATGGCATGACAATTCTTGAATAGCATAACAATAGTCTATCATTCATAATAAAATCAAGGAGGCATCTCTTCAAGCACTTGGAAGTCTTAAGTATGTAAACGTATAGGGATGCATACCAATGTATCATAATTCATTCATTAAGGAATGCATGTAAACGGGAGTGCATGCAACATATCATAATTCATTCACCAAGGCCTTTCAACAAACACTTGGCATACATTAACTTATACATAATTAGGGATTTCATGCTAACACGCTATAATGACTCTATTTCCTTCACATAAGTATTTTTATCAAACATTTGGGGAGTATACTTTGGTTATACAACAATCAATGCATCCAATTAACATGGCTACATCAATAAACTTGCAACTTAAAGGGGTTTATCATGAACATTATGCAAATCATTACATGCTAGGACTAAATCATGAAACTTGTAATCTAGATCATAAATCACAACTCCACAATAACATCAACATGAACTTCAACTCACATAAATCATGAAAAATCATAAATATTCAATCTTTATAATTTGAAAAGGGTTCTTGAACTTATTGGGTGGAAGGGACCCAAGAATCAACATCTAACATACCTTAGTTCTTGATTTTAGGAAGATTGGAGGAGAGACTCTTGAATTTGGATCTTCAATTGGAAAATCCTAACTTGTTCTTAAGAGAAATTGAGAGAAGAGAGTATATTTTGGGAAAAAATAGGGCTGAATCTCATGTTATAGTGTTATATAGGGGTGGGAAATTGACCCAAATACCCCTCTGGATGCGGATTTTAAAAAGCTAAAAACTGGGCACCGACGCAGTTGTCGATGTGGCGCGTCAATAGCATCGATGAGATACTCAACGCGTCGCGCCATGATTGTGCCAAGCCTCAGTACTTTTGACTAGCGAATCCTGCACAATCCTAACCAATACGATAGGCGACGCAGCACGCCTGGATCGCGTTGGTCCACTATTTTGGGATACCAAACGTGGTCTAAACGCAGTTTGAAAAATTTAAAACTCATTCGGGAACACCTACTGACATAGTTGATCATGAATCAACTTAAATATTGACATTTAAGAGTCATATGGGTAGAAAAATAAGATTGCCAGCTTATGAAGGCTAAAAAGAGATTCTAAGTGTAAATACTTAGCTGAAGTTTCTAAGTCTGAGACCTCTTTTTAAGCTTTAGTAGATGGAGTAAAGCTTGAAATTTTGTGGGGTCTTACATACATATTACTATTAATTAATGCTTTATTTAATTACATTGTGTATTAATTTTATTGTCACGTAATCTGAAATATTTGATAATATGTGCAGCACGTTGATGTCATTTTTTACTAACTTTGAAAGAAGGTCAAGTTGCAAATACAAGAACAATACAAATACACGATAGGCAATTATCTGTATAAAGTTTACATCAATAATGCCTATGATAGGTTTTATCAATAATAGCTAAAAGTTTCCCGAAATGAGGAATGCTTAATCAATATCATCAAAGGTTTTAGCATTTCAGCTGACTTACCTTGGCATTTGGTCAACGAAATATACATCCCAATCAATTACGATGATGAATTTCATTAAGTGTTGGCTGTCGACGTTCTAAAAGAGAGGTGCATCCGAGTTTATGACTCGATGTGATAGAGAAGATGTTTCGAACCATTTTCTGAGATATAAAAGCTGGCCAATATATTGCCTACTTACCTTGATATGAGTGACTTTTTGGACCAAAAGGTTCGTACTGATTGGTCGACGATTGAAGCATACTGGGATAAAATGGGTAATCCATTTGATGTAGAATATGCTGAAGGAATTGCTCAAACCCATTGGTAGCCTGTAAGTACCATGATTTAGTTTTATTTCATAAATTTCACAATGCTTACATGAACTGCAAGATCTGGAATATCTATTTTTTTTAAAACTCAGGGATTGTTGTCTTTTTATTGCCGCTTACGTCGAGTATTTGAGCGATGGATTACAAGTACCAAATGATGGACTTGATGTTGGATTAATCTGCAAATATTTGTTGCTCTTTTATGGAAATACGGAAAAACAAAAGCTCAAAAACCGTATGCAAGCGACATTAAAGATTAACGATGACCAAAGCTGAATTTCATAGCACTGGATGAAGAACAACTTGTCCATATTGAGTAGATCTTTATAGCTTGAGTCTGTCAAAGTAATAACTTCTCCTTAGTAATAGTTGGCACCAAAGGTTAAATTGTTGATTTATTTGTAGAGTATATCATTTGTACCCATATTGATTTTTTAATATTTCATTTATTTTTGAGTTATCTCATGTAATTTTTGAAGGCTTCAATTTATTTTATGTCGTCTATGAATATAATTTAATCCTTAGTTTTGAACTTATTAATTGAAATGAAATACTAGATTCAAATATCGCAACAGATAATACATCTGTTGCAACAGAAGACATATCTGTTAGAAATTATCAAACAGATTTAGACAGATATCGCAATATGTAGGTCATCTATTGGAAATTATCAAATAGGTCTTCCTACTTTTTTGAGTTGTTTGAACAAATTACCTATCAGTTGCAATAGATAGACTATACATTGCAACAAATTATATATCTGTTGCGACAGAGACTGAGACACCTGCATAATGAAATAGAGGACCAACCTTTTGCTACAGATAATCAATCTATTGCAACATATAGTCAATCTTTGCATTATAAAAATATCAACTTTCATCAAACATTAAAAATTGTTATGGTGTTTCTCTTTATACATCTCTCTCTTTATACACAGGCTCCAAGCATCTAGTTAGTACCACATATGCCCATACCTCTTACATGTTTTCCATAATGGCATCACACAGATCAAACATTTTTATGTCGGTTGGAAAACATTTGATGTATGCAAGCGAGTACCGCCCTCATGCGACACCAATTTTATTCTTTTGAAGGTGTATGCCGTTATTTCGACCTTCAAAATCCCGTGTTTTCTTCATTAAGACCTGCTGGAAAATGATCCACCAGTTTAATCTGCCTCAAAAGCTGGGGAGCAACTCCAATAGTGGCTACATGTGGATAAAAAAATCTGTCACTGAAGACAGGTAAGTTGCAGTCATAAATCTTAATCTTTCCCTCCCCGAGAAGTATCTCAACAACGAGAAAATGTTTGACTTCCACATTTATGACTGCAAGAATTCTCTTTGCCCTGGTCCAGCCCTTGCCTTGTGGATATGGCCTCTTTCCTCAAACATAGTTAATCATATCTTCCTCCCATTCATACATAGAAACTTTTTTAATGATACGGCGACCACCGAGATTTTTAGCTATATCCTCAAGATAATTGTAACTGTTCTTGAAATTATTATAGAAGTTGAGGTCCATTATCCCATCGACAACATCATAAACATTGGGGTACACTAATTGCCTACCCCTCATGAGGCAGAGGATTTTATCAATATAATGTGATATAAGAAGTCATTTTTTAAATAGGTTAGTAATTGTAAAGAAGAAAAACATAGTGGAAATATGCAATGAATGGTCCATCTATTGCAGAGAGTTCTCTGAATCTGTTCACAGATTTCTTAGCTAACACAACCTATGCATCAAATGCTTAATCTGTTGCAACAGAAAAATCACCAGTTGCGCTAAAATTCTCAACTGTTGCAATAGATGACACATCTGTTGCATAGATTCGTCTTCATGGAGTAGATTAGAAGGCTAGGTTAGGAAAAGTATACTTACCTTATCCATGTCCCACTTACGCATAGATGTCATGCTCCTAAAGTCTTGGGTGTCAAACATATGCATGGTGTATTCTTCTGTTGTTTTCTTCTTCTTGGGATTCTTGGCATTTCATAGTTCTGTACTCTCTTGGTCACCAAGCCTCGCGTATATGACCTTCTTTAGTGGCACCAAAACTTCAACAACTTTTGGAGAAGGAGGAGTTTCAATCTTTTTTTTTCAGGCTGGAGAGTATTTGGCTAATTTTTCTTTTCTTCATCCTAACTGCCACTATAAGAGTGTATGGATACCTAACCTTCTTGGATGATATGATACCCCTCTTTAATTTCAATTCCTTGGCAGCTTTAACAATTAGAGGGGTGAGAGAGGCCACTGTAAGGGTGGGAGGTACCGATGAATGGGTGAAAGGGACCTATGTAAGGGTTGATTTCAAACGTATTTAGTTTTTCTTGAGCATCAATATGCTCATCATCATAACTGGCATCAACATCAATAACTCCACCAGCAACACCCCCAGCAGAAGCACCCGAATTTATTGCAGTCAGTTGTTCATGAAGAGCTTCAACATTAGGTTGACCTTTCCTAACTACTCTTCTTATGATTGTTTCTTCAGCCAATTTCTTATTTATTAAATCCACCATTAGGTCTTCTATTGAATCAACAAGACCTAGAGTAATAAAATAAGTCATCCCCAACTCCTGCTCAGTAGGCATGATCTAAGGATGCACAACCTATAAAAAAATGATACATTTAAATCATATAATAATAATAATAATAATTTGCAGTCAATTGGGTTATATGTTAACACAGTTAACTAATGCAACAAATGATCTATCTGTCGCAATAGTTGATCATTATGTCACAACAGATTAACTATATATTACATTTATATGTTAGCACAGTTAACTAATGCAACAAATGATCTATCTGTCACAATAGTTGATCATTATGTCACAACAGATTAACAATATGTTACATCAGATTACTCATCTATTGCATAATTTGCAGTAGATAGGTAATTTGTGAGTCACGTTCAGGGAACCAGAGAAACAGATGGTTAATCTATTGTGAAATATGGATCGTTTATCATAATAGATTATCCATATGTTACACCAGTTACAATAGACGAGTAATCTATTGCAACAGACAACCCATCTGTCGCAAAAGATGGCATATCTATTTCAATATCTTTCTTTGAGTCAAACTATTTTACTCGAAAAAAAATATATTGCACCATCTGGAGGGTTAAAGAGATCAGCCTCCTTAATTCTTGTGTTGTTCTTCATAGCCAACCACCTAAGGATCCTTGGACGGGAAACCTCATCCAGGTAATCCTTGACCTACTTTCGAAGGAGAGAAATGGCTTCAAATTCCCAAGCCTAAAATATGTAAACTGGAAGAAAGCAAAAAAAAAAGTGTTAATAATTATTCAATATAAAATAATGGATGAGTTAAAAAATAGTGATTAAATTTACCATGAAAACTCAAGGAAAGCCATATAATGTGATCGTCTTTGGGGATATCTCTGTCAGTAAATATTTGACAGTAAAGTATTAGCTGTCATATCTCCAACGATAATTGTTGAATTTCTCAAATTCATCAGCAAGCTTCAACGAATCATCTTCTATGACTTTGTTGACGTCTCTTGCCAATATAACGGCATGATCAAACTAAATTAAGAATAATTGCTCTATTTACTGCTTTGGTAAGGTTTTATCCTTGAGATCTTTTATCAAATTCTCTGTTTTATAGCTACGTCCAGCAATGTCCAACATCCCATCTATTTTTTCCTTGTGTTTGTTCGTTTAGGTGGGTGGTTGCTTGGACAATACCTTTCGGTTATTTGATGGTGGTGGTTTGGCTGTGTTGCTTGCCTTTGACCTTTCGGAGGGTGTTTCCTTGATGAGAGGTTCTTTTGGATGATCGCATCTGAAGCCCGTCACTATGGCAAACTCTTTCAAGCCAAAACAAACCGGCATGCCACAGTAGTTAATCCAGATGTCATCCATCCCTTTTTTTTTCCTCCTTCAATTCTTTATCATCCCCCATGTACTTGATCCTGTGCTTGAGAAGATCATATATTGCTTATTTGAAAATGGTTAGTGTGGTCCTCAGGCAGCTCAAGAAAGCATCCAAAGAAGCTCTTCTTAAAAGTCCGTCTATGTTTTAATTCTTTATAATATTCCTAAATTCATCAAAAGGTTTCCCAAACTGATATTTAAGTACAAGATCACTAGTTGGTTTTGCAGGGTCATCTATCGGCATCGCAACTTGAAATCTGTCAATACTAATAGTTTTGACAGACTCATGCTGGATTTTGATCTTATTTCACGCCCCATTGGCGAGGCATTATCATCTTGTTTATCTTCTTCTTCCTCCTCACTTTTATTTTGCTCACCAGCCTCTATATACCCTTCTCCATCTCCCTTTTCATAACTTTTCTCAGCCTCACTTTTCCCTAACTGAGATTGTTCAGAAAGTTCCTCTGAATCTATCTGTACTCTAGCCTTTTTTGTTGGGTGGTCAGAAGTTGATCCACTTTTCATTTTTTTTTCTTTTGGGAGACATCTTTTAACTACAAACAACAGAAAAACAAAAATACATTACTTTTGATGTCTGCATAATTTAAAAAAAACTAAGATAAATTTCAATAAATTATTATACGCTACATTACAAATAAATACTCCAACGGATAACTCATCAGTTGGAACAGATGGGAAATCTATTTGAACACCTATTTAATATCTCCCAATAGATGTTCCACCTTTTGCAACAGATGGACCACCAAGACTACCACCAATGCCACTAAGACCACCAATACCACCAAGACCACTAATTCCACCAATATCCGGATCAAGACCACCAAGACAGCTAGTACCACCACCAATACCAACACCAAGACCACCAACACCACCACTAAGACCACCGACACCACCACCAAGACCACCAATATCGACACAACCACCAACAGACACCAACAATACCATAAATACCATCCAACAATACCACGATACTCAACGAAATACTGCGATAAAAATTAAGGTTTTCTTGGGTTGTTTCTATGATATTTAGAATCAAAACTCAAAATTCTTAATCCATTCTTGAAGGTAATACAACTAAAAATATTTTTTTTATCATAATTTAAAAAGCCCTATTTTTCAGATTAATGAATAAATGTAGAACTCTTCTCTAACTCTGTTACGTACGAAGATAGAGAAAACAACGGATACAAGCGAGAATGAAGTCAAAAATAAAAACTGTGTGGTCAGAAATGGGAAGAAAATCGATCTATTTTGAAGGGTTGAGCAAAATATTGTGTAGTTATTGTCTGTATTGTAAAGAGAGAAATAAAAGAGCGAGAACTCGAGATTTGAAATGATGAAATATTTTTCCTGCAAATGCATGATTTGTATTGGGTTGATTTATATTTTTTGGAAAAAATGACAAGTTTTAAAATTGTTAATTTGGTCCGAATTGATCTTATTATTTTTTAAAATCAATCTCAAAGAAATCCGTTGCAACAGATGACTAAGTTGTTGGAAATTTTCAAACAAAAATAGATATCTGTTGCAGCAGATGACATATCTATTTGAAAATCTTTTTTAAAGCAATCTTCTATTTGAATGAATAAAGATACAATACTACTAAGGAGGTAAAAAAACATTACTTGGATAACTCTATTTTGCAAAATAGATAAATTTGAAAACTATTTTATGTTTTTGACACAATTCTTGAAAAATTAAGTATTTAGACACTAGGTTGACATCATCACTTCTTATATACAACCCTAGCACACACATAGTTTATTGGGATATAATGTGTATCAAGACTAGTGGGATTATTCTTTACATACCACATAGTTTATTATCGATTCTATTTCAAGTCTATTAAAAAATCTAACTATTCAAAAGAACAGATGAACAGTCAAGCATTTATGACACATCAAAAAAGCAGGTTCACATCCACTCACACCCTGCGTCGATTGGTTATACGGTATCTCCTCTAATTTCACTGACGCACGCATCTACCTATAACTAATCGGGAAGATCAAAGGCTTCTATTTTGGTCTATATAAACATCCATCAATTATACACAATATTTATCTTATTCAACCCAAAAAAATTTATAAATATGATCAAAAGCCAAGAATTCCACTCAGACCACGAAGGAGGGTTTGTTTCCAGCGTAGCCACGACATTCTCCTCCTCTGAAATGACCTGGATCGTTTCTTCTACGGTCTGGGTCAGGACAGGGAGCATCTCCACCATGAACTCTGACGTCTGCCTGATTTATATGGGTGATCGTGGAGAGGGTAAACATGCAGCCCGAGGAGTTCATCACCCACCCCTACCATCCCCTTAGTTTAGGTTTTAATTGTTGTTGTAGTTGTAGTTGTAACTTCATTGCAAAGAAGCTTTCATGGCTAGAAAATTTGTTAGATGGAAGCTTCACTCTTTTGCCTTTTTTTCTCGTATTTTGTTGTAAATATAGTGTTAATCCATTGCAACAATGAACTTATGAAATGAGTGTTTGAAATTTTGTTGCAATGCCCGTTCTGTTTGGCTCTACCTTAATTATACAATTATGTTCTTAGTTGAAATTATGCAATTTCCCCTATTAGAACATGAATGAAACAGTTGTCAGACATCAAAACTAATGGTCTATCTTATATATATACGAATTCACATATGCTAATAGATAATAAATCTGGTCTATCGATGATTATGTGGATTTCTACTCCATTAATTGCACGTTTGATATAGTATATAATTGATCGAGATCAATAACTACGCGTGACTGTCTATGCAATCGATGTATTCCATTATGTAGGTTCATGAAATATAAATAATTAAATAAATGTAATTGTGTCGATTGTAAATCACAAACTACAAGCTTTATCACTAATAGACCATACAGATGGACCTGTTGCATAGACCATAAATCAAATCGATGCCTTCTCATGTGTTGGGTAGATACTAAACCGGATAGATTCACACTCGATCAATGCTAAAGTATATACGAGTTGGTGCAACGGCCCAAAAAAATATTAGTACATAGTCAAAGATATAAATAATTAAATAACAAAAAGTGATTTGAGGGCCATATAGTGTCAATTGTAAATCCTAGACTAAAGTCTTGCCAATAATATACCGCATTGGTTTTGCTCTTAGTAGCATATTTAAAAAATAAAGAAAAAATTAATTGATAAAATAATAAATAATTAAATTTTATGCAATTAAAGGAGCTTGAACAAGTCATGTGATCATATAAGAGTCTAAGTGGAGAAGTTGATCAAAGATGTGTGCAGATGGGTAGTGGATGAACAAATGAATTTCTCACAACATACTTGTGCTTTGGTAAACATTGCCCTAAGGATGTTGGTTGTTCAACCACAAGTCATCAACTCACACATCTTTGATCACCACTTTTAATTTGTGTGACTCTCATACGATCACATGACTTATTTAGGCTCATTTAATTGCATAAAATCCAATTATATATTATTTTATTAATTAAATAATCTTTTTCAAAATATGTGCTAGTCATGGTCTATGAATATGTATCCTCGTATAGTGCATTTATTAATGAAGTAGTCCGTAGTTTATGCTAGACTATGCTTCGTCATTTACTCGACCTGATATAATCTAGAATAGATTGGAAACTATTTCCACAATTAAATAACTAGACAGGGATATTTATTTATAGACCATGACTAGCACATATTTTGAAAAGGATAATTTAATTAATAAAATAATATATAATTAGATTTTATGGAATTAAATGAACCTAAACAAGTCATGTGCTAGTATGAGAGCACGTCAATTGAAGATGGTGATCAAAGGTGTGTGAGTTGATGACTTGTGGTTGAACAAATGATAAGTTGTAGTTGAAAAAATGAATTCCCCACAACATACTTGTGCTTTGGGTAAAAATTACCCTGAGGATGTTGGTTGTACCACCACTACCCATCCTCATACATCTTTGATCACCTTCTACAATTTACGTGGACTCTCATAAGATCACATGGCTTGTTTAAGCTCATTTGATTGCATAAAATTCAACTATTCATTATTATATTAATTAATTATCTCTTTTTTTATAATATGATACTAAGGGCAATAAATCAATACGGTATATTATTGACAAGGCTTTGCGTCTCTGATTTACACTGGACACAATCGATGGACCTCTACAAACCATGACAGATACTGAATTGGTGACACAATGCAACATATAACAGTAAACTTAATTGTTGTCATTGTAAATATATGATTTATTCAATCGATCATGCATTTAGTCTAAAAATTATAGAGAACAACTTTTATAATATTTGCCATCAACCTCTATAAATTACGACAATAGCTAAATTGGTAACACAATGCAAACAACTATTTAATCTAACAAGACAATGGAATAACAGAACATAATTTCACCAATAAATGTCATCATTGACATGCCAAATATATGTAATTCAATTATCCATAAAACAAAATCATTAAAAACAACAAAAACATTAAGAGAATTGTTTGTTCCAAACCACCGAACTACATTTTATCATCATTGAGTTTTTTAACAATGCCCATCACATCCACTTCATTTTCTTCATGTTTTTTCTCCTCTTCTTCTACTTCTTTCTTCTTATTTTCTTTATTTTCTTCTTCTTATTCTTCTTCTTCTTCTTCTTCTTCTAATTTTTTCTCTTCTTCAATATTTTTGTCCTCCTATTCAGCCACTCCTTCTTCATCAAGTGTCTTCTCGTTGTTCTCTTCTTCTTCTATTTTCTCCTAATTTTCTTCTTCTTCTTCTTCAGTTGTCCTCTCCTCATCTTTTTCTTTTTCTTTTTCTTTTTTCGCATCTTCTTCATCTGCTGTCTTTTCCTCTTCCATTTCTTTTTCTTTTTTCTCTTCTTCAGCTTTTTCATCTGTTGCAGCAATTTCAGTCACTACGACTACAAGTTCTTCAAGGTTGACTTGATGCCGGCTACGAGGGGGACTGTCGAGGTGCACTGCTTTGTTTTGAAAGGATTACAAAAATTATGCAAGAAAATTAGATCGATAGAGGAAAAAATAAATTAGTTTACCTTCATCTTGATGCTTCTTCTTATTCTTCCCGATTCTCCTCCACCTTTCATGTCTAACAAAAGAAGCAATATCCAGAATACTTTTCTTGAGACAGCAACATGCTCACACAGTTCATCATCATTAGAAGGGTCGGGTTTAGTTTTGATTCCACTTGAACCAGCATGATCACAAATACGTGCTAGACTGGGAACATAATTATGACCACCAAAATCTTGGCCTTCGTCTATGATCTCCATTGATGAAGTCAAGACTGTCACGCTTTTTAGCTGTGCCTTCAAGGTATTGATGGATGTATCCTTAACTTCGTCTGTGTATGGCTTAAATGTTTTCATGTATCTCTACTCCATCTCACAAAGGGTAAGGGTAAGGTACGAGTGCATAAGGGTCAGAAATACCCTTCAAGTATTAAAAATGGGTCAAGAATACCATTTGTTTATCTATTGGGTTAAAAATACCCTTCCATCCACCTTTTTGGGTCAAATATACCCTTATAACTAACAAAAAAATTTTAAACCATAATTAAAAATTCTATTAAACACGTGGCACATTTTTATTGGTTGTAAATTAAATTAATTAAAATATTAAATTAAATTTGAATTCAATTAAAATGTTGACCCATGGAGAGTTTGTGTGGCGCTATTGGCAATATTTAAAAGGTTGTTGATTCAGTACTGAGATGGTTTCTTCATAGATTATTTGGAACGTCTATGGATCTATTTTTTTTTTCTTTTTTTGGATTATTATTTGGTTAAATTCGTATAAGAAGTAATTAATCATACAGAGGAATATTGGATTCCATTGTTGCTAGTAGTTAGGTAGTTTCTATATTGATTATTTGAGTTTCTATGGATCCTTTCTTTTGGATTATAATCTGGTATAAATTTTTGTAAGAAATACTGGATTATACAGAGTAATAGATTCCTTTTGTTGCTAGTCTTGTACACATACACAATGTTTGAACTATGGATTCAGTAATGGTTTCTTTTATGATGGTTCAAGTTTGCAACAGCTATATTATATTTTTAGACAATCAACATAGTAGTAAACTTGCAGCTCTGTAAAGGAGTTGACAGAGCGGGCAAAGCTTGGCTACTTTAGTTAATCCTGATTGAGCTCATTGATTCGTTGAACGAGCTGAGCACGGGCTCAATTACTAAATGAGTTGATCTCCCGCTGCTTGGTTCTGCTTGTGTGTGTTTTAAGAGTAAGCTTATTTTTATTTTTTATTTTATTTCTTCGCATATAAGTCTTCTTGAAGCATGCTGCTTTGGCTTCACCAATATGATGTTTAGCCTCTATTATGTTGGATCTTTCTTTCATTTTCCCCGACTATGGCAGACGTTGTTGGCCGAAAGTTAGACCCACTTTGATAACTATCATTTCCCTCCATATCTATCCAACTGAATATTAATTTTTCTATTGTAACAGTTAGCCCCCGAATCAAATTTGGAAGACTAAATTTCATAAAAGTTATTTGCATCAGTTGGATAGATAACTCTCCATGGGTCAGGCATTTTAATTAAATACAAATTTAATTTAATATTTTAATTAATTTAATTTACAATCAATGGAAAGGTGCCACGTGTTTAATAGAATTTCTAATTATGGTTTAATTTTTTTTTGTTAGGTATAAGGGTATGTTTGACCCAAAAAGGTGGATGAAAGGGTATCTTTGACCCAATAGATAAACGAAGGGTATTCTTGACCCTTTTTTAATACTTGAAGGGTATTTCTGACCCTTTTCTAAAAATAAATATAAATTACACGACATTCACTAATATAATAATATTATTATCTTATTATAATAAGTATAATGTGACCTTTGAGTTGTTTCTTTTGTACTTAAATGAGTCGTCTTTCATTATGTTGTCACACTTCGACGTATGACATCTAAGAAGCTGGAGAATGGTCAAAGGAGTATCCAACGACTTACCAATGTACCTTCCCAGATGAGGAAAGGTCTCATATATCCAAACCTGCAATCAATAGAAGCATAAGTAAATTTACAGGGTCTATGTATTATTGCATAAACAGGTAAGAGTCAATAATAAATCAATAAGATGGTAGATTATAAGTACTAAAAATGCCCAGGGAAATCCATATAACACGTACGATACATTATTCCTCTTCACAAATGCTTCTTTCTGCTTGGTCAAATCAATCTTCTTTTTCAAATAGATCAATGTCATCCCGAATGACTTTTTTCCCCATGTATACCCCCCGAAGAAATCTAAATCAACCGCCATCTTGATGTGGTATGAATCCACCTTCTTTGACGGGTCCTTTGCCAGCAGCATCGAGTGCACGAACCAAACCAAAGCACACTTCAACTTTTGTTGATTAGTCAACCTAGGCTAACCAACCTTGAGGAAGTAATGTTCTTGTTCTTCATCACCTTGAAATGAAAGTTTTCGCCATTTTAAAGAACTTTGTTCATTTTTTATTCACAGGGATATGCTGAACAATTCAGCCCTGTAATTAGAGCAAATTCCTTTAAGCCGAAACAAGCTGGCTTGTCATTTACACAGAACCAAATTTCATGTAGTTTTTATTGTTTTGATATGTCGCAACAACATATAATGAATCATCTGTCCATTAAACTTAAAATGTTCCAACATATGCCTCAAGTGTCCGAAATAAGTCTTCTTAAAATTACCATACAACTTTTGTTCAACAAGAATCCTTCTAAACAATTGATAGACCGTCATTCTTGCTCTGACGGAAATCTTTGCAGGAAAAAAACCTAGCTCATCTATCCAAGTTGTTAGGCCGTAGACTCAATGGAGATATCTCTCGCATAAATTGGAAAGGATAGGGGATCATCCTCCACCCCATCTCCACTATCTCTCATATCCTCATCATCACTGCTATAACTTCCACTTTCTTCTTCGCTTTCCCCTTTTCTTTTCCTTTCACTATCCTCAACATCGTCTCTCTCATGTGAACTACGTTCATCATATTCGGAAATATCAGCAAGGATTTTTAATTTAATTTTTGACTCGAATTCATCAACTACAGCTTTTTTCCTCTTTAAAGTTTTGGAAACTTCTTTGGCTTTTTGTTTTTTATTGCTAGAAGTAGTGGAAGCAGGCCTTTTAACTGCTCTATGAACTCTCACCATTTATGATCTACAACCAAAAATGAATTTGTAGTGGCCGGTTTATCTACCACAGGTCTATTAATAAAAATGGAAAAATGCAGCAAAAACAAATCTGCAATGGTCGATCTATCGACCACTGGTCTATTAAGAAAAATGGGAAATCGCCTCGGATCAAACATGCAAATCAAGTTCCAACTTCTCCAGATATTGGCAGTGCAATTCACAATAACAAGAACTCCATTTAAATGGGTCTAATTCAGTACAACAAATTCAAAATCAATACGCAATGTAAATACAAAATTTTTCTAGTCATTATCCAAAGAAAAACACGATTAAACATGCAGAATCAACAATGTTAACTAAAAAACTCAAATTTCGACTAAAAGAACCCAACACAAAGCGAAAAAAAAATGTACTAAAATGGATCTAAATTGATTAGGGAGGAAGATTAAACTTACCTGAGCAAGAGAAACTGAAACTTTTTGACTTGGAAAACAAAAGTCGCCCCAAACTTATTTTTTTTTGAAAAATATCAAGAAAAATTCAGAGAAGAGGATTTGAGGAGAGAAAAAGGTCTTGAATTTATTAAATAATTTTAATAAATATTTGAAGGTATAAAAAGAGACCGTATTGTATTTTTTATAAAGTTGTATTCTCCAGATTAAGTTTTCAAAGTAAGCTGTTGGAAATTATCAATAGATATTTACATTTGTTGTGATAGATGACTGAGCTGTTGGAAGTTTTCAAACAGATATTGAGATATTTATTTCAATAGATTACCTATCTGATTTAATTATTAAATAGAAATTTACATCTGTTGCGACAGATGACTGAGCTGTTGGAAAATTTCAAACAGATATTGATATCTGTTGCAACAGATGATATATCAGTTTGAATTTTTTTTAATTTTAATACTACTAAGGCGGTAAAAAATATTTCTTCGATAACTCAAAAATCTCCCCCTTGAGTAGTCTTATCTCGTCTTTTAATATCACTCGTCTTCCTCGAGCCCCTTAATTTATTAATAAACATTTAAACCCATGTCTAGAATTATATCTCCTTCAGCCCTAAATTTATTCATCTCAGTTCTTTTTCTTTCTCTCCTCTTTAGGGTTATCACAATCGTCTCCTTTTTTTCTCTCTTTTCTCTCCTCTTTCTCATAAGGATCCTTTTCGATCTCAACCAATTTATATCTTTTATCAACTGAAATTGCTATTTCGATCCCCTTGCTTTTGACATTGCAATGGTTCACTGTTGCTCTTTCATTCTCATCTTCTTCTTTGCAAGTTATTTAAATCAGTTATTTATATCTATTTTTTAAATTAATTATCCTTTACCCATATTATATTTATTTAAAAAACTTGAAGGAAAGGTTACTTTTAAGCCTTCAATGAATGAACCATTGTTATTATTAAAATATGTGAAAAAGTCATCTGTTTGGAGAAATTTAAAAGCCTTATTGGCACTTTTTTGGCATGATTTTGTTTGTTTCTTTGTTGTTGATGGTGTTATTGGTGTTGTTGGTGGGGTTGGTGTTGTTAGAACTTGTGGTGTATTGTTGTTGATGGTGTTATTGATGTTGGTGGTAGGGTAAGTGTTGTTAGAACTTGTGATGTGTTGTTGTTGATGGTGTTGGAACAAAGGATGTTGTTTCTTTGTTGTTGATGTTGTTGCTTTATTTTTGTTTGTTGTTGTTGACTGTTGGAACAAATCAAATCACTACCAAGTTTGGTTTGATGTATTCCAATAGTTTACACATATGTTGTAACAGACTGCACATCTGTTGTAATAACTTATCCATCTGTTGCAACAGATTTACAATCTATTGAACAAATGAAAAACTAGTAGAACAGATTGGTAATCTGTTGTAACATATGGATAATGTTCTTTCTGTTCTCCTTTTGTTTGATAAGAATGAAGATATAAAGAAATGAATATTGATCAACTTTTGCCCGACCAACTTAATAGGCTACAGTAAAGATGGGTTTAGAGGAATAAGATGCTTGCAGATGGAATCACTTCATATGTGGAAGGTATGTATTACTGATAATGTTATCGTGTAGACGCACATAAGTACATTGATTTTGTAAGTGCTATTTTTTACCGAATAGGCATGTCTCATTCAAACAAGATATTTGCAATTTTATAGTTAAGTTTTATAGGTCTGAATTGATAAGGCTGAGGGACTATGAATATGGTTCTGATACCCTGTTAAGATTTAATGACGGTTGTTGCTAGTGTCTATGTGTCAAGCTTTGTGAAGTGATCAAGTTTTGGTGGCATTGTAAAAAGATTCGATAGCGATTAGACTAACTTTCAAGGTGCATTGGACTCTGAGATGGACTTCGAAGCCTCCCACTATTTCAACCAAGAATGAAAATCAATATATTTATTGACCTAGCCTAAATTTATATGGTTGGGTTGTTCAGGGTGATGATTATACACCAACTGGAGCCGTAGGAGAATACTTATGAGGAAAGGGGGAGTTGATAAAAGCCTATACCATCTAAGAGCTAATTGAAGAGGAAAACATAGGGTAGCAAGGAACTTCTAGCTAATCTGGCTGGTATAGCTAAATTAGAACACGATAAATCTGAATCAAGTGTAAATATGAAAGTGTATCCAGTACTAAAAATTTGTCTGTGTATCTCTGAAAGAAAATTAGTGCAGCTGGCACTTTGCTGGGGAGCTGCGACTAGGTACTGTGGTCGATATGATCACCTACATAGAAAATAGCAGAACATAAAGAAAGTAGCTTTGTGGGCACAAAGGGTTGAAATAATGTACCGTAAATAAAGAAAACTTGGCCCAAAAACAACTACATTTCAAATAAGCAATCTAAGCAAAGACGGCAATTTCTGAGTTTTAAATTGCATCCTATGCCTTCTTTTTTGTGGTTCCGATTAGGTCCACTACTATAGACCTGATCGGAACCACAAACAAGATTGAGTATCATTACTTCCTTGACTATATGGATATAATTGATTGTGTTTTCTTTCCTTAGAATGCTTTCAACATATCTTGAAGAAGATCAAATGGTTGTTGTAGTATATGAATCCCGATAATTTTTAAGCTTGCCTCCAGCTTGCTGATTCGGTATTCAATCTTGTCATTGCGTCTTTGAGGTTCTGGTCAATAAGGGAGAAATACTTTCTTTGAAACTGTGGCATTTTAAAAGGCCTTCATAAGCTTCCAGAAGCCTTTCTTCGGAAGGCTTAAATGATACATGGAGGGTCGCTATGTTTGTTTTAGGTCAACGTCTTGATGCGCACTCAAGTAGTGGTCCCAACAGTTGAACAACTCACTTTCTCGAGTGTTGTTCAATGTAGATTGTTCTACTAACCTTCAAAGGATAGCCCAAAGAAAAGCCTAAATGATAGCCTATCAAATCCTTTAAAGGTTGGTTGAACAAGCTGCATTGAACAATGCTCAAGAAAATTAGTTGTTCAACTGTTGGGACCACTCTTGAGTGTGAATCAAGATGTTGACCTAAAACAAATATAACGACCCTCTATCTATCAGTTAAGCCTTTCGAAGAAAGGCTTCTAGAAGCTGAAGGTCTTTTACAATGCCACAGCTTCGAAGAAGTGTTCCTCCTTGATTGACGAGCTCACAAAAGACCAAGAACTCTACGCCGACCTCAAAGATCCCAATGACAAGATTGAATACCGAATTAGCAAGCTAGAGGCAAGCTTGAAAATTATCGAGATTCACATACTACAACAAGCATCTGATCTTCTCCAAGATATGTTGAAAGCATTCTAAGAAAACAAAACACAATTAATTATATCCGTATTGCTAAGGACCTAATTGGAACCATAAACAAGAAGGCATGGGATACAATTTAAAATTCAGAAATTGTTGCCTTTACTTGGATTGCTTATTTTAAATGTAGTTGGTCTTGGTCCAAGTTGTCTTTACTTACGGTATGTCATTTCAACCCTCGGTGCCTGCAAAGATGCTTTCTTTATGTTCTGTTATTTTCTATGTAGGTGATCATCCCAGCCATGCTACCTAGTTGCAGCTCCCCAGCAAAGTGTCCAACTACACTAATTTTCTTTCAGAGATACAATAGACGGATTTTTAGTACTGGATACATTTTCATATTTGCACTTGTTTCAGATTTCTCGTGTTCTAATTCAGCTACATCGTCCAGATTAGCTAGAAGTTCCTTGCTACCCTATGTTTTCCTCTTCAATTAGCTCTTAGATGATATAGGTTTTCATCAACTCCCCCTTTCCCTCACAATTATTCTCCTCTGAATCCTTCGGCGTAGAATCATCTTCTCGAACAACCCTTCCATATATATTTGGATGAGGGAAATTTCTATTGGTATTCCGTTCTTGTTTGATGCAGTGCAATGCTTTGAAGGCCTTCTCAGAGTCCAACGCACACTTAAATTTAAGTCCAATCGCTATTGGATCTCTACAATAACACCAAATATTGATACCTTTTCAAAGCTTGACACGCATAAACATAAGCAACAACCGTCATTAATTCATAATAGGGTATCGGCACCATCATCATGGGGCCCTTGGCCTTATTAGTTCGAACCTATCAAACTTAACTATACAATGCAGGATCTTGTTTAATTGATCAGTGCCTAATCAGTTACAAACTACATTCACAACAACATTGTACTTTGTGTGCGTTGTCCCAATAATCGTATTAGTAATACTTAACTCCCACACATGAAAGTGGATCTATCCACCTGCACACACCTTATTCTTCCTAGCCCATCTATGGCTTAAATTAAATAAACAGATAACTAATAGTTGCAACAAATGCCATATCTGTTTAAATTGTCAAACAATTATAGACATCTGTTATGACAGATGATCAATCTGTTGCAACATATGACATATCTGTTAGAAAATTCAAACAGATATATCCATTTATTGCAACAGATTGTCAATATGTTGTAAGTTATCTAACAGATAAAATATATTTTGCAATAGATTACCCATCTGTTTAATTTATTTTAAAGCAATTTTCTTTTCTTTCCGAAATACAATAAAGATAATATGTTATATTTAGATTCATTTTTTTAATTTACATAAGCTAAAAAGTCAGCAGTTTTATTTAAAAAGAGGTGAACAGTCATGGTTTTTTTACTAACCCATTCAAATTCAATCCTTTATAAATAAGTCTCTCTTTACTCGTTCATTCTACTCCACTTCTAAATATGGCTGATCCAGATTTATATAAGGTGATTCATCTCGAGTCCTTGCGGGAACTTGAAAGTCAGATTCATGAACTCCGGAAGGACTTGGGTGACTTCAGAGCAAGGCTGAGAAGGGTCCAACTGCTGCCGGATGACACTAATACTAGTACTAATATTACTACTAATACCAATACTAATACTAATACTAATACTAATAATATTAGTAATAATAATTAGATTATGTTTTTTCTTTTAGCGTATGTATTTTTTTTAATATTGGATCTACTGAAGAGTATTTTTTTTATTGAATATATTTGTATATAATGGATTCAAAAATCTATGTTTGGTCGACTTTAAATTTTTAATTCTTATTTAATATTTAATTATCATTTTGTTTATTCTTTATTCTCAACATGTCGATGGTTGGAGGTAGGGATTGAGCATTTGTAGCAACAAAGGTTAATCTGATGCGACAAATGGATCATATGTTTCAACAAGCAGTTATTAATAAAAAAGGGATTATTGTTGTTATTGAGACGGTGAAAAGTCATGACTTTTTGATTATTTAATATGAAAAATAATTCGTAGATAAATAATAAATAAATGATAAGCACAATTTATAACAGTAAAAGAACGGTTATTTAATTTTAATAATTGATCGTGACTTTTCACCATTTTTATTTTTAAATCTATTTTTTAAAATTATTTATTTATTATATAATAAAAAAAGTTACAACATTGGATTAATTAAGTTATATGATAATTGTTAAGAAAAAGGTGAACAGTCGTGACTTTTTATCTAAACACATTCAATAATGTTGTTGATGCATCAAATTCGCTATCTGTTGTGACTGATGAATCAGCTGTTAGAAGAAATCAAAAAAACTCCTAAAATAGATGGTCGATTTGTTGCAACAGATAGGTTATCTGATGCAACAGATATATAATCTGTTACCACAACTCAATAAAAATGATTATTATTTTATTAGAGAAACAGTTATTGAAAAAAATGTGTCTTCGATTTTTAAATTAAGAAAAAAGTTATTTAAATTTAAAAACTAATTAATAATAATAAACTGAAAAGTCAAGACTTGTCACAATAATAAAAAAACTCACCAGCTTGATTTAATTAAGTCATTTCTTTTCACAGAAAATAATAAGGAAATAAATGATAAACACAATAAAAAGGTGACATTAATAAAAAAACTGGTTATTTAATTTGAATAATTGACGTTAATATTAAATAGGCGTCATTTCTTTTCATAGAAGACATTTTTGTTTTTAAATCTGTTTTTTAGTTTATATAATAAAAGTCAGGAAATTTGGATTAATGATATGATGATAATTTAAAAATAAAAAATAGATTATATGTTGCAACAGATAGATTATCTGATGCAACAGGTTGTCTATTTATTGCAACGGATGATATATCTGTTGTCACAGATGAGTTATCTGATGCAACAGATATAAAATCTGTTGTCACAACTCAATAAAAATGGTTCTTGAAAAGAACTAATTAATAATAATAAGCTGAAAAGTCATGACTTATCACAGTATTGTTTAATTTAATTAAGTCATAACTTTTCACAGTAATAAAAAATGTAATTAATAAATGAAAGCGAACAGTCGTACCTTTTTGCCTAACTCGTTCAAATTCAATCATCTATAAATAGTTCTTTCCTTACTCAATCATTCATTCAACTATACTCTATTTATTTATTGCATCTTGTCATTCATATTACACCTTCCACCACTTTCTATTCCCTAACTCAAGTAATTTTTTTCTTGCTTTGTGTGTAAATTTACCCAATTTGTAGTATACTTGTATTACATTCGAATTCTTTTCTTTTCTTTACTTTTGTTTTTACATTTTTTGTCAATTCATGTGGGTTAGAGATATGGTTGATCCAGTGTGGGACGTTACTTTTCTGCAGGATGCAGTGAATGAACTTGGGATGCAAGTTTATGACCTGAGGTGGGAGTTGGGAGCAGTGAGTGCAAGGATGATTCGTGAGATCCGCAGGCTGAGGAGGGCCCTGCTGCTGTCGATTGAAGATTGGCCGGCTGGCAATAGTAATAATAATAATAATAATTAGATTATTTTTTTTCTTTTAGTCTATGTATTTTTATTTGTTTTTGTTTAATAAAAAAAATTATGTTTGATCGACTTTGACATTTTAATTCATATTTAATTTTCATTCTGTCTATTATCTTCTCTACAAACATGTTGACGATTGGACGTAAGAAATAATTTTGAATCCAGTAGCAATAGCAAGAGTTGAAACATATTGGTTATTTGTTGGGCTTGTGGCAGGGGATAATTTGTGTTGTTCCAAATAGATTACTCATCTGTTGCAACAGATAATCAGTCTGATACAATAGATAATCGTTTGATGCAACAGATAATCAGTCTGATGCAACAGATAACTAGTCTGTTGCAATAGATAACTTTTCTATTGCAACAGATTACCATCTGTTCGATTCATGTTACGGGCACTTGTAATACCCCAAACTTTCCTAAAGCCTAAATTGTATCTCTATAAGATTAAGGAATGAATTCCAAAGTGAGTAGTGTTTAAATCATATAGAATTTTCCTAATTTTGACTTTTTATCATAGAGAAAATTGAATTAGCTTTCCAACGATACCAATTTCACCTAAATTCGATATCGGAGTAAAACGTTATAGACATTTTACAGAGAACTGTCCGAACTACCTAGGAGCGACGGGCAGGCTGACGGACCTTCGCAACCGAGGCAGTAGACCCATTAACTGGCCAAGTACAACGGTCAGGCCGATGGACCATCAAGCTAGCAATGGACCGTCACCCAAGCCATCGCAACTAAGGCAGTAAGTCCCTGTTCTGGCCCAGGTGCGACGGTCAGACCGACGAACCATCGCAGATCCCGTTCAGCATTTTAAAGTCATTTTTAAAAAGGGCTTTTTGGTCTTTTTCCACCCCTTTTAACACTTAGATATATCAAAACAAAGCATAGAACTTCAGATTCATCCAAAGCATCAAGAACTAGGGTTTTCTCTCAAGATTAACCCTCAAGAGCAAGACCCAATTCCTTCTCTAAGATTTCACCATGATTTTTGCAAATCGATTTAAGAATCAAGGTTCCCAAGTCAAAAGCTTCAAGAACCCTAACTCAAGAGTACAAAAAAGAGTCTCAAGCAAGCTTGTTCATCTAAATTCATAATCTAAGGTATGTGGGGTTTGAACAAGGACACTCCTTTTGTCCTTGTGCCCAAAAGTTGTTTTAATTACAAAGATATATGATTTTACATGTTTCTTATGAAATTGAACTAGGGGTTTATACTTTGTGTTATTATTTCTTGAGATTATAATGGTTTCAATGTTTTAGAAATTGAAGTACATGAGTATGTTGAGATTATAATGTATATTGCTGAAAATTTTCAGATTTCCATATAATTTATGAATCTTTATGATATCGAGTATGAATTTTGATACGTCTTAACCTGAGATTGAATTATGGGTGATTAAGCGCTACTTGAGATTGTAATTTTAAGAGATTTGGTGCTATAAGCACCCATGATTTGAGTATTTTGAGAGTATTGAGAAAGTTTTGAACTTGATGGTCATAGTAGCTTCGAAATCCACTTTACTACATGAGACAGATTTTATAGTTGGGTTCTTTATGAACCATGAGATTATTTTAAAGTGGATTTCCATGAGATGAGCGTAGCTAACTAAAGGGAGTAGTATTTAGCACCGAGTTGGGTATGATTCCAAGGTCTCATACCCCAGAACTATGTGCCACCGTAGGATTGAGATTTATGGGCCCGAGGCAGAGATAGTGATCACTGAGCTGAGGTTATACTCCCTGGCAAGAGTATGACGCCTCTCCCCAACGTGAGGTTTCTTCCTTAGGAGGACAAAACATTGGACCCCATGTATCTCGCATGGTTTATGTCGGTTAAGAGCCTCTCTAATAGTAAGATTTTCAGAGTAGTTTCTTAAAGTATAATTTTTCCTTGAAGAAAGTATTTTTCCCTACTAGTAAGAGTAAATAATGAGCTTCTAAAGTAAAATATGTTCCTTGAGATGAGTTATTTTCCCTAAAGCTTTGAAAGATATTCTGGTCAGTAAAGATTTTTAGAAACTAAGTGTTAAGGCTCACAAACTTATTCAATTAATGTTTTACTT
>NC_061111.1:151539544-151565337 GCF_002878395.1 Capsicum annuum | reverse complement strand
TATATGTTTTGAGAAGGGAATAGAACTATAGATTTCAGAAATAGTATATTGACTCACGAGATTTACACTATGCTTTTCATCATTCATAATTTACGAGATGTACATTTTTTTGAGAATATTCAAGCTATGTGAGTCAGTTATATCAGCATGCAAGATTTTTATAAAGATCGATGATATTGTTGTTTTAAGTATTTCATACACCCCCATATACTCAGTACATCCTCAAAGTACTGATCCGCATATACATCCGTGTGCTACATTATTTCATAATGTAGGTTCAGGTGTTCAGTCTCAGCAGTGACAGTGATCTTCGAGTACCTTTATCTACACGTCAGCAGTTGGTAAGTCATCGTGGTTCGAGGACCTAATCCCTTATTTTCAGTCTTCATAGTAGTTGATTATTTCTTTTCAGTCCAGTTAAGTCAGTTAGGGATTTGTTCCAATGACTCTTTAATTCTTAGTAAGTAGAGGCTTGTCAGACTGTCAGTTGAAGTTTTGCTCCAGATTTTCAGTATTTGATATACAGACATTTGTTTTCAATGATTTCAGTTCTGTTTTGATATAATATAACATTTATTGTTTGGTCATTCATCCTCAAGTAAGTGGTAGAAGTAGTAACAGGCTCAAAGGGTTAGCTTGGGGCTACTTGTAGCCTTAAGCACCGTGTGATGTTTCGGGATGAGATTTCGGGGCGTTATAGCACTATAGAACCATAAACATGAATCCAACATATGAGTCTTCCATTGCAACAGATTACTCATTTGATGCAACAGATGGGTGATCTATTTAAATTGTGGGCACTTATGTTGGATTCATGATCGGGTTCTATCCATTGTTGGAAAAACAGCAGTAGCTGTGTACCCAGATGACAAATTCGACTAAAAATCATAATTTTACTTACCAAAGTCACCTATGAAGTAATGCCGAAGTGGAAAATGATGTAGGAAATAAAATTTGACCTAAGAAATTGGTCAGATAGCTGCAGTAGCGGTAATAACAACAATGATAATGGTCGACAAGATGAAAATGATAATGAAATAGAAGATGATGATAATGAAGCAGAAGATGATGAATAAAGCAGCAGTGACAATGAACAATAATAATCGTGAAAAGAAAGAAAACAACAACTGATGAGAAGAGAGAGAAACACGTCTTTTTTCCTCCTTTTTCTGTTATATTAACTAACATATGAATCAAAGTGTATATTCAAAAACTTGTGAGTTATTTTCAAACTTCCTCAACTTTCTTACACCTATAATAAAGTAATTGTCACCTACACTCAATTATCTTGAGTCACCTACACCTCATTTTCAAAATTTTTTGTCACTTACAGCTCAAAGCCCCGGGAGAGTGGGGGAGAGAATTATGTAGGGAGGGGAGTTCAAAAATGAAAAAGAAAAAAAATTATAAATATAATTAAAAATAGTGGGTTACCTGCTATTCCAGTTAAAGTTACCTCATATTTTAATGTACTTTCTTATAAATGATGTTGGTGGTGTATGTTCCACTTCGATTTTCGATTACTTAGTCATGACAATACAAACCTACTTTTTTTTGTTATTTGACTTGTAAAGGAACGACGTCAAAGAATAATATATGAATGTATCACTTATGATTTTAAAAAAGTAAATTAGGGAAAAGACATCATTTCCACCTCATACTATATAAGAAAAGTTTAAGCCACATCTAAATTATATAAGTGATCTATTACACAACTTAACTATATAAAAGTGATATTATTACCTCCCTGCGACCCCCATTCTAAGGCGCGTGTGTTACACTTATTTTAGGCGTGTCCAGCCTATTAAATAACAAAAGTAAACGGCTAAAAACATTAAGGGAAAAGGCATCGTTTCCACCCCAAACTATAGTTGAAAAGTCGAATCCACACCTAAACTATATAAGTGACCTATTACACACCTTAACTATAAAAAAGTGATACTTTTTACTGACGTGGTGCTGACGTGGCAGCGCGTGTAAAACACTACACCATATGCCAATGGTGGTAGCCTGATAGGGTGTAAATAGTTTCACTTTTTAATAGTTTAGGAGTGGTTTCGACTTTTTGGGTATAGTTTGGGGTGCAAACAATGCCTTTTCCCAAGTAAATTATAGAAGTGTACGTAGAATTCTACTGTTACCAATTTTGAGATGGACTAATCCAAACTTCTTGTTCAAAAGGATTGTAACTCTAAATTGAGCCTTAATAACAAACGAGAATATGATACATGCATCAAATCATTAAGTGTTGCAGCAGATATACCCTCCATTCACGAATAAAGAACTCCTACTTTCTCATAAAAGACGGCTTCTTTGATAAATCCAGAAACAATAATATATAAGAAACAAATAAGGTGAAGACGAGAACCTCTTTATTTCTCTATTGATCATCTATAATTCAGCTCAGTACATCATCATTTTCATTTTTTACTGCTATACAAAATAACTTTTACATTGAGTTTGATAGAGACAGAACAACAAAGAAACTTTAAATCACACACTTCCTATAAACAGAACAACTCAAGTTGTTTAAGAAGATTTAAGGAAAAACAATTATTCAATATCTACGTTGCTCGGACTCTACAAAAATGCCCCTCAGTGCGTGTCTGGTAGTCCAAAAGTAGTGCATTTTCTGGAGGAACTCCCACAGGTGCAGCAATATTTTGGGAAGTCTGAGCAGAATAGTTCATCATCATTTGAGACATGTTGATGCACCTTTAGTTACATTTCTGGGCCAACAAATTTTCCAAGTACTTCTCCACATAATCCAGGCCACATTGTGTCTTCACAACGGGTAATATAGCCGGGACATCCAGATAGAATTCTGTGCAGACCCGTCAAGCTTGTCCCATCGTGTGAGTTGTTCACGTCCTGCTTTTACGGCTGCTCGTGTTGCACAATGGACCGTAGCTGCAAGAAGCAGAGGTGGCTCACCAGATGCTGCAAAAATGTATTCATATTAAGATTCAATGGATTGTTTGTACGAAGGAAGATCTAGGATTTGACGTTTATGCATTCATACAACGACCTCAAGTTAATATATATACAGTAATAATTAGATTATAAACACACAATAATTGCATGGGTCTGGACAAGAGTTGTTGGGTTCACGTGAACTCACAGATTGTGCTCTAGATCGACCGCAGGCTATAAATGAATACATATACTGAGTGGATCCAAAGTGGCATTGAAAAATTTATATTATTGGAGGAAATTTCAGTCTTCTATGTCTTTGGCTAGTTTTTAAGAATCACCTGAAACATGTTTCCGTTAATTTCTGCACAACTAAATGAAGAAAGAGTATAAAAACCTTTCATGACATATGCAGTTATAAACGAACAAACAAAGATCTCGAACATTTGTTTGATCGAAGGGGCGGGAAAGGAAATGAAGAAAGAATTAAACCTTTGGATGAGAGAACACGTTTTTCGTGATGTCCACTGTTTACAACATGAACAGTGAACTTTCGAGGTATGGTGTCAATAGTCGGGATTTTGTATGTCCAAATGCTATTTGACACCATTAACCCCTCTTCGTTCGTGTGATATTCTTCGTGCATGAAAAATCCGATCCCGTGAACAAAAGCCCCTTCAATCTGCGAGGAATATAAAAAATAACTGCCACTATTTAGAACAATCTTGTGAAAGAATTAAATAGTTTTGAAGTTTGAATAACAGCTCGAAGAATGATGCACCTCTCAATATATAATGAAATTCTAATCACAAAATCTAAAATAAATCCACAACGAAGGGAAGAACCTGTCCCATATCGACGGCTGGATTCAAGCTCTGCCCACAATCATAAATAATATCAGACTGCAAAATGGTAGTCTCTCCAGTCAGAATATCTATCTCCACCTGCATAAAGCTCTATTGCTTAGCCTGTTAGCCATATGAAGGTTCTGGAGAGGATATATTGGCTGCAAAATGGTCCACAACCAGAGTCCCATACAAGAGTTGTGCTCTCATATAGGTGAAAATTGATAATAATTGAATACGATTCACTTTTAAGATGTCTTGGTGGTGAAATGGTAGGTGGTAGACACCCGAGGCTCAAAACCTTGTGCCAAAGAGCATGAGGGTTCAAGTCCTCTTCAAGGCTAAGCATTCTCAATAAGATAGCTCGGATCAAATCAATATTAATACACCGATTCAATCCTAGCTCTTGGAATTGGAATAAATTTGGCAGTGGATTGCAAACCTTGGTGATCTTCTCTACGTCTGCTTTAAAATAGCAGATTGAAGCAGGGAATGTTACCAAGACATGGATAACGGTGTGAAAATTATGTAAAGTGATTTTTTTGGAAGAATGAATATCATAGTTTTCTAGTTAAGTTTCTAGAATAGTCTAGTGATTGAATATCATAGATTCTTGTAGAATGTCCTAATATTGTATCTTGAATAAGTAACTTGTAGAATTATCTAAATATTCTAGAGTTCTGGTAGAAGATAAAGGTCATTAGATTTTTCTGGTAGAATTATCTAGAGGATCTTCTAGAATCATCCTACACAAGTATAAACAGGGGATGACATTAGGCATTTGTAACCAAGACAAAACTCAAAAACAATCCAATTCAAGAAGTATTCTTTCATAACAAAGCCTCTTCTTTCCTTAGTTAACGATCTTGGGCTAGAAGAAAGTCTCTCCAACTACACCTTTCTCTGCTATTTTCTACATTGTATCAGAGCTAAAGTCATAATTGACTTGTGTTATTCAAGATTGGATTTGTGGTTGATTCAACTAATTTGTACAAATGGATTTAAGCAGTCGCGTTAATGGATTGGGAATGGAGCTGTTGAATCAGTTCAATTACAAGGTATGGGAGACATGTATGGAATCATACCTTGTGGGTGAGGATTTATGGGATGTTATCAACGGGAGTAACATAAGTCCTCCGAACAACGGACCAAAGAATAGTAGTGCACACAAGAAGTTGAAGCAGATTAATGCGAAGGCGGAGTTCATTCTGAAGAGATCCATCTCCTACAGTTTATTTGATCATATTACAAGGTACAAATCAGCTCATGAAATAAGGAGGACCCTCAATTAGTTATTCAACAAGAAGACTGAAGCTCGGCCACAGATATTGGAGAATGAATTGACTAACGCCAACCAAGGTAATCTTTCTATTGCTGAGTACTTTTTAAATATTAAGAACTTATGTTCTGAGATTTGTTTATTGAATACTAACAAGGCTATCTCTGAATCACGAATGAGAAGAATTATCATTCGTGGTTTGAAACTAGAATATATTCCCTTTGTGATACCAATTCAGGGATAGGCTAAACAACCATCCCTGGAGGAATTTGAGAATTTGTTGTCGTCACAGGAGTTACTAGTCAAACAATTGACGGGTGAATTTGTTAAACAAAGGGAAGGAAATGCTCTTGTAGTTGACAAGAGAATGTTAAATAAAAAGCAAGAGGTAGACCCCACTCTCGATTCTCAAGTGGTTCAAGCTCACCTGGAAAAAAGGAAGATACTTTTAACAATTGTAAAAAGCCTCTCAGATGTTATCGGTGTGGCAAAACAAGACACATAAGAAGATATTGCCGAGCTACGGGAGCAACATGGCTCATACTGAAAAAGTTATTGAAGAAGAAGGTTGGGAAAGATAATTAGAAGCTGAGAGTCGAGCAATAAATGCCTTGGCTTGCATAAATTTGGAAAGAGATTGGATCGAATATAATACAATCCATTATGTGGAGAAGGAAGGCGTTGATAAGAAGCAAGAGGAAGTTAAAGACGTTTAGATCGGAGACGCGGTAGCTGCTATCAAGGAAATCAAAGAGGCAGATCCCGAAATTGGCCATAAAAGTCTGAACGTGAAAGATATTAAAGTAGATTCTAAGCAGACAGTATCTGAAAATCAATATGCCAGTAATGACTTTATCAGAGAAAGCATTAAGGGAGATGTAGTAGAAGTTGAAGTCCCTGGTCAATTATATGTCGTATCAAGGTCAGTCGCTGGCTTAGATCAAATATTGGAAGTTGATGAAAAAGCTAAAGATCTAATGAACGATGAAACTGAAAGTAAATCCTTAAAGTCAGATAGAGAGACATACAATATGATTGAAGAGCTAGAAATGGAATCTAGTGGTGGATCCTGTTTTAATACTAAGGCTTCACGGATAATTGATGATCAGATCATCATAGAATCAAACGAGGGGAGCTCGAGAACTCAACATCATAAAACTCGGCAAGGTGATGATTCATATGGTTCGCAAAGGCCAAAGAGGACTATTGCCAAGTCAATCTGCTACAAAGATGAAAATTTTGTTAATACATATTCTTGTTTCTTCGCAGAGCTGATCAGTAATGGAAAATCTTTATCATTTAAAGAAGAAAGAGGAATCGTGCAAAAACTGCTAAGATTTTCACCAAGACATGGTTCAAAGCTTCTTTAAGTTCTTCTACAATGAGTTTGGGATAGCTTCCAAAAAATCACTTTAAGGGGGAGTGTGAAAATTATGTAAAGTGATTTTTTGGGAAGAATGAATATCATAGTTTTCTAGTTAAGTTTCTAGAATAGTCAAGTGATTGAATATCATAGGTTCTTGTAGAATATCCTAGTGTTGTATCTTGAATAAGTAACTTGTAGAATTATCTAGATATTCTAGAGTTTTGGTAAAAGATAAAGGTCATTAGATTTTTCTCGTAGAATTATCTAGAAGATCTTCTAGAACCATCCCCACACAAGTATAAATAGGGGATGACATTAGGCATTTGTAACCAAGACAAAACCCAAAACAATCCAATCCAATTCAAGAAGTCTTTCTGTCATAACAAAGCCTCTTCTTTCGTAGCTTCCTTTTCTTTAGTTGAATCTTTCGATCTTAGTTAACGATCTTGGGCTAGCAGAAGGTCTCTCCAAGTACACCTTTCTTATGCTATTCTCTACAAACGGAACCAGAAAAAGCGACGGAAATAGCAAGTTTACCTCACTGACAGCAGCACCGAAGTTCAAATAACTCATGGAACCAGATTCTGGTACATAATAAGAATTTGCTGCTAAGTTTACTGATTGCATTTGTGCCTGTAAAAAGAAGGGGGTGACAGGGAGAGAAATGAAAACTCAGATACTTAAAAGAAGAGCAAAAGTGGCTAATGGATTTAAATTGACAAATTGTTCTCAAGCTACATGCACGTGATTAGCTCAATATGGTTCCGAAGCTACATTCGAGCAATTAACTACTGAATAGGTTGTTACATCTTCCCCCATTCCCTTTAAGTGAATCATGTTGTTATGGTCTTCAAATTGAATTCAACACTAAGAAATTCATAGTGACTGGTGGAACCGACTTCAACTAGTACTTTATCTTATGATTAATTTAAATTTAGCATCTTTGGTGTCACAAGTTCTGTTTGGTAAGATCCATGTTAAGAACAAGATAATCATTGATGATAGCGCATTGTCTGAGGACATCTCAAAGAATACAAACTAACTGTGACTGCAAAAACTAGCCCAGAAAAGCAGAAGTTTTTGATTGTGACAATGTGACTCACGGAGTTGAAATATCTAAAAAAATTGAGAGGTCAAAACAAACCTGGCTAATCAGCGTTGGCCAATCAATAGAGACATTTTTGTCCTGCAACTGTTTCTTCACAGGAGTCAGTCTTTCAACCAAGATACTACAGCAAAGTCTAACAGCTTCACAGCTTGATTCCGATGTAGTGCTCCCAGCTGTAAACCCGCCTTGCACTATGCTTAAGGTGTCTGCTTGTATGACTCGTACTTTCTCCAAAAGGTCTTTGGCCCAACTACTTTCGATCAAACCGAGTGCATAGGCAGCCATCTGTTTAACCTTTGTCCACAGCCCTTGACTAATTTCAATTCCTCCAACCTCTACAACGATTGATCCATCTCGCAGAATACTGACTTTTCTCGGGGTTGGTCATTCCATAACTTCATACACGATTGGCACTCGAGAGATGCCCTTTTTCTTCCATATGTTCTTCTGGTTAAACTGTTCAATCATCTTGCTTCGTTGGAAAAAGCTGGAGGACACAGCCAACTATCCATGATACTTGGCAATGTATATTCTCCTACTGATACAATATTATCATAGAATAAATTAAGGCTTTCAAATGTATGAACATTTTTATTTCTGACCAAGTCCACCTCCATCAACAGTGAACTCGATACATGCTCTATTATAGCTTCGGCAATATAAGATCCTTGCACCTCCCCAGGGGCACGCATAGCCGATTTGCTGGTAAGATTCGTCTTGCATAGTTTTACATCGAAAGATAAGGCACCTCAATCGTATTTCTTTAGTGCTTTAATCACATTTAATGGTACGATGGGGCTTATATCATCCGAGATCCCAGCATTTATCAATAGATCAAGATGTAATGCTGTGATCTTTCCACTTGACTTGAATCCTACACTATATGTCACTTTCATTGGGTGTCTTCCTCCTGTCATTATTATGTCACTGTTCCAGTTGACATATATCCTGACAGGTCTCCTTAACTTGTATGCTGCAAGTGCACAGGCTGTGGAGACCTAAATCATACATAAACTTTGATATCAGAATAAGAAAATTTTACAAACTAAGACTACAGAAGATAAGCTAATAATGTTCCAAACATAATTATGTATATACTCACAGGCATTGCTCTGACAGCCTTGCCCCCAAAGCCACCACCAACCCTTCTTGCAATTACACGTATATTGTGTTCGGGAACACCAAGACAAGTAGCGATGACACGCTGCGCGTTCTCAGGACTGGATTGAAGTATAAACAACCATGCAGTTGTCTTCATCTGGAATTGCAAGGGCAGTCTGTGTCTCCATATAAAAATAGTACTCGGAACCTAGTCTTACCTGGAAATGATTGTTAGAAAATCTAATAAGCTAGCGTTAATTTGAACTTTTATAAGTTCTCAAATAATGAAATTTGGCCCAAATACTAGTTTTTTCTAGTATTTGGGAATTTGGATTATTTGCCAAAAAAAAAAATTGCCAAATAATGACAAATTGTATGGCCAAACATCATTTACCAAGTTTCTTCCCAAATTTTACTTGAGAAATCTATGGCCAAACGGGTCCTTAGATGCTGCTATGTGAATAGTAGGTCACGGGTTCAAGCCTTGAAAACAGCCTCTGGCGAAAATGAAAGGTAAGGTTACATACAATAGACCCTTGTGGTCGGGTCCTTCCCTGAACTCTGCGCATAGCGGGAGCTTTAGTGCACCGGCTGCCTTTTTCTAAGTAATAAATTCAAACCTTTAGCATACATCGACAGTTAGACATGCTAATTCACTATCCAGGAATCAAAATTCGGTCTGTTGAAGTTTGTGGCAATCTCATCTAACAACTTTTGTTAGAGAGTGAACATTTTTATTTACTTAATTATATCTCCAACACGCCCCATCACGTGGGGGCTTGACTCTTTTTCGTGAGCTTATGTGAATATTCTTTTTAATAATGGGTGCAGTGAGAGTAGAACCTAGGGACAACTTCCTTCTCTGATGCCATTTTGAGGTGCATGATCATCTCATCTAGAGAAATCGAAAGTACCTCAGCGGAGAGAATCTTGCGATCAGCTTCAGCCATTCCTTTCGAGAAATCACCAACCTGTTTTGGATATAGAAGTGGCGGAATCTGGATAAAGCTAGATTTCTCAACAGCATCCTCAACTGTTAAAATGGGTGAATCTGTATTTGCAGTGTCATATTCAACGAGGGCCGTTCTTGCAGCCACATCAGCATACCTCTGACTGTCAGCAACCTGTGCCATTTGAAATATAAAGTAGTTCAAAATTCCTTTGGATCAAAGTGAAAAAGAAATTAATATTTCATAGAACACAATTCCAGCAAAAGCAACTTTAAGTGCTTACCACAACTGCGATTCTGTCACCAGCACATCGGGCAAGCTCATGCGCAAATAAGGGCTCCGGATTAAATATTGTAATAGCTCCAACATTTGCCCCTCCACTTGGAATATCTTTAAAAGTAATAACAGCAGCGACTCCATCTATTAATTGATTAGACTCGAGCTGGATTCCCTTTAAACCTGCTAATGGTTTTGTACTGTAGATAAATGCTCCATGCAGGCAGTTCGGTGGTGAAGGAATGTCATCTACATAAACAGCTTCACCTGGAAAATAGTATATAAACCAGCACATTTGAAGTTCGGAACATTGCAGCCACAAAATTATCATTTAAAATAACATGAAGATAAACTATTTCGTGTTAGAAAAACAAACGCCTGACGCGAGAATAAATGGCAACGGGGGCAACAAAGGAACAGAAATGACCATTCAGAGAAAAAAAAACTTTCAAAACCAGAGCTCAAGAATCGTCTCGGTGAAGATGTGTCGCTTAGGCTTAATTCAACCCCAAAACCGAGCTCTGGAGGGGGGGGGGGGGGGGTCAAGTTCATATAAGCAGATCACCAATCCATTCCCCACCCAATGTGAGACTCTAGCGGCTTTTACAGTCTCAAATGGAAAATAAATGGCAAGGAAGAAGGAAAGACTAGTGAGGAAATTTATAACCAAAATACAAGTTCTGCTGGAAATGTATTAAGACCAAACAATGGTGACAACCAGCCTAGAGTTGTACCAGAGATCTCGAATCAAATGTAACTCTATTTAACTACAGTTTTGTCCGAGCTGAAATACAGTAAACTATTTCCTTGATCTCATAGCTCCAAGATAGATTTTCCCACCTGAACTTGTTGTTCTTTAGTCGTGTATTTTCACTTTAGATATCAGTTATCAATTTCACAAAATATAACTATATTGCTCGGACCAGCCCAAGATTTTGCCGCACCCGTGTTGGATCCTCAAAAAATTTTGCATGGTTTCACAGAATTAACTAGAAGAGAA
This sequence comes from Capsicum annuum, assembly GCF_002878395.1. Classification (NCBI taxonomy): domain Eukaryota; kingdom Viridiplantae; phylum Streptophyta; class Magnoliopsida; order Solanales; family Solanaceae; genus Capsicum; species Capsicum annuum. The sequence goes on along the minus strand of NC_061111.1, from coordinate 151,554,499 downwards.
TCCTTGGTGAAATGGTGAAATTGTCTCCATATGGCCTATAGGTCACGAATAAACGACGTGGAATCAGCCATTGATATAAAGCATCAGGGTAGCCTGCCTACATCACACCTCTTGGGGTGCAGCGTCTACATGGAATGCTTTATCACCAGGCTGCTTTATTTTAAACTGAATTAACTAGAAACTTAATGATTGTAACACTCCTAGGCATTTAATAAGTGTACCTTGTTCATAACCACTTACATCTCAAAAAGTCATCAGTGCCAAAGCTGTAAAAAAGGGTATGAAGCACAAGATGAAATAAGATATTAACAGATGAAACAAACCAGTAGCTTGCATGGCAGCTGCGACCTTCTTCATTGGTTCACCTACTGGATAGTACTCAGTACTTGATTCCACAATCTGCTTAGCAGAAGATAGTAGTGTTTGTTTTCTCCCCGGACTGATGCAACCATCTTCGCTACTTTTGGAAACTTCCTCGACCGAGATGTCATTATTTCCATTGAGTAAACGACCAGAAATAGCAGAATGAGCACCAGTGAAGGGATAAAGAAACTCAAAAACATAACTGGCAGCCAAGCTTGATCTGTACTCAGGATGTAAAGTGCCTGCTTCCGGTACAACTGCTAGTTTGACTAATTCAAGTGCTTCATATAAAACATGTATGTTTAACATTTTCCCAGTTAGATATTCCTCTACCTTTTTAGCCCTTCTTGGCTGTCTTGTGCCATAAGCACCAAATGCCAACCGGATATTGTTTATCAGGAAGCCATTCTGGCGGAGAGAAACATCAGCTTGGAAAGCAGCATTTATTTATGCCAATGCATTTCCATGAGGTCGTGGAGCAGCTCGAAAGGTTTCAAACAAAAGTATAGAATTTTGATCTTTCTTAAATGGGATTGAAACACTTAGAAGCACAGACCTCGACTCTAGTGGTGGTCTAGATAATAACTCCTCCCATGTGAGCTTTTCAAGTCTATGACCAGTCATCAAGCTAACAGTAGCAGAAAGTCCGAGAAATAATGTAGCAATATCTGAAGGAAAACCATTCTTCTGTGCTATGACCAAATTTCCTCCCACACTAGCAGAGTTTCTAACAAATGGCGTAGCAATCTTCTCCATGTGGTAAGCCAGTTTATCGGACACCAACTTCCCATATGAACCAAAATTGATTTTACTTTCCTCTTTTAAGAATGAAATGAATTTTGAGATAGCCACAGTTGCTCCCACTTCAATGCCTATCTGACCTCTTCTGCTGATAGAGAGTTCAGGAACGTGCCTGAGATCAATGTAACGATCGTATCGTTGAGTTTCCTTATAATAACCAGTGCCTGTATTACCAACAACAAGTTTAAATCTTGAACCATTTTCCGTCACATTTGAGTTCAACAAGGTGTGTAGTTCCTCAATGGAAACAGGAATGTACCAAGGGTACCTTGAGGAGTCCAAACTCGTGGCAGATTCGCTTGTCAAGAACTTGGGATATGTACTAAAATTCTTGGTTGGATCATAGGGAGGTAATTTACTTACTTTCATTTCCTTGGAATCTCCCTTTTTCCAAAAAGAATTTAACCCCAAATCCTCTATATCAATATCAGCAGCAAAAGTCTTGCAAGCATCAGCAATGGGCCGGTATCCAGTGCACCGACAAAGGTTCCCTGCTATGGCCTTTTCAGCTTCGGACGAAGTAAGCCTCGAGAATCCTGGTGGAGGATCTGGCTTGTTTCCTTTATCAGCGTTGACAAGAGCAGAGAAAAACGACATAGACATTCCAGGAGTGCAAAAGCCGCATTGAGAAGCATGGAAACCGGCAAATCTTTCATGAATAGAGTGAAAACCATCTCTGGTGTTCCCAAGGCCTTCACTTGTAGTAACTGAACAACCATTCAGACTGCAAAGAAGTGTGAGGCACGAGCTCACGCTAAAATCTTCAACCTTTTTAAGTGTCGGATCATACTTTGATATCAAAACAACACAAGCCCCACAACCACCTGTAACCATACAAAAAAAACTTATTTCTGAACCCAAATAGAGAATTTGTTACACAAATACGTAATCAGGTTAAGGAAGGTGAAGAGATGATACCCCTCTAAAAGACTTTGAAGTAATGAGGAGTCCGTATAGTCTAAGTCAGCAAACAAGGAAAGTGATCATTACCTCTTCGGTTCAAGTCTTAAGAATTAAGAACTGATTGTTCCAACTCCCTAAAACCAGAAGTAAAAGAGAAATGAATTACATAAAGTAGTTCACTATGAAACTAAAAACTCCATTTACTACTATCTATGAAAAAAGAAAATAAAAGGCTTGCTACCACAATATAAGAGAACCAATTCATGTAAATGAAAGATTTCATTGCCTGAAAACCTTCAAGCATCTAAGATCCAATGGCCTGACTAATCCATTATAGGCTGTCTGTATCAAAGAGGACCCATTCTCAAGACTCGATCCCAAGACCTCTGGTTAAAGATGAAAGAACCCTTATCGTCCCACTATGCTCTTTGGCAGTCACAAAACATTTAGGAGTAGTATTTAATAGTGCAGAGGAGCATAAAAACCTTAAAGTAATTCCGAATAAGTCAAAATAAACCTCTACAAGATGACTAATGAATAAGAGAAGAAGAGTAGAAGTTGCCAATTTCCACGAAAAAGGTAAAGAAACAAAGCAAAAGGAAGATTTTCCATACGAACACTAATTTAACTAAATCAGCAGCTTTTTAACATTCCCTGTGTATTGGCAGTTAGGAAGGAATCAAACATATAGTATTATACTCGAGGTTGGCTAAAAATGATGACGTCTTGTAACACCCCGCATTTCGGGCTAGAATAAAAACCATGACTCTGATGCGTTGATAATCCTAGAGCCTTAAATCCTATGCCAATTTGGCATGTTTATGTAGTATGTGAATCCATTTGAGCATGAATTTAGACCATAGAGGTCCTTCAACTCAAGGACGAGTTGAAACTACTTCGATCGATTAAGTTTAAGTGGACATTATAATTTGTGTCAACTTCTATCGACTATGACTCTTTGTATATGTCGAATTAGAGAGCCTACTATGTGTAAAATGATAGGTTTTCGAGTTAGCTTTCCAACGATACCAATTTTGCTAAAATCCGGCACCCGAGCAAGAAGTTATGGCCTTTCAAAGTAGAATGCATTGCCTAACCAATCGCATATGGCCACTGGAAAGTATATGCGATAGCATAGGCGGCGCCTATGTAAATATAGGCGATAGCATATGCGGCGCCTATGTAAATATAGGCGATGTCATATGTGGCGCCTATGTAATGGTTTCAAGTGACTTAAACACTCCGTTTTTGGGGCAAAATAGTCCTTTTCCCACCCTTATCCAGCCATAAACACGAAATTCAGTCCCCAATTCTCCAAAATACATCCACATTCATCTAAAAATTCTCAAGAACACTCCCAAGGGTTTCAAACTAAAAACCCAAATAAATCAAGATTCAACCGTGGGTTTTCAAAATTGATTAGAGATTCGGAATCCCCAATCCACAGGCTTCAAGAAGCAACCATTATTATCCGAAATAGAGGTACGCGGGGTTTTCCTAAATTCTCATGGGCATAGGAAAATGATGTTTTAGAATGGGGTTTTTGAATATATGTATATATTCATGTATTAAGTGTTTTAACATCATTGTTTTGGTCTTTTGACCTTCCCCAAAGTGATTTGAGAATATGAATGTATGAAACCATGTACTTAAGAATGAATTCTTGTTGAGAGCATGATTTTCGGTGAATTCCCTCTTATTATGAATTTTTCAGATTTCTCATAGCATATGAATTGTTTTGCAATGCATCCTTGAAAATCACTATATGAAATGATTGAACTCTTGTTATGATTTAAAGGTGGTTTTAAATCACTAAAGAGGGAATCTAGCATGAATATTTAATGTTCATAATGCATGTAATGAAAGAGTGCATGGATTTGCTAAAGGCACTAGACCACCATATGTTGATAAAGTTTTTGCATGATTTTGAGTTGAGTCTCGAAACACGAAATCTTCTATATCAGTTGCATGTTTTTAGTGGTCTAAATTATGCTTTAAATGAAAGATTTAGCTTAATGTATTATGGCTCAGAAATCATGACTTGCAAGTCTTGGTATGACGATACCATTTCAGACCAGTGCCATATCAGACTCAGACTTAATAGACATTTCAGACTATCATGATTTTTGACATTCAGAATATTGCATGTACAGAAAAGGTTTAAAATGGGCATACAGAGATGTTAGGTGGTTCCCTGAAGAGGGCTTGAGTTTAAGCAACTCATTGCCTAAAATCATGGTTTGTCGACCCAGGTATATTATTATATGCTGACTTAAGTGTCGTGTGGCATATCAAATTTAGGAACTCCAACCCTTGTGGCATACTCGGTTGGAGGCTTCCCCGCCGAGTCAATGGAGGATTTCATATTGCTCGTGAAATATCAGACTTGTAGGGGATACCACCTAACTCAGAAGTAATACACAGATCAGAGTTTGAGATTTACAGACAGGTTACATATTTTCAGAAGATGCCTATGTGTTTTCAGAAACTGTTTTATACATAATGTTTGATGAAAATTTGCTCTCACGTATTATATATATATATATATATATATATATGTTCAATTACTCTATTTTGGATTGCTTCGCGTGCCAGTACAATTGTGCTGACCTCCCTTCCTCCCAGGTACTGAGGCACAGTCTAGGGGTCCAAATCCTCAGTAGAGTCTACAAATAGGATTGTCTCAGAGTTCAGTTGGTGAGCCTTTTTTGCTTCGAAAGGCCTAGTCATTTAGGTATTTATTTCAGTATGGTTTTTGGAAGGCCCCAGTTATTCAGATAGTATATCAGTAGAGATTTCGCAGACTGTTACAGATGTTTATTAAATATTGTTGGGCATGTTTTCAGGCCTTTAAATGTTTTAAATTGTTGACCATGTTTCCGTATTATTGTGTCTAATCCGTATTACTTTGATCATATAAATTATGTGTATGATTACCATATGGACAGAAGGCATTTTGTGCCTTCGGGTTCGGGAATGCTCATCACGGCCAGAGCCCCGGTTCGGGTCGTGAAAAACTTGGTATCAAAGCACATTTCATGGTCCCAGGGTATCTGCGAAATCGCATCGGGTAGAATCTTGTTTATGGATGTATAGCGCGCCACACTTATAAGCAGGAGGCTACAAGGCGTTTAGGAATATCTCTCTTTCTTTATGTTCTAGTTCGTGCTATAAAGTTAGAATGTTCCTCCTTCATACTCTAATTCGTGCTATGGTATCACCCATATGAAAAGAAAAGTTATCCTAATTTCTTCCTCACTCTGGTGTTTCTAGATATTCTCCGATTATCTAACAGAAATTTTAGAAGTCCCACAAAGGACTGGAGAGGAGTTCCCTAGTGTAAAATTGTGTCCTCGTTCTTATGAGGCGTTCAGTCTAGACAAGAGTAAGATGTGTATTCTCGAGTCATTGAATATTGTGTATCAAGCTTCTATCTCTTGTAATCTTGCTATCATTGTGTTGTTGAAAACAAACGTCTAGTGAAGCCGTGTGAGGCCTATTTTGATTCACTAGCAACTTGTTGTGCATCTTGTTGTTCTTGTATTTGTTGGAACTGTATTTCCACCCGAGTAGTAGCATAAGTTAGAGTATCGGTGTCATGACAATTAGACCAAGAAGTTTGTGATATGAAGTCACAAGGTTAGAGGTCAGAGTGAGGGTGACTTTTGTGATTAAATATTTATAGTTAAATAACCGTTGATTGAGAATAATTTACCCTTTTGTGGTGGTAGACTAATGTGGTGGTACCATTTATGAATTGTATGGTAGTCCATGGAGGAAGTGTTGACTCAGAATGTTATTTGTTTTCTTCCTTTCAAAATAGAGAAAGAGCCCAGAGTGGATACTTAAGGTGGTTATAGAAACCCCTTATAGGCTATGAATGAAAATGGCTAGATTAGCCAGTAGGTTGTAAGTATAGACTCGTTGTCATATGGGGTATTTGAAGGTAGTCGAAATGCCTATTGGGATAAGTAAGTGTGATGTGAGAAAGCCATATAAGTAGATAAGATTGTATGGTTATAATATAAGCTTAAGGTTGATCATGTCTATTATGTGACCTTACCCCTTAACTTTCTTCTCATTGGTAGTTGTAAACTAATACTACTTGTGAGAAAGTATGTAGTATATTTTTGAAGTATTTGGGTAGAATATTCCAATTTGAAGGATTAGTATATTTATATTATGTTGCACTCTTCATTGGTGGTAAATGATAGATGCTAGAATATAGGCTTGAATTTAAATGGTGTGGTGGTGAATAGTGGCAAGAGATTGATGATACATGTTTCATGGGATTAGATTTGTAAGCTTGATGTGTTGAAATAGTACGTGCTAATGGATTATGACAAGGAAAACCGTAAGGTCATGATCGATTATTGTGGTTATGAAGTTCTAGTATACTAGTGTTTCTTGATGTTTATTTCATAGTTTCTAAGTGAGGATTGTGTGGAAGGTTGGTTGTAAATCATGTTTAGCAGTAGACATTAAGTTTGAAACAATTAATGGCCATGGAGGTGGATGTGATGATTCCTTGGTTAATGATACTAGCTATATGGAAGTGATCTATAGGCTTGAATAGTGTATGCAAGTGCCTAAGTTTATTTGATTCGTAATGAAGTATGACGTTGTATATGTGATGTAGAAGTATGCCCAAGGTGGTATGAAGCTGTAGTATTTTTCTAAGGCTATTACATGTTGTGTGTGGCTACTGGTACCGTTGAGTTGCTAGGTGGAAAAACACTAAATAGATGGTATATGGTGTTCTAAATAGCCAAGTTAAGGACCTTTGATTGATAGCGTTGAGCCTTTTGATATGAGCTTGATTCTCATGGTAGAGGAAAATAAGTTTGAAGTTGCTATGTTGGTAGACTATGATAGAAATAGAGTGGCTCATTGAAGACTTGGTGATACCCATGTTAGGTGTTATAATCTAAGCTCGAATCCTTGAAAGTTGGGCTAATAGAAATAAGAGTAGAGGCACTAGAGGGTGTGCACTTCAACTTTGGGGATACTAGTGAAGATTCGAAGTTAGTAAGTGTTCGAGTAATAGATAATGACTATTGGGGTTACAGAATGATAGAGTGTGCCTCAGGAGGTAGTATTAGCAGTGGGCGTTCCACTCTCATGTGTGGTCTTTCGGGTTAAGTTTCCGGTCCCCGGCGCTGACCCGACCTGACCCCCGGTCGTCGCTCCCCGGCGTTGACCCGACCCCCCCCCCCGCCGGTTCCCCCCCCCCCCCCCCCGCCCGACCCCCAGCCGTTCATCCCCCCCCCCAGCTGTTCATACCCCCCCCTACCGGTACTGTCCGTACCCCCCCCTCGCGAGGTACACCAGTCCCCCCCCAACCCGGCATTCAACCAACTGCCGCCCGGTCCCCAGCCGCCAACTTGGTCTCCAACAGGCCGAGACTCCGCCTGCACCCGCCACGCCGTCTCCAGCAGCCGCAGCCCCAAGCGAAATCCGGTGACTTCTAACCTTTGTTATTTCGTTATTTCATATTGCATTTTAGTTCACTATTTCATATTCCATTCTTAGCACTATGCTCGTAGTAGCCCGTGTACCTTGACTTGCGTGGGATTTGTGAACATTGTCTGTTGTCTGTTGTTGCTGTTGCTGTGGTCGCTTCTTAGTTTTGCTTCGGGAGTATTCCTTTGAACGTGTGTGTGCCTTGTATCTCCTTGCTGCTGCTTTGATATTGCCACCGGGTATATCCTTATATTTTCCTATTTTTTCGTGTAGTTGTGGCTGTGGGTGGTAATGGGTGGTTAGGGTCATGTCCGAGGGGGTTGGGGCGTGGGGTTGTGGCGGGGGCGGGAGATGGGGAGAGAGCGGGAGTGGGTGGGAGGCCAAGGTTTGGCCGAGGGGGGGTAGTGGGAGGCGCGTGGATAGCGACGGTAAGCTGAGGGTTGGGTCTTGGAATATAGGGACCCTTCAGGGGAAGTCCATAGAGCTGGTGAAGATTCTTAGAAAGAGAAGGATCAACCTTGCGTGTGTCCAAGAGACCAAGTGGGTAGGGTCTAAGGCTAGGGATGTGGACGGTTACAAGCTGTGGTACTCTGGGAGCGACAGGCGTAGGAATGGAGTTGGCATCTTGGTAGATGAAGAGCTTAGAGGTCAGGTAGTGGAGGTGAAGAGGATCAACGATAGGTTGATGACTATTAAGTTGGTCATTCGGGGGTTTACCCTGAACGTGTGTAGTGCCTATGCGCCGCATGTGGGATCGGAGGGGGAGGAGAAGATGCAGTTCTGGGAGGCTTTGGAGGAGGTGGTGAGAGGCGTGCCCAGTTCGGAGAAGATTGTTGTAGCGGGGGATTTCAACGGGCACATCGGGGCGCTACCGGGAGGCTTTGGGGATGTGCATGGTGGTTTTGGTTTTGGGGAGATAAATGAAGAGGGTACGACCCTATTGGAGTTTGCGAGGGCGTTTGGGCTGGTGGTGGTGAACTCCGGCTTCCCGAAGAAGGACGAGCACCTGATCACTTTTCGGAGCGCGATAGCCAGGACCCAGATTGACTTTGTGTTGCTTAGGAAAGGGGATAGGGCGTTGTGTAAAGACTGTAAAGTCATCCCGAGTGAGAATCTTTCGACCCAACATAGGCTCTTGGTTATGGATTTGGGTATAAAGAAGAATAGAAAGAGGAGGAGTAAGGAGTGTAGACCGAGAATTAAGTGGGGCGGCTTAACGCCAGTGAATGCGTGGGAGATAGGGGAGTGGTTGGCGGGAATGGGGGTGTGGGAGTGTAGGGGGGACGTGGATAATATGTGGGACAGGGCGGCGACGTGCATCAGGGAGAATGCAAGGGAGGTGTTGGGTGTTTCTAGGGGCCGGGCCGGACATCATCGGGGGGATTGGTGGTGGAATGAAGAGGTGGGGAAGAAAGTGGAGACCAAGAAAGAGGCGTATGCTAAGTTGGTGGAAAGCAAGGACGAAGAAGAGAAGCGAGTAAACAGGAAAGAGTACAAGCTAGCAAGGAAAGAGGCGAAGTCAGCGGTCACGGCAGCTAAGATGGCCGCTTTTGAGAGCTTGTATGCAGGGTTACAGGGGAAAGGAGGGGAGAAAAAGTTGTTCCGACTCGCTAAGGCTAGGGAGAGGAAGGGTCGTGACCTCGATCAGGTGAGGTGCATTAAGGGGGAGGACGGTAGAGTGTTGGTGGAGGACGGTCACATAAAGAAGAGATGGCAGTCGTATTTTCATAGGCTCTTGAATGACGAGGGGGACAGAGCTATTGTGTTAGGGGAACTGGAGCACTCAGGGGAGTGTCGGGATTTTAGCTATTGTAGACGTTGTAAGGTAGACGAGGTTAGACAGGCAGTCCGCAGGATGCGAAGGGGTAGGGCGACGGGGCCGGATGAGATACCGGTGGAGTTTTGGAAGTTCGTTGGAGAGGCTGGTGTAAGGTGGTTGACTGCATTGTTCAATGAAATTTTCAGGACGGCAAAGATGCCCGAGGCGTGGAGGTGGAGCACCATGATCCCCCTCTATAAGAATAAGGGGGACATTCAGTGTTGCAATAACTATAGGGGGATTAAGTTACTGAGTCACTCTATGAAGATATGGGAGAGAGTGGTCGAGGTGAGGCTGAGACGGAAAGTGTCTATTTCGGAAAACCAGTTCGGATTTATGCCCGGCCGCTCGACGACGGAGGCAATCCATCTGGTACGGAGGTTGGTGGAGCAGTATAGGGAGAGGAAGAAGGATCTGCACATGGTGTTCATCGACCTGGAAAAGGCGTACGACAAAGTCCCCAGGGAAGTGCTTTGGAGATGCTTGGAGGTGAGTGGAGTACCGCAGGCATATATCAGAGTAATTAAGGATATGTATGAGGGAGCGAAAACCCAGGTGAGGACGGCGGGAGGAGACTCAGAGCATTTCACTGTCCTGACAGGATTGCATCAGGGATCTACTCTTAGTCCCTTTTTGTTTGCGTTAGTAATGGATGTGTTGACGCGGCGTATCCAAGGGGAGGTGCCGTGGTGTATGCTTTTTGCAGACGATGTAGTCCTGATAGATGAGACTCGAGGGGGTGTGAATGACAAATTAGAGTTGTGGAGGCAAACTCTGGAGTCTAAAGGGTTCAGGGTGAGCAGAACCAAGACAGAGTATGTGGAATGTAAGTTTAATGACGTGAGGCGGGAGAATGAGGTAAGAGTGACGCTAGAAGCACAGGAGGTAGGGAAGAGGGATAAGTTCAAGTATCTCGGGTCCGTGATCCAGAGTAACGGTGAGATTGACGAGGATGTCTCGCACCGTATTGGGGCGGGATGGATGAAGTGGAAACTCGCATCGGGGGTGCTGTGTGATAAGAAGGTGCCGCCCAAGCTTAAAGGCAAATTCTATAGGGTGGTAGTCCGTCCGGCCTTGCTGTATGGAGCGGAGTGTTGGCCAGTTAAGAACTCCCACATCCAAAAAATGAAGGTGGCAGAAATGCGGATGTTGCGCTGGATGTGTGGACTGACCCGAGGGGATAGAGTTCGGAATGAGACTATCCGGGAGAAGGTTGGTGTGACTTTAGTGGAGTGTAAGATGCGGGAAGCACGATTGAGATGGTTCGGACACGTGAAGAGGAGGGGCATGGATGCCCCGGTCCGTAGGTGTGAGAGGCTAGCGTTGGATGGTTTTAGACGGGGAAGGGGTAGACCGAAGAAGTACTGGGGTGAGGTGATTAGGCGGGACATGGAACAGTTACAGCTCACCGAGGACATGACCCTAGATAGGAAGGTCTGGAAGATGCGAATTACGGCAGAGGATTAGGGCCAGTTCGGGTCGCTAGTGTAGGGAATTAATTGGTGGGGGTGTATTCCTGTTATGATTCCGTATTCAGTGTTTCGTGTTCCGTGTTCCATGTTTATTACGGATCTGTGTGCTTTCCTCTGCTTTATATTCCTGCATTCCTGCTTTACTCTGTTTTATATTCCTTATGGGTGCCGTATCTATGTTATGCCATCTGCTTCTGTGCTGTACTATGTGTTTGTGTGATATCTCGTGACTTAAGCCGGGGGTCTTTCGGAAACAGCCTTTCTACTTCATCAGAGGTAGAGGTATGGACTGCGTACATCTTACCCCCCCCCCCAGACCCCACTAAGTGGGAATACACTGGGTTTGTTGTTGTTGTTGTTGTTGTGTGTATTGTTATATTTCAGAACCCAGAGTACAGTGAGTGCAGTTAAATTTAAAGTCTAGAAAGGTATCTCCCAAGAACTTAAGATGATGGCTTGAAGCTACGGGGGAGATAACTAAACGAATAACCAAGTAAGACTCTCAGATTCTTGTAGTGATGTTATGATGATATAGAACATCAAAAAATAAGGGTGAATCTCAACCCATTCCTATCTCAGTATTTCTCAGTGATCCTAATACCTACTCATGCTTTACGATTTAGTTCCATGATCAGTTCATATTCATACATATGATAGAGAGTCATGTACTCATGTTTTATAATGTGCTCCGTTTCCATAACTCATGTTTTATGCCAAATGATTGGCGAGATTCAGCTTATAGCCATGAATACCCTAAATTCAGAGCGCTTTGGTGAGTCCCTGTTATTGTTTTGCTATTCCTCAGGCCTCAAATGAGTGTCAAGCTTCATATAGTATCATTCCATGCCTCCAGATCTTATGTTCTAACCTTTTTGTGACTCCTCCTTATGAGATGATAGTGGTGGTAAGTAATTATTCCTTGTTGATGGAAGATCATAGTACGTTTGTTTAGATAAGGCCATAAGTATGAAGTAAGATTTGGGGCCAAGTTTTTATCTATGTGATGGTTAGTGGAATTTTGTATGTGTATGTTCTTGGGGTAGCTCGTGGGAGTGATATTGATAGTGGTTTAGAGAATATGTAAAGTATGCCTTTATGAGTGTTTGATTTGAAGTTCATATGCGGTTATAATGATAGGCTTGAATAACATGTCGAGATTGTTGTAAAGGAACGCTATATGCGCTAACGACTTCATAGTAAGAGTTCAGAGTAGTCATTGAAGTGGTAAGGCATGTTATACTTAGGATGTGATCTTTAAAGGAGATATAGAATATTGCATCATGTAGTTTAGAATAATAGCGTGGTCTGGCATGTTGTATTTTTGTGACTTAGATTTAGGATTGATCACGGCGAAGGGATTAAGTTATTTCCGACATTAGTAGAAAGATTTGTCAATGCTCATATGAGAATTTTAAGCTGAGTTGAATAGATATGATATTTAAGGAGAATAGTATAGTTAAGTGATATTCGAGAAGTGTGCTAAGCTTGAAAGTAAGAAAATGTAATGCAAAAGGCCTGGTAATTCTATCCTAATTCAGGAGTTATATGCCTATGTTCCAGACTGCAGAGTAGTGTCAATGTGGTGATTCCTCAGTTGGATGTCTTGTGTAATCCATACCCAAGATTCATGGCTCCCTATTACTGCTAGAATTTCTTTAGAGAATTGTGATGAAGAGATACTCCAGTTAAGTATGAAGGTGTAGTATAATTCAGTCTATATGGCCAATAAGTCAGTTTAGCAGTTAGATTCGCACGACTTGTTTTCTCGTCTTTGCACTTATTCATGCTACTCGAAATCTCAGACATGCTACTATTCCAAGATAGAGTATACCAGTAGTTACGAGTATAGCCCATTTCATGCATCATGCATTAAATTCAGATTCCATATGTTCAGTTATGATTCAATTCATAGGTGCCCTGTGCATCGCCTCAGTTTTCCGAGTATCTTAGTGAATTGAGCATTCATAGAGGGACATAGGGTACCAAGGGGGAGATACCCCATTCAGTTGCATGCATAGATTCTTATTACAAGCTTCATATCAGTTATTATTGCGTATTTAGCCATACGTTAGTTCAGTCAGATATGCATGCATTAGAAATGCATGTTCAATAGAAAAGTGCAGCTTATCAGTGTATTCAGTCCTGCATTCATGAGAACAACTCGGCTACAGATCCATGCATCAGATATGCATGATTCATTATGAGAATTCAGCCTATAAGTAGCTTAAGTTATGTATTCCATGCCTCGGTTATGCATGTCCGGCATAAGCATTTAAAACATCAGTAGTTCCAATCTTATAGTCATGTTTTCGATCAGTGTATTCTTTCTTAGGGAACATATCAGATCCGCGTTATCCCATACCCTTAAGACTTCGACATTCTATCCATCATTCGGGGACGAATGATCCCAAGGGGGAGAAATGTAACACCCCGCATTTCGGGCTAGAATAAAAACCATGACTCTGATGCGTTGATAATCCCAGAGCCTTAAATTCTATGCCAATTTGGCATGTTTATGTAGTATGTGAATCCATTTGAGCATGAATTTAGACCATAGAGGTCTTTCAACTCAAGGACGAATTGAAACTACTTCGATCAATTAAGTTTAAGTGGACATTATAATTTGGGTCAACTTCTATCGACCATGACTCTTTGTATATATCGAATTAGAGAGCCTACCATGTGTAAAATGATAGGTTTTCGAGTTAACTTTTCAACGATACCAATTTTGCTAAAATCTAGCACCCGAGCAAGAAGTTATGGCCTTTCAAAGTAGAATGCGTCGCCTAACCAATCGCACATGGCCACTGAAAATCATATGCGATAGCATAGGCGGCGCCTATGTAAATATAGGCGATAGCATAGGCGGCGCCTATGTAAATATAGGCGATAGCATATGCGGCGCCTATGTAAATATAGGCGATATCATATGCGGCGCCTATGTAATGGTTTCAAGTGACTTAAACACTCCGTTTTTGGGGCAAAATAGTCCTTTTCCCACTCTTATTCAGCCATAAACACAAAATTCAGTCCCCAATTCTCCAAAATACATCCACATTCATCTAAAAATTCTCAAGAACACTCCCAAGGGTTTCAAACTAAAAACCCAAATAAATCAAGATTCAACCATGGGTTTTCAAAATTGATTAGAGATTCGGAATCCCCAATCCACAGGCTTCAAGAAGCACCCATTATTTTCTGAAATAGAGGTATGCGGGGTTTCCCTAAATTTTCATAGGCATAGAAAAATCATGCTTTAGAATGGGGTTTTTGAATCTATGTATATATTCATGTATTAAGTGTTTTAACATTATTGTTTTGGTCTTTTGACCTTCCCCAAAGTGATTTGAGAATATGAATGTATGAAACCATGTACTTAAGAATGAATTCTTGTTGAGAGAATGATTTTTGGTGAATTCCCTCTTATTATGAATTTTTCAGATTTCTCATAGCATATGAATTATTTTGCAATGCATCCTTGAAAATCACTATATGAAATGATTGAACTCTTGTTATGATTTAAAGGTGGTTTTAAATCACTAAAGAGGGAATCTAGCATGAATGTTTAATGTTCATAATGCATGTAATGAAAGAGTGCATGAATTTGCTAAAGGCACTAGACCACCATATGTTGATGAAGTTTTTGCATGATTTTGAGTTGAGTCTCGAAACACGAAATCTTCTATATCAGTTGCATGTTTTTTGTGGTCTAAATTATGCTTTAAATGAAAAATTTAGCTTAATGTATTATGGCTCAGAAATCATGACTTGCAAGTCTTGGTATGACGATACCAATTCAGACCAATGCCATATCAGACTTAGACTTAATAGACATTTCAGACTATCATGATTTTTGATATTCAGAATGTTGCATGTATAGAAAAGGTTAAAAATGGGCATACAGAGATGTTAGGTGGTTCCCTGAAGAGGGCTTGAGTTTAAGCAACTCATTGCCTAAAATCGTGGTTTGCCGACCCGGATATATTATTATACGCTGACTTAAGTGTCGTGTGGCGTATCAGATTCAGGAACTCCAACCCTTGCGGCATACTCGGTTGGAGGCTTCCCCGCCGAGTCAATGGCGGATTCCATATCGCCCGTGGAATATCAGACTTGTAAGGGATACCACCTAAC
>NC_061111.1:151517408-151539444 GCF_002878395.1 Capsicum annuum | reverse complement strand
AATACACAGATCAGAGTTTGAGATTTACAGACAGGTTACATATTTTCGGAAGATGCCCATGTGTTTTCAGAAACTGTTTTATGCATAATGTTTGATGAAAATTTGCTCTCACGTATTATATATATATATATATATGTTCAATTACTCTATTTTGGATTGCTTCGCGTGCCAGTACAATTGTGCTGACCCCCCCCCCCCTTCCTCTCAGGTACTGAGGCACAGTCTAGGAGTCCAGATCCTCAGTAAAGTCTATAGACAAGGTTGTCTCAGAGTTCAATTGGTGAGCCTTCTTTGCTTCGAAAGGCCTAGTCATTTAGGTATTTATTTCAGTATGATTTTTAGTCTGTTGGGGGCCTTGTCCCAGTTATTCAGATAGTATGTCAGTAGAGATTTCGCAGACTGTTGCAGATGTTTAATAAATATTGTTGGGCATATTTTCAGGCCTTTAACTGTTTTAAATTGTTGACCATGTTTGCGTATTATTGAGTCTAATCCGTATTTCTTTGATCATATAAATTATGTGCATGATTACCAGATAGATAGAGGGTGTTCTGGGCCTTCGGGTTCGGGAATACTCATCACGGCCAGGGCCCCGGTTTGGGTCGTGACACATCTCATAGTCTAGCTCATTAGATGCAAAATACTAGGCAACTTCTTCTGTACAATCGAATGGACAAAATTATTCGATGCCTGATGTCAAGAAATGGACCTTGGGCCTAACTCAACCCAAAAACTAGCTCGAGAGGTTAGGATTACCTAAGTCCATATAAGCAAACTACAAGTTCATTCCCCAACCAATGTGGGACTTTTTACCCACTCTAACAGTTGATACTGATGAAAGTAAGTCGAGGTGCAGATAAACTGGCTGGGACACTACAGTTACTAAAAGAACATATGACATACATGTAAAAGAGTGGTTTAAGAAAAGGAGAATTACCGTCACCACAACCAAGTTTAGGACTTTTGAAACGAGTCTCAGAGCGCAAGAACTGAAGCAAAGTTGTAGAAGGATCAATACATGGCAACTCAAACCTCTCTCCATTAACTGCTAAAACCAATGAACTCCCTTTTTTCTGCCTTTCCTCCATTAATATAACAGTCTCTTTAAAATCAAGATTCTTGACACAGACCCTTTATCAAAATATTGTCTTTTTCCAACTTCCTCAGCTGGAAAGTAACAGAATTGACAGAAAAAGCAACAATCTTGAATCTGCAGTCTATTACATGTTCTTTTTGGCATACTACATAATATTCATCCTTTTTCCTAGTAAAAATATTTTTTATTGTTGGTATTTTAAAAATATTTTTAAGTGTAGAGAAAATACCAACAATATACCAAAAATATTTTAAGTATTAGATATGCAAAAGGCAAAGCTAGTATACCACTAGTAACAAAAAGAATAATTAATAAAGAAATAAATGATATAAAAAGTAAAGGAGATCCAATAAAATATATACACCTTGGAGGTACAGAGATATTAATAAAAG
Organism: Capsicum annuum; assembly: GCF_002878395.1. Classification (NCBI taxonomy): domain Eukaryota; kingdom Viridiplantae; phylum Streptophyta; class Magnoliopsida; order Solanales; family Solanaceae; genus Capsicum; species Capsicum annuum. The sequence goes on along the minus strand of NC_061111.1, from coordinate 151,537,956 downwards.
CATGTTTTAGAAAAGGAATATATACACCAATAGAATTATATCTAGCAGATGATAGAATTATAAAACCTATAGAAAAAAAGCATAATAACTGCCGTAAAAGGAAATCTAATATACCAAAAATTTAAACTTATAATAAGTGTAAATTATTCAGTAGCAGTAATAGATAGAAATATAGATAAATCACTAGTATTATATTGGAAAATATCAGGAATAGAATTAACCCCAGGAAGTAAAATATTTACAGCAAGATGTAAAAATCTATATGTATTAACAACAAAACATAAAATAACAGGAAAAAATAAGATTAACAAAATACGAATAGAAAGCCCATTCGAACAAATTGTAAAAACAATAGATTATAATGATTATAGCTATAGAGACATAGATACAGAAGAAAATTTAGAAATAGTAAATGATAGAATAAGTACAACGAAAAGAATAGCTAATGAAAAACCAGAATCATCAAGCTCATCAAAAAGAACAAGTTATGAAACAAATTCAGTAAGTAATTTAAACCAATATTACATAACAGGAAAAATAAATGAAAAAGAATATCTAATACTCTTGAATACAGGACAAGAAGAAAATTATATAGCAAAATATCTAGTAAAAAATGAAAAAATAAAGACTGATAATGAAATGTGCCCAGATCTACCAAGAAGTTTAATAAATAGTAAAAATATAGCAGAAAAAGAAATAATAATAGGAGTTAGAAAAATAAAAATAGAATTCGAAGTAAAGGAAGAAATGCAAAAAGCAGATATAATGTTAGGAATAAAATGGTTAGAACAAGTAAAACCATATAAGATAGAACATACATAATTAACCTTAACATATAACAAAGAAAAGTTATTCTTAAAAAGAGCCTTAACATGAAATGAAGATATATGTATTAATGAAGATAGTAGTAGAAGGATATTACAGTAGATATTATACGCCTATGATAGATACAGGAGCAGAAGCTAATTTATGTAGATATAATTGCTTACCAGAAAGTAAATGGGATAAATTAAAAACACCAATAATAGTTAAAGGATTTAATAATGAAGGAAGCTTAATTACTTATAAAGCTAGGAATGTAAAAATACAAGTATGGGATAAGATATTAACAATAGAAGAAATTTATAATTATGAATTAACATCAAAAGATATACTTTTAGGAATGTCATTCTTAGATAAATTATACCCACATATAATAACCAAAACAGACTGGTGGTTTACAACACCATGTAAACAGAAAGTAAGAGCAAAAAGAGTTAATAATAAAATAAGAAAGAAAATTGATTGGATAAAAGGAAGTGAAAAAAATTACACAAAAGTTAGAAAATATAAAAAACACTGAAGATACAATAGAACTAGTAGTATTTTCGATAAATAAAACAGAAATAACTATATTTTCAATAAATAAAATAGAAATAATTCAGAAAAAATTAGAACAATTATATAGTGAAGATTCATTAAAAGGATGGGAAAAACATAAAACTACTATAAAAATTGAATTAATAGATAAAAATAACATAATAACCCAAAAACCATTAACATATAATTTTGACGATTTAAAAGAATTTAAAATGCATATAGATGAATTATTAGAAAAACAATATATACAAAAAAATAATACTAAACATAATAGTCCAGCATTTATAGTAAATAAACATAGTAAACAAAAAAGAGGAAAAAGTAGGATGGTAATTGATTATAGAAATTTAAATGCAAAAACTATAACATATAATTATCAAATACCAAATAAGATATTAAAAATAAGACAAATACAAGGATATAGTTATTTTAGCAAATTCGATTGTAAATCGGGATTTTACCACCTAAAGCTAGAAGAAGAATCTAAAGAATTAACCGCATTTACGGTACCACAAGGATTTTATGAATGGAACGTATTACCATTTGGATATAAAAATGCACCAGGTAGATATCAACATTTTATGGATAGTTATTTTAAACAATTATCCAATTGTATAGTATACATGATATATTATTATATACAAAAACTAAAGAAGAACATTTAAAATTATTAGAACAGTTTACAGATATAATAGAAAAATCGGGAATAAGTCTAAGCGAAAAGAAAGCTGAAATTATGAAAAACCAGATAGAATTTTTAGGAATACAAATAGATAAAAGTAGAGTAAAAATGCAACAACATATAGTACAAAAAATAATAAATTCGAAAGAAGAATTAGATACAAAAAAGAAATTACAATCATTTTTAGGATTAGTAAACCAAGTAAGAGAATATATTCCAAAATTAGCAGAAACTTTAAAACCACTACAGAAAAAATTAAAAAAGGATGTAGAATATAACTATAATGAAGAAGATAAAAAACAAGTTTAAAAAATAAAATTACTTTGTAAAGAATTACCAAAATTACAATTTCCAGATGAAAATAGAAAATTTATATATATAGTAGAAGCAGATGCTAGTGAATATAGTTACGGAGGAGTACTTAAATATCGATATGAAGCAGAAAAAATAGAACACCATTGTAGATACTACTCAGGTACGTTCAATGAGACAGAAATAAAATGGAAAATAAATAGGAAAGAATTATGTTCATTATATAAATGTTTATTAGCATTTGAGCCATATATTGTATATAACAAATTTATTGTACGAACAGATAATACACAGGTACGCTGGTGGTTAACAAAGAAAATACAAAATTCAGTTACAACAAAAGAGATTCAAAGACTAGTTTTGAATATATTAAATTTCACATTTACAATTGAAGTGATCAGTACTAACAAAAATGTTATTGCAGATTACATATCAAGACTAAGCTACACAGACTGAAATAATAGAAGAAGATACTCTAGAAAAAATACTTAACACCCTAACTACGCTTTCAATGAAAGTGGACAGTATGGGTAATGAGATAGAAAAGCTAAAGACTAATGAAGATAAACTGAAGTCTATAGCTACAAATCAGCTAACTCAGCAGTGTGCAGAGCTATGTCGATCGGAAGACATTAAAGTTCCAGAGCTAGAAGGAGACGTTGGGACACTCCATAAAACCCATAACATTTATCAATCTACTTCTGCAGGTACAAGCAAAGGAGTTAATCGACCAAGATACCAGAATATGAATATGAATAAAATATTTGAAAAACCATTTACACCAAAAACACAAAAAGACCACTTGTTCATACCCCCACAAGTTAACACATACCGAGATAGCCTAAACCAAGAGAAAAAAGTATACAACTACACCGACCAGAAATACATAGAAAATTTCTACAAAGTACAAACTTTTCTAAACCATAACCCCAGAGCTACAAACATCAAAGAACCAAACACCAACTATATAACCCAAAAATTACAAGGATATAACAAACTAATTGCACTACCCAAAACTAACCCAAGCCTAGTAAAAACTTGTTTTGACTATGGACTGTTAAACACCATATACACCCAAGACGGAGAGAAATTAACTGCTATGGAAGAATTATACAAGATATTCACCACCTACAAAAGGATCACAAAAGGCAATCTATTTGATATAAAGTGTTATACTGCACCGGCAGAGATACTATATGACGAAATAAAACCAGTTATACAAGTTGTAAAGATAGGACTAACTAGAGATATGATCATACCAGAAGATATTACACAGCAACCAGAGATACCCAGAATTGAGATACCTGACTTCTACGCAAATAAATGACTTATTGGACTAGCTACAATTATCCAAGAACTAGCAAATAATTAGACTAATGGCAACCCAATATGGAGCTATTATTCGAGAGATCATCAAATGATTTACTCTAATTCAAAAGAGCTATGACAAGAAGATATGGAAGATGTCAGACAATGGATAATGACACTACTCAACCCAGAAAAGCAATCTACCGCAAGAGCAATTAAAAAAGGATTTATTTCAGACGGACTACTGACAAGATATTGTAAAATAATTGGACACAAATATCCAGATCACCAATGTTCAAGGTGTAATGGAGAAGATAATATTATTCCAGAAGTACATCTAGAATAAAAGAAGACAAAATGCCAACTGGAAAGATAAGATAAGAAGCAATAATGGAGATATAGCAGATACGACAAAATCAACGGAGACAAGATATTGTTGAATTATTGTACAAAGTCTTATTATTGTTGAATTATTGTACAAAGTTTAGACTTTACGTAAAAGTAGATTTGTAGGTCTGTAGGAAATTAAAGGCTAGTTAGTAGCCTAGCCTCCCTTTTTGACTTTTTAGTTGTTTTACATTTCAAAACATGTAAAGATTGGATTGTAAAGTTTCTTTTCATTCTATAAATAAAGGAAGCCGAAGGCATTGCAGAGGCAAGCCTTCATGCGTTGAAGCAAACACTCTCTCCATTCCACAACAAATATTTTACTCAGATAATTAAACAGACATATTTCAATGGAAAAAGCTATGGAGGAACAAACTTCAGAAATATCAAAACTACCCGAACAGGTATATTTATTTATGATTATGAATAGCTAAATTCATAATTCCCAACAATCATGATATGATAAAATAAATTCATGCTAGTTACTTTATAGTAGAATTATTCGAAGAATAATATGTTAAGAAGTTTATTAACAAAGCGGAAACGGAGAAAGATCCCTAAGAACTATGTCATCCTAAAGGTGAAACCAATGAGGCAAGAAGCCGTGGCGGGGAGTAACCAGAGTAGAGGCGTTGTTTAAGGGAAAAAGTATCTGGATTACCATGTTAATAGTGACCGAAGAACATATTATTTAAGAATAATCTAGTATATAGTAATCTAAGATGACTATATTTTGTTATGTACATGGTTGAAGGGAATATTTTGAAAAAAGTAATTTTACGAAAATGAATAATTATTTATCTGATGTGATGGTAGATAAATTTAAAATACTTATTTTGTATGCACTTAAAGATATAAAAGTAGCAGATATAAGAAAAATCATATTAGAAAAAGCATTTGGTGAATATTACATGACTAGAGTAAATTATATACCATATCTACCTAACTACTCTTACAAATACTTACCATTATAAATTACATAGAATTTTTAGAAAAAGATATAAGAAACATACAGTTACTAGAAAAACAGATAAAAATAAATATAGACAAATACATGGAAAATAAAAACATAAAATACATGGAATTTCTTAATAAAAATATGCAAGAACTACTAAGGCTAAAACAAACAACTACAAAATATTATAATAAAACCAATTTAAAAGATAGATCACCTAAATTATCTTAAAGTTTTAATCTTATATATACTTAAAAATATAGAAATAATAGATATTAAGAAAATAATATTAGAAAAAGTAATAGACTACAAAATTGAAACTATAAATTGGCTAGAACAGTTATACGAAGAAATTTACCCAGAAGGATATTATACAGATTAAGAGATGTTAGAATATATTAGAAAAACTAGAGAAAATCAAGAAAATCTAAATAATGAAATTAATTATAGAAACCGAATTAGAAAAATAATGGAAAACCTAAAAGAAAAATTAATATGGATAGAAAAAACCTTAGAAAATTTAGAAAAAAGTACATGTGATAGTTTATATAATTTAAAAAACTCACTACGAGAAGAACAACACAAGATAATAAATAACATTGAAAATCTGGAATTAGATATATATTACAGTACAGATAGGATAAATTATTATACAGAAATTTGTAACTCTGCAATTACTACAGGATAAAATAATAAACAAATTAATGAATATATCTTACGAAAAAAGTAAATCATTAAAAGATATTGAAACAAAATTTAAGGAATATCCACGCACAAATAAAAATAGATTCACTAGAAACCTAATAAATCTATTAGATCTATTAAATATCCGCACCCCCAGGGTGTATATGGTATTTAACAGTCCATAGTCAAAACAAGTTTTTACTAGGCTTGGGTTAGTTTTGGGTAGTGCAATTAGTTTGTTATATCCTTATAATTTTTGGGTTATATAGTTGGTGTTTGGTTCTTTGATGTTTGTAGCTCTGGGGTTATGGTTTAGAAAAGTTTGTACTTTGTAGATATTTTCTATGTATTTCTGGGCGGTGTAGTTGTATACTTTTTTGTCTTGGTTGGCGGTGTAGTTGTATACTTTTTTGTCTTGGTTTAGACTATCTCGGTATGTGTTAACTTGTGGGGGTATGAACAAGTGGTCTAGTTCCAGAGCTAGAAGGAGACGTTGGGACACTCCATAAAACCATAACATTTATCAATCTACTTTTGCAGGTACAAGCAAAGGAGTTAATCGACCAAAAACTTATCATTCACTTTTCAACCTTTTTTCAAAAAAACTTTTAGAATTTTTATTCTCATAAAATAATCTTGTTTAAATTATATTTTCATTTGAAATCGTATTTTGTATTTTTAAAAAAATATATTTAAATTCTAAAAAAGTATTATGAATAGTATGGATAAATACAACTCCAATTTGAAAAATTTTAAATAAGAATACACTTTAGTAAAGTTGATAAATAAAAGTGAACATACTATACATAAATAAAATGGATGAAAGTATTCCTCCGTCCCAAATTATGTGTCACACTTTTTTGTTAATCAATTTCAAAGAGAATAATATATAATTTTAATTAGTAAATATTTAACAACTCGATCAATATTTTACATATTTTAAGTCCAACTTATTTGATAGAAAAATCCAAAATACTCCTTTACTTATAAATTTATTTATTTTAAAATTGCTTTTGAACATAAAGTAGCATTTGTCCATGAAAATCAAAAATAATTTTCACTTTGTTTGGAATTTTTATACGTATATTAAACAATTATTAGTCAAACTTAGAGTAACTTTTGAACAATTTTTTCTGCTTATATTTAGAATTCAAACTTAAAACCTTTAATTAAGAAAAAAGTACATATAATTATCCATCTAATCACAATTCTTATCTTACTAGTTAAGTGTACGTGCTTCACACGTGTGAATGACAATAATAATAAGTGTATATAAAAGAATAAATTACTATTGTTTATATCGAATAATATACTTGATCCGACTTCAAAAATCCTACTATATGAATCGGATCCATTTAAAGTCACTTAAGGCTAATTTCTTGATAGAGAAAAGATTACACTTCAAAACATCTCCCATTTCTCTCTTTCTATACCACCCACGACAAGGCAGGTAAAATTATATTCCATGTCATGCGTCTTCTCATCCAAGACTAATAATTATAAATTATGAAACATACATATGAACAAAAATTTTTTAAAAAAAGATAAGTTGAAATATTAATTATTTAATATTATACTTTGAAATAAAAAATATATTTTAGAGTTTTAATGGGGATATTAAAACATAAATCGAGCGATGCAAATTATTCCTAGCATCCATATCTAAGAACCTGACGGAAGATTGAAATCAATTATCAATTTGAGTTGCTAACTCATGGAATCTCTAATCCCCATTTTGATTTATCTTCTAACCAAAATGACTTTATCTGATACTTGTTTGACACTATAATTTGTTTGTTATCATGACAAATCACAACTTTTACTTTATTTTCTCTTAGTAGTTTTTTTTATGTAAGTATGCTTCTGACTAAAGAGTATATACTTGAATTGTGCCTTAATAAGAAATAAACTAATATGAATAAGAAATAAAATTTAAAACAGAAAAAATATACCTTAAATTCACTTGTATTCGGTATGAAGTCTTGTTCGCATGCTTCACATAAATTTTTCTTCATCTGAACAAATATATTAAAAACCAATCAATGAATGATTTATTTACGGAGACAAATATAAATAATTTAAAATTATGAAAAAAATTATTTTAAATGTTAAAGGACCTTCAATTTTGTTAAGCCTAATTTAAACCAATAACAAAAGAATATGAACTTATTTTGAAAGCAACTTTTTTTCTTTTTTTAAAAAAGGCAACAAACAGAAGCTTAAAAGCCCCAGAAAAAAGCTCATATTTGCATAAAAAGAAAAACGGGAAAAAGGTACAAAAAAAAAAAATTGGATTCATGAGGTTGCAACATATATGTCAAGTTTATATATTTAATTAAAATAAAATGTGATTATTTACATATATTTCAAATCCACTTACCGTTGTACACATTATACATTTTTTCTTCATTTGCACCTTATAATAGATTGTACGAGAACTATTCACACGTCCCATATAAAGTAGACAATTAAAATTTTCAAGGGGAACAAAATATGTAGGAGTTTGCTTTTATAAGGCATCAGCATGGGATTCTAACTTACACTTGGATTCTATATTTTGACTTAAACTTTATAACTAAGTCATCTTAATTAAGGTTGACAAATTTTAGGAATCATATATATTTTAGGATTCATTTATTTTGCGTAATTTAGAATTCTAATTTCTTTCTATATATTTATTTAATCAGAATTCTTTCAATCTATTTTAGGAGTTCTTAATTTAATAATATAATAATTAAAAAAAAAAGGTGAAAAGATGATTTTATCTATCGCAGGACGTTTTAATGAAGGGCAAAAAGTTCAAATCACTTTTCTAAGAGTTTTCACACTTTTAGTATATTATATATATAGAGTATAGATTATAGATTATAGATATAGATTAATACGTGGAGGGAGACATGGCTTATAGTCCTTCAACTTTTTAAAAAAATAAGATTAGTTTTAGAAAAATATGTATTTTTTTTAAATATCATGTCTTTATTAAATACATATTTTATAATTTTACTATCTCACATGATATATTGAAATTCCAATGCTCAAAAAATATTTTATATAACACAATAATATACTTAGCGTAATTCATAAATTAAATTTGAAGAGGATGGTGTATACTAATGGCAAAGTCAGAAATTTCTTTAAGACTGTTTAATTAGGATTTAATAAATTTATCAAAATATTTTTCAATTTTAAAGCATTAAGCAGCGTTTTTCAGTTTTTTAAAAAATGGAAGAGTGTTGTGCACACACCATCAAGAGAGTGTAGTAAAAAGAGAGGTATGTTTCACAAACTAATGAATAATAGTTTAGGTATGAAACTCAACTCCAATAGTTTAAGTATGAAACTCAGATAAAGGTGATAGTTTAGGTGTTTTTTTTTTATATTTCACTCCTTCTTCTGTCTTAATTAGAGTATCTTACTTTCTTTTTTGCTCGGTCTGAAAAAAAGCATTTCTTTTTATATTTAGTAAGTTTTCTAATTCCAACGATATACATGGCAAGCTTAAGAATATAAATACATAATTAAGCACATCTTTAATGTAAAACTACAAAATTTAAAGCTCTTTCTTTATTTCTTAAACTCGAAATTCTGACACTTAAATTTGAAGGGAGGGAATATCACTTTTTTTTTATTTACTCTTAATATTAATTATTTATTATTTAAATCATTTTTCAAAATCTGAACTTAAACATTAATTTATACAGGTATTGCAATAAAATTCATGTCGATCATTATTCATTTAAGGGGAACACATAATTCTAAGTGAATAAGTAAAGGTGAATGAAGACAGCAATTTAATTTGACAAAGTTTATGATATTGATGTATATCATTTGTAGTGAATGTCTATCAAGAATACAGATAGTATCTATCAAAATTTAGTGAATATCTATCAAGATATGTAATATCTATCTTTTAGAGAGAAACTAAGTGAAATTTTTTCTATAAATAGAGGAACTTTCTTCATTGTAAATCATCCCTCAAGATAAATAAGAATATTCTGTCTTCTCTCTTTATTCTTCTTGTTCTTACTTTAATATTTCATAATATCTTATCAGCACGAGACTCTACCGTCTCAAATTTAAAGACTAAGTTATTATTTTTTGCTCTTTTTTTTTCATATGGCTAATAATCTTACGAAAATATGAGTTCATTGCCCTTCAACGTTCGGGCAAAAACTATATTTCATGGGTGTTGGATACTGAAATTCACTTAGATACTATGGGTCTTGGAGATGCCATAAAGAAAGAAAATAAGCAGTTAATCAAAATCGTGCTAAGGATATGATTTTCTTGCGTCATCATTTTGACGAAATTCTGAAAATCGAATATCTCATTACTAAGGATCCACTTGCTTGAAGATGGCCATCCTCCCAAAAACACGATATAAATGAATGCATCTGAGCTTTCATGATTATAAGTTCGTTCATGAGTATAATTTTGCTATATTCAAAATTTCTTTTTGTTGAAATTATGTGGAGAGACTATCAATGATGGAGATATAATGAAAAAGATGTTCTTCACATTTCATACCTCGAATAAGCTTTTGCATCAGCAATAGCAAGAGAAAATTTTGAAGAAGTATACCGAATTGAGTTCTCATTTTCTCGTGGCTGAACAAAATAATGATCTGTTAATGAAAAATCAAATCGACCTTCTGAATCTACATTATTCCCTTAAGTGAATGATGTGTATGATCACCGTGCTAGGTGTGAAAAATATCACGGCCCTGGACGTGGTCGTGGTGATCAAGAAAGAAATCTTGTTTCTGGTGTTAGTTATTCATCAAACAAAAAGCATCATCAAAATAAAGAAAAAAGATGAGAAACTTGAAGTAGTTGCTTGTTTTCGATGTGGTGGAAAAGGACATCATTAATCACGCTCAACTTACTCCATGACTTAGGGGCAAGACAGTCATTGTCAATATAAATGCAATAAGAGTCAGGGTCGAATCCTCGAGGAAAAATGTGAGTGGTGAATGAGTAAGCTCGAAATGAAAGTGACTTACTAAGTTTAAACCTAAGATACAAGTGTTTGGGGATGTTTGAAAGTTTTCAAAGATGTAACAATTTTAGGACTTCTAAAATACTAACTCTAGGCTAAGAATAATTAGAATATAATCAATTAGGAACGGATCTTGGGGTCATGCCATTCTAGATGTAAAATCATGCATGGGTAATTGAGAATTTATCTAAATTTAGTCAAAGATTCGGGAAGGCTAAATTTTAACTCTTAGTGTTAGTATTTCAACAAAACACTAAATTTCACTGATGGATTCTTTCGAATACGTCATGAGCGTGCCAAATTTACCAACCCAATACCTTAATTTAGCATCCCTATTTCTGGGATGATGCTCATGACCCTAGCTAAATCACATAACATCTTTATTTCTAAGACAATGCCAAGGAAGTAACTAATATCAAGTAGTTGTTCATAATTACTCATCATCCACATCCCTCTTTCAAGGATGATGTGGGATCCAAGTCAATTGGGGCTTTCACCCACAATATTCTACCCAAACATAGAGTAATAGCAAAACCCATAACTATTAACTAATTAGGTAGATAAAATAATTAACACTCATGCACTACTCACAATCTATTCAAACATAACCCCAAGAAGAAGAATTAGCTACTCATAAAGATAGTAAGTAAAGAGATACCAAAATTTTCATCAAATTGATCTATGAAAAGATAAACAAAATGCAAATTCAAACTTTAAATGTCAACAAATCTTCAATGAAATCAGTCAATCCTTCACTTAGAAATTACTCTAATGTATTCTTCACCTAAAAATAGTACAATAGTGTTTCCTAAAAATTGGAAGATAGACGATAAAAACATGGATAAAAGATAGATGAAGAAAATGAGCTAAAACCCCTCTTTAAGCCCCAATTTCACATTTGTCAAATATTATAAGAAAATTCTACCTTGCTTTTGTTCTATTTAAGCAAATTTCGATTTTACCTTTGAAGCTTTTCCACTCCACCGCGATCGAGGTCTTTGGTTTTGGATCGCGCTTCCGCGATTGTGACTCTTGGGCCGCGATTGCGATACCTGAGAGTTATATCTGGTCCCTGGTTGCTTGACCGTAATTGTGACTCTGAGGATCGCGATCGCGGTACCTGAGGGCATCCTAATCTCCAGGTTTTTTTTTTCTATTTTCCTTTTCTTTCAGTTTGATTTTCATTCATTTAATCGTAGGTTGTACAAGACCACAAAACTGAAAATTAATGCATTTCAATGAAAAAATAGTCTTATTTACACACTTTTAGCCATATTACTGCAAGGATTTGGATGCCAACAAGTGGTAAATTTGCCACTCATCAACACCCCCAAACTCAAACTATCGTTTTTCCTCAAGCAACCAAGAACAATTTAACAAGATAGGGTATTTAACTCAAATCCACTCAAAATAAAGCAATGCTAAAGGAATAAGCTAACAAAGCTCTACAAAGACTTTCCAAACATGTCATGGCAACAAGTAAACCAAAATTTTCCAATAAGCACATATTTATGAAGCAAAGATGCAAGTTTGTATCAAATAAACTTTCCAAATCAACAAAGCATCTTAAGAGGAAATACATAATCTTCAAAAATTATCTCAATCTTTACAATGCAACTTACTTCACCCATTTACCCAAATCGATAGTAAGACTTCACCCTTTATCCCAAAGTATCAATGCCGCTCATAAGCAAGAGTTAGCTCCACACACATAAGACATTCAAATTTCTAAAGGAGCTCAAATAATAAAATAATTCACACTCACTCTCTCAAAGAAATTCAAGTACAATGAATAGAACCATAGGCTTTTCCTTTGTGTTTTTTCACCACTAATGTAGACTTACCTAGTTTGAAATCACAAAGATCTTGCGGGTCAAGATGAAGGTTTAAAGTGCGGAAAGGAATATATATGGATCAAGTGACTAAAAACCCTCCTTCAATGCAATCGCTCAATCTCTTCCACCCTAAAATTTTCAAACTACCCACCTTATTCTCCTTCAAATCGTTTCCTATGTTTCCCTTAACCTTCTTTTTTTATTAGCTTTTACCAAATAATTCAAATCAACCATTTTCTTTTATCCTAACCTTTTCAAGAAACTTTCTAATCTTAAGCTCTTCTTAGCCCCCCATTTGTCTTATTTCTCTTTAAGTTCTATGGTCTAGGTTATACAACTTTACCATCAAGTATGTCTCTTATCTCTTAAGCACATGATTGACCACCTTACATACATCTTTCTTGGCTCATTTTAGTACATCACATTCATCCCTCCAAACTTGGAGTGTGAACCACCCTTACATTATTCTCCTAACTATGCAAACCCCCCAAACTTAGGCTTTCGCCTCTATTTCATTACTTTGAATCATACAATGCATCAAAAGAGGTTAAGTGCCAAAAGAAAAATTTTTAAAAAGGACTTAGGTATTTTAGCAAGCTTATCATTACAAAAAGAAAGAAATATAAGTAAAAAGGCTCAAAAGATGTTAGCTAGGGAACAAAGTTAATATGGGATTATGGCTATGTGACATGTCAAAAATGGACTCGAGTCATCCTCCAAACCAAGCTTCTCTAGGATTTTGCTTTGAACACATTAGAGGCAAATTCTAGACTATACTTATGACACGACCTGAACCAGGGCCTAGTAGTATTGGGTATATAGATTTCCACCAGGATAAGAGACTACCCCCAATACCCAACTGTAACCGCCCTACTTTCTATGTCGGATGAATTCCGAACATATAACAAAATAAAATAATAATAACTCAAAGACATTAAATAAAGTCTAGAATCATAATTCAACAACCTCAACCAAATATCCTACCGGTGCAACCCTAATGCCAATACCAATACCAAGGTTGACACCAATACCGACACCACCAATGTCCATAGTAGTCCGACAAAGCCTCTAAGCATAATTAAATAAAATCTGATCGGGATATGCCCCCAACCATGCTAAAACCATAATCCAAGAAATAATGATAATGAAAGAAATCCATAACATAAAATGGAGACTTTTAAAGTATGGAATCTCACCACTTTAGTCTAACTCAGAGTTGTCCCCAAATCCAAGTCACTGAGCAGGAGGAATAGTAGTGTGGCCGATTTCTGCATCACATAGGGATACAACGCCCAAAGATGGTTAGTAGGGTAAACGCTAGCATGTACTCAAGATAAAGATAAAATAATGCCATTATTCAAAACCAAATCAAATAATCATATGCAATTACATACATATATATATCGTGTTGGGAAAGGGAACCGGGCTTAGCATGCATTTAGAATCTTAACATGGATTGTGTAGCTCTGTCGTCCTAAATATCCACCCACGGGCTATATGGGTTCAGCTCTCCTTGCAGAAAGTGTCCCGGTGCGTGTTAGCTGCATGAACCAAAGAAAAAATTGAGATGACTAGTACATCTCCCAAAATAAAAGTGTGACATCATGCACACGGTCACCAAGACCAAACCTCACATCGGCAAACATGAGTTTCCAGTATTGGTCCCCTCGGAGCTTCACCTTTCACGACTTTGCTACCACATACCCCTTTAAGCCTATATTTAAACCAATTCCATATTTCAACCATTTACCAAGGAGTCTTTTATTAGACATTAACCATTGGTATCGTCATACCAAAATTAGAGCTTGCGAGTCTATCAATTTATACCATACCAAAGCCATTAAACCAAGCTGATTCCAAAGTTTCCAATTAAACCAAACCATGGCCACCAAGGCCTTTTCAAACCATTTAAAACCAAAGCAAACCATTTCATGTTCCATTACTATTTATGCAATGCACTAATTCAAAGTAATTAGTCAAACCAAACAACTTTGGGGACTCTATTGTACCCCTAGTTCAAATTCCCAAATTTCTTATAACTACTATCCAACTAGGTGACAAAACCTATTCACTTGGGCATTTTAACAAATATGTTGAGGGCATAGAATTTTCAAAATGAAAAACAAGTATCAATTGACCATTCCCATGCAATCACAAATTCAAAACCATCAATATAACATGAAAACCATAATTAAAATATGGGAAAACATTATCCAACTATGAACAACCAATACCCCCCAACATCTATTGCAAAACCAAAACAATACCATGAAAAATCATACATTAAAACACATGCTCTTTATAAAATAACAATAAGGGAGGAGTAACATGCCTAAGACACCACAGAAGACGGATAGAATCACTCTTGAAAACCCCTAATTAATTGTCTTGGAGAAACCTTAGCCTTTTACTTGAACAAAGAGTTTGAGAGATTTTTAGGAGTGTTTGATTGAGAATAACAAGTTAATGAAGTCCCAAAAGGTGTTTTATGTTGTGGTATTCAAAGAAGTTACAAGGGGAAAATGTACAGAATACCCCCACTTAAAATTGTAAAAATTACCACAGGTGGTTACGAGTTGACCCCATAACTCGTGACCACAACATATGACGTGTACCATTGAGTCGTCACCAAGACAATGAGTTGGAAACCCTTACACTGTCCACCATACAACTCCCTGACCCATACTCGTGACTAGAACATACGATTCGTATGGTCCAATCGTACCCAAGACAAAATCAAAAGGGATGAACACTGGAAAACATACAACTTCACACCATAACTCGTAACTTATCCTTACGGCTCTTAGTGAGCTACTCGTAATCAAAGTCAAGTCAAGTTACTAAGTTTCAGATTAAATGAAGGACCGACCTGTCACCAAACCATACTACCTGTACCACTAAATCATAACCAAAATAGAAACCCAACCATCACTCACTGGACACCTTACTAGTTGGGTCACCTGACCCATACCTACACCATGCGACTCGTATAGTGAGTCGTTACAAGAACAGTAAGCTCAAACCTCAAAAAATTTTCAAGGACAAAACCCAGGGTGTTTCAAGTCTCCATCACTTGGATCATTCATTCTCAAATGATGGGATAAGGTAGTACAAACACGATTTAAAATCCCAAACACCTCTACACTTACCTTTAAAATAGAAAACAGAACACCAAGGAATTTACCCTTTTTACCTTTAACAAAGGCAGAAAACAATGGTGCTAAGAACAACACATACCTTAAGCACAAATTTCAAGAATAGGGAATAAGAACGGATACTTAGATTTCCTATCATTTTCAGATTCCCATGTAGCCTCTTTCATCTTATGGGTCCTCCATAGAACCTTTACCGAAGCCACATATTTAGTCTGCAACTGACGAACCTGCCGATCCAAGATTTTGATCAGGATCTTCTTATAAGATAGGGAATCTGAAATACCAATATCCTTGATAGGCATAATTTGCGATGGATCACCCACACACTTTCTCTGCATGGAGACATGAAATATCGGGTGAATGGAGCTCAAACTAGAAGGCAACCCCAACTTATACTCAGTATTACCAACCCTCTTCAAAACCAAGTACGGACTAACATACTAGGGACTGAACTTTTCTTTCTTCCCAAACCGTATCACTCCCTTCATGGGAGACACCTTCAATAACACCCTATCCCAACCTCAAATTCTAACTTCCTATGCCTTACATCCGCATAAGACTTTTGGAAACTTTGAGCAGCCTTAAATTTATCCCAAATAACCTTCACCTTCTGCATAACTTGGTAAACTAAAGACGAGCCAAATATATCCACCTCACCAACCTCTAACCACCCAATACGAGACCTACACCTCCTATCATACAAGGCCTCAAACGGTGTTATTTCAATGCTAGAGTGGTAGTTATTGTTGTATGAAAACTCTATAAGAGGTAAGTGCTCAACCCAACTACCACCATAGACAATCATGCAACCTTGAAGCATGTTCTCCAACATCTGAATAGTCCTTTTTGCTTACCCATCTGACTGCCGGTGGAAAATTGTACTAAGACTTACCATAGTCCGTAACCCTTTCTGAATAACCGCCAAAAGTGAAATAAAAACTGTGTATCACAATCAGAGATAATAGAAACAGGTACCCCATGAAACTTCACAATCTCTTGGAGGTACAACCTTACCTAATCCTCAACCGAGAACTAGTTCTCACTGGCAAAAAGTGAGTTGACTTTGTCATCCTATCCACAATAACCCAAATTGAATTAAACTATTTCTGAGACTAAGGAAGACTGGTAATGAAATCCATGTTGAATACTTCCCACTTCTACACGTGCAACTAAATTTCTTGGTACAATCCTTTGGGCCTCATGTGCTTAATTTTCACTCGTTGGCACATCATCTACTTAGCCATGAATCTAGACACATCCCGTTTTACATTGTTCCACCAATACATCTCCATAAGATCATGATACATCTTTGTTGAACCAGAATGAATAACATATCGCGGCTCATGCGCCTCAGCCAAGATCCTCTCCCTCATACCATCTCTTTCAGGAAGATATAATCTTCCTTAGTACCTCAAGGTACTATTCGTACTAACCTCGAAGGCCATCACCTTCTTCCCACCTACTTTACCCTTGATTCTCATCAAGACAGGATCTAACATTTATTTTTCCTTGATTTCAGCACCAAGAGACGACTGTGCCACCTTATGCACAACTATGCCACCATCCTCAGAGTCCAAGAGGCGAACTCCAACATTAGCCAGACGATGAATATTCTTCACCAACTCTGTTTTGTTCTCATCCACATGAGCTAGACTCTCCATGTATAACCTGCTAAGAGTTCTCATCCACATGATCCAGATCCCCATGGATAACCTGCTAAGAGCATCAACAACCACATTAGCTTTACCTGGGTGGTAGAAAAGACACATGTTATAATCCTTGAGCAGATCAAGCCATCTGTTTTGCCTGAGGTTAAGCTTTTTCTTAGTAAACACATATTGTAGGCTCTTATGATCAGAAAAGCTATCGACATGCACTCCATAAAAATAGTGACGCTATATTTTCAATGTGAATACCATAGATAACAATTTCAAATTATGAGTCAGATAATTCTTCTCATACACCTTAAACTATCTAGAGGCATAATCTATCACCTTGCCATGCTGCATCAGAATGCAACCAAGCCCCACACGGGATGCATCACATTAAACTACAAATCCATCAGTACCTTTAGGAAAGGTCAAGACCAGAGCCAAAGTTATCTTATCCTTCAACTTCTCAAAACTACCCTCACAGGCATCTAACTAATAGAACTTTACCTTATTTTGAGTTAACTTAGTCAATGGGGCAGCTATAGTTGAAAACCTCTCCACAAACTTACTGTAGTAACTAGCTAAACCCAAGAAGCTCTGAATATCGATTGGAGTTATGGGTATAGGTCACTTCTTAACCACTGCAACTTTTTACGGATCCATCATGATCCCTTTGCTAAAAATGATATGACCTAGAAAAGTGACAGTGTTCAACTAGAATTCATATTTCAAAATTTTGGCATACAACTGCTAGTCTTTTAGGGTCTGGAATACAATGCACAGGTGATTGACATGATCCAACTCACTCTTAGATTACACCAAAATATCGTTTATAAACTCAATGACGAACAAATCCAGAAACTATTGAAAGACTCTATTCATCAAATCCATAAATGCCACTGGGGCATTGGTCAACCCAAAAGACATACCACAAACCCAAACTGCCCATACTGGGTACAGAAGGCAGTCTTAAGTATATCCACCTCCCTAATATTTAATTGATGATACCCGAATCAAATATCAATCTTGGAGAAAAACTTAGCACCCTGCAACTGATCAAACAAATTATTTATCCTTAGAAGAGGATACTTATTCTTTATCGTCACCTTATTTAAATGTTGGTAATCAATACACATTCGAAGGGAACCATCTTTCTTATGAACAAATAATATCGATGCACCCCACGGGGACACACTAGGACAGATAAAACCCTTGTCTAAAAGATTTTTTTAGTTGCTCCTTAAGCTCCTTTAACTCAGCTGGAGCCATTCTATATGGGGGAATAGAAATTGGACACGTGTCCGGAATAATATCAATCCCAAAATCAATCTCCCTATCGGGAGAAACACCAAGAAGATCATCAGGAAAGATCTCAGGAAATTCATTCACCACTGGGACAAAATTCAAAAAAGGACCCTCTGAGTTAGAATCTTTAACCTGGACCAGATGATAGAGGCACCACTTGGATATTAATATCCGAGCTATAATATATGCTATGAACTTTCCCTTAGGAGCTAGAGAACCACCCTCTCACTCAATAGTTGACTCATTAGGGAATTTAAAGACAACCTTACGGGTCAGACAACCTAGAGAAGCATAGCACGAGTGCAACCAATGCATCCCAAATATGACATCGAAATCAGCCATGTCTAATTCAAACAAATCCACCAAAGTCTCTCAACTATCCATAGATACCACATAACCCCTATAGACTCTTCTAGCTACCACAGAGGCACCCACCTAAATAGAAAGATAAAAATAGTCTGAAACACACTCGGGATCAAACCAAAATGCATAGCCACAAATAGGATCACATAAGAGAGAGTGGACCCGGATCAAGTAAACAATACATATTATGGGAAAAGAGTTTTAATATGCCATTCACGACATTAGTCAATGCCTTAGGCTTCTGGCGGGTAGTGAGAGCATAGAGATACTTTCTTCTAGTACTGAAGTTGGATGGTGCACCCTTTGGTGTCGGAGCTGATGAAGAGGAAAATGAAACCTTGTTATCCCCTAAAACAACCTTGGCCACTGGATAACTCCTAGCCATATGCCTTGGCTGACCACACTTGAAGCACTTATCCTATCCTTCTTCATAGTAACCCCGATGCAATTTACCATAAAATCTACATGGAGGATATGATGGAGCTGATTGATCCCCGGTAGCTTGAGATTGGGCACCTTGTGCCCTAAAGTTATCGCCACCTTAGAAATACCTGTCTTCCGATGGCTTTGGGTAGGGAGCACTAGCCATCGAGTAAGACCTAGAATTGCCTCACTTCTTCTTGGGCCACTTCCCACCTTCCCTGCCACTCTACTGTTGGCCACCACCCTGCTAAAAAAATTTGATCTTTTTTCTCTGCCTCTCCCCTATCTCAGCTTTCTTATTCTTCTCTTTCTCTACCTACTGCATGCACACAACCAACTAGGGGTGTGCATGGGTCGGTTCGATTCGATTTTATATACTATCGGTTTAGTTTATCAGTTTTTGATTTTTAAATATGCTAAACCAATAACCAAACCAATAAGATATTTTTTTTATAGATTTTCGATTTATTAGTTTTTAGTCCTTAACGGTTCGATTTTTGGGTTTAACCGATAAGAAAATACTAATAAAATAAAAATAGTAGTAACTAACATAAAGAAAAAAATGAATCTTAGTTGCAACCAAAAATCCTATATGATGTGTTTTAATTTACAAGAATCTTTAAGTTTGAACTAAATGTTGTTAGACGAAATTAAGAGTTGTATAATTGAAATAATAGGTTTGTTAATTTGTAGAAATTAAAGAGAAATATATAATAAGTCATATATATATTCTTATTGGATTATCGGTTTACCCAAAAACCCAATAAGAAAAAATCGAACCGAACCAATAACCCAATAATTTTTTTTTATAAAATCATTAAGAAACCGTTAACCCAATAACAATAAACCAATAACATTTTTATCGGTTTGGCTTATCGGTCTGTTCGGTTTTTGCACACCCCTACAACCAACCTGAAGATATCCATGTCCTTGTTCAACAATGTAACGCCCCGGAAAATGGGTCCCGAAGCATCACACGGTGCTTGAGGCTACGAGTAGCCCCAAGCTAACCTTTTGAGCCATTTTCATTCAGTTCAACACAAATCAACGGGGTTTCCATAAATAACTTCAAATATCGACAGAGTAATCATCATCCAAGAATAAAAGAATTTTAGAAAGATAACAAAATA
>NC_061111.1:151497632-151517308 GCF_002878395.1 Capsicum annuum | reverse complement strand
CAAAAGGTTAGCTTGGGGCTACTCGTAGCCTCAAGCTAACCTTTTGAGCCATTTTCATTCAGTTCAACACAAATCAACGGGGTTTCCATAAATAACTTCAAATATCGACAGAGTAATCATCATCCAAGAATAAAAGAATTTTAGAAAGATAACAAAATATGACTTATTAGTCAACTCCCAACATCTATACTAGTCTGACAAGCCTCTAAGAAAATCAATAAAAACAGCGAGCCATTGAGACATGCCCTAACTGACTCACACTCAGTTATCAAATGAAAACAATTTCATGACACCAACATCAGACATCACGTCCTCGAAACATGAGGACTCACCACGACAGAGGATGTAGAACAGTGTGCCCGAAGAATCACTGTCGAACCTGAAACTAAGCACCTGAACCAACATTCTGAGAAAATGCAGCCTACATCCGAAGATGTGGGTCAGTAACATGGAAAGGAACCGAGTATATGGGGGTGTATGTAGCTTTATAAACATCATCATCATAAATATTTATAAGAAATATGCAGGATGTATGAAAGACTCACATAACCCGAAGAAAATCATCATAATCATGAGAGGATGAAATAAGTATAATAACACATGTGAGTAATCATATAATTTTTCAATCTCTTTTAATTCATCAAGAATATCAATTCTCATAATGTAAATATCATTTAAATCTTTTGAAAGAATAACTTTCACAATTCCACTTTCAAATCACTTCACCGTTCACCATAGACACAAGGAAACACACACACACTGGGAGATCCTATAACCGACATAAACCATGAGAGCTATATGGATTCCAACGTACAACCCACGTTGGGGAGAGCCATCCTATCCTTGCCATCAGAGTAGGACTATCGATATCAAATCCACACAAATTAGTAATCACTATATAAATCAGCCTCAGGCTCACTCCTACGGGGATACGTAGTTCTAGGGAAGTAAGGTCGCTTTATATCTCCCACTCGGTGCTAAAGATTTCTCCCAAACTTAGCTCAGATCATTTCAAAGACAATCAACAACAAAACAATTTCAGTAATATATAAATATACATCGGGAGCCATCATGCTTCCCATCTATCAAAATCAACCACGTTATGAATTTCTTTCACACTCGAGTTCAAAACAACCCCATTAAGACCAAAAGGTCAAATCATTCAAAATATCTCAAATATTCAATATCAACGTACTTATAACATGCACTTTCTAAAAAACACAATTTTCAATGGGGATTCACGACCCAAATATCAAAATCATGATAAATATCATTCAAGATTCATGTTTTATATTTTCACACATGTAAATTAATCTTTCAAAATTATAAACATCAAGATTTCATAATAATCATCATAAGATATGGGTTCATGCTTCAAATTCGTAAAAGTCAAATAAAAATCATGCCTTTGTAAAGAAAATTACTTTTGGGCACAAGAACGAAAGAGATTTATTGTTGAAAAATCCCACATACCTTGAATGATAAACTTTAGATCGATACTCATTTTTGAGATGTTAATCATGCCTTTGAATGATGGTTCTTGGAGTTCTTGAACTAGGAACTTGGAATCTTGAATAAATTTGCAGAATTAATGGTGAACTTTGGAGGTTCTTGAAGTTGGATGTAGGAGCTTAGGATTTTCTTTTTGACGAAATTTGATGAAATATAACATATAATGCTTCTAATAGGTTTTAATATAGGATTTGGGCGGATTTTGGGTGAGGAAAAATGGCCAAAATGCCCCTAAAAATCAAATAATTTTTGAATCTGTCCTTTGGTGGACTATTTTGATAGTCTGAAGTAGATCAACCATAACATTTTACTCTAATATCCAAATTGGATGAAACCAATTTCATTAGAAAGAGGACTCTCAAATATTTCCGTTGATATATAGTATCTCACCCAGATCATTGTGTACGAGGAATTATGATCATTTGAAGTTGACCCAAAAATTTACTTTTGATAGGTTGAAGTAGATCGACCATAACTTTTTGCTCTGATAGACAAATTGGATGAAACCAATTTCATTGGAAATAAGACTCGTAGAGCTTTCCGTTGATATATAGTACATAACCCAGATCATTATCTACAAGGAGTTATGATCGTTTAAAGTTGGAGCAAAAATACTCCAGGCCTCAGTACTTTTTTCCTGCACGTTTTACTGTTCACTACTATTCATGGTTCGATCGGAATGTTCGTAACTCGTCACTCGGGTGTCCGTTTTAGATGATCCACATATAGTTGGAAAGCTTATTCGATACTCTACGCAATGGTGGGCCATAATCTAAGACATTCCACATATAAAAATTTATAATTCATTCTAGAAGATAGAACCCAACATGTTTACGCATAAAATTTCAATGAAAAATTTCCCGGGGTATTACATCATCCCCCTCTTGGAAACATTCATCCTCAAATGATGCTATACATGCCAATATTAGATAGGGAATAGAGCATACAGTTGAAACCATTCGTTAGACTCATCACCACATCGTTTCTCACTCCGAATGGAACATAGAATGCTTAAATTTAAGAAACTATAGCTGAACACATAATAAATGACAGCTGAACTGCTGCAACTCTTATCAAAAGTGAATGATTTAGGAAAGAACGGTAGCTTCGGCTTGATCGGAGTTCATAAAAAATAGGTGCGGGTACTTGGATCGCATATCCGCCTCAGCTTCCCAAGTAGCACCCTCAACAGATTGGTTTCGCCACAACACCTTGACCAAGGGAACTTCTTTGTTCCTTAGTCTTCGGACACTGAAATCAAGAATCTCAACAGGAATCTCATCAAAAGAAAGATTTTCTTGAATGTCAGCACTCACAGAGGAATCCACTACCACAGATCGCTAATATGCTTTCTAAGCATAAAGACATGGAATATTGGATGAACAGAGGACAACTCGGAAAGCAACTCGACCTCATAAGCTACCTTATCAACACGACTAAGAATTTTGTAAGGACCAACATAACGGGGACTAAGCTTCCCCTTCTTTTTGAATCTCTTCACCCTCCCTCATGGGTGAAATTTTCAGATACACTAGGTCACCAACTTCAAACTCAAGGTTTCTCCTTCTAACATCCGCATATGACTTCTGACGACTCTGCACAGTTTTCAACCTTTCCATAATCAACTTAACTTTTTCCATAGCCTCAAATACCGAATCAGGACCACTCAAAGCTGCTTCACCCACCTCGAACCAACCTATGGGTGATCTACACTTCCTCTCATATAAGGCTTCAAATGAAGCCATACCAATACTAGAGTGGAAACTATTATTGTAAGCAAACTCTATCAACGGTAAGTGATCATCCCAACTTCCCTTAAAGTCAAGTGTACAAGCTCTCAACATATCCTCTAAGGTCTAGATGGTCCGCTCAGCCTGACCATCGGTCTGCGGATGAAAAGAAGAACTCAAAAGTACTTGGGTACCAAGACCCTTCTGAAAAGCTTTCCAAAATTGCGAAGTGAACTGAGTACCCCTATCTGAAATGATAGACAAGGGAACTCCATGCAGTTTGACTAGCTCTCGGATATACAATCTAGCGTAATCCTCAGCAGTATATAAAGTATGAACAGGTAAGAAATGAGCAGACTTAGTCAACCTATCAACCACAACCCAAATGGAATCATGATGGTGTTGGGAAAGAGGTAAACCAATCACGAAGTTCATATTTATCTCTTCCCACTTCCAAGTGGGAATACTAAACTCTTGCATCATACTACTAGGTCTTTGGTGTTCAACCTTAACCTGTTGGCATGTTGCACACTTAGCTACAAACGCTGCTACATCTTTCTTCATGCCACTCCACCAATAGATTTCCCACAAGTCTCGGTACATCTTGGTGGCACCAGGATGAATAGAATATCACGGCCCGTACGCTTCAGCCATAATCCTCTGTCTCAGATCATCAACATTCGGGATGCACAATCTACCCTGCAATCTCAACACACCATCTCCCTCTTGGAAGAAAACCTTTACTTTTTGGTCCTTGACTGACTCCTTCAGTCTGACCAAACTAGCATCTAAGTATTGCTTTTCCTTCACTTCCGAAACCAAGGAGGATTCGGAACTACTCTGAACCCCTACACTACCTTCAGCAGAGTCAAACAACTTAACCCCTAATCTAGCCAAACGATGTACATCACGAGCCAACTCTTTCTTACCTTCTACCACATGCGAAACACTACCCGTGGACACTCTACTTAGGGCATCCGCCACAACATTGGCCTTGCCCGAATGGTACAGTACACTCATATCATAGTCCTTTAACAATTGTAACCATCGTCTCTGCCTAAGATTCAATTCTCTCTGGGTAAACACATACTGCAGACTCTTATGATAAGTGAAAACATTAACATGGACACCATACAAATAGTGTCTCCAGATTTTCAAAGCAAACACAACAGCAGCCAACTCAAGGTCGTGAGTGGGGTAATTTTTCTTATGGGGTTTCAACTGTCTAAAAGCATAAGTTATCACCTTACCCTTCTGCATCAATACGCAACCCAACCCAACTCTCGAAGTATCAGAGTACACCACAAAACCATCAACACCATCAGGCAAAGTCAAAACAGGGGCTGAAGTGAGTCGAGTCTTCAACTCCTAAAAACTCGTCTCACAAGATTCAAACCACAAGAACTTCACTTTCTTTTGGGTCAACCGAGTCATAGGAGACGCTATAGAGGAGAAACCCTCAACAAAAAGGCGGTAATAGCTAGCTAAACCCAAGAAACTTTGGATATCAGTCAAAGAAATAGGTCTAGGCTAATTTCTAACAGCTTTGGTCTTTTGGGGATCAACTCTAATACCCTCGAAAGAAATGATATGACCCAGAAAAGCAACTGACCTTAGCCAAAACTCACACTTACTGAACTTGGCAAACAATTAGTGATCTCTAAGGGTTTGCAAGACAGTTCAAAGATGATCAGAATGTTCATCCTCACTACGGGAGTACACCAGTATATCATCAATGAACACTATGACAAACATATCCAGATATGGTCAGAACACTCGATTCATGAGGTCTATGAAAGCTGCTGGGGCATTAGTTAACCCAAAAAACATAACAAGAAACTCAAAATGGCCATAACGAGTTTGAAAAGCAGTTTTCGGGATGTCATACTCCCTAACTTTGAGTTGATGATAGCTAGAACGAAGGTCTATCTTTGAGAAATAACTTACACCTTGCAATTGGTCAAACAAATCATCTATTCTCAGATGGGGGTACTTATTTTTTACGGTGACTTTATTCAGTTGGTGGTAATTAATGCACATACGAAAAGAGCCATCTTTCTTTCTCACAAACAACACAGGAGCACCCCAAGGAGAAACAGTAGGCCTTATGAAACCCTTATCTAGTAGATCTTTGAGTTGCTCTTTCAACTCCTTAAGTTCTACAGGGGCCATACAGTAAGGAGGAATAGAAATAGGCTGAGTATCGAGAAGAAGATCAATCCCAAACTCTATCTCTCTATCAGGAGGTATCCCTGGGAGATCATCCGGAAAGACATCAGAAAACTCATTGACGACGTTAACAGACTGGAGAGTTAGAGTCTCAGACTTAGTGTCTTTGACTCTAACCAAATGGTAAATACACCCCTTGGAAATAAGCTTTCTAGCTTTGAGGTAAGAGATAAAATGACTCTTGGGTGACACAGAATTCCCAGACCACTCAAACACGGATGCACCTAGAAACTGAAACTTGACCACTCGGGTCTGACAATAAATAGAGGCATATTTCTGAAAGAGAAGAGCACGAATCAATAGCAGAGAAAGACACTTTAAGCACAATAGACTTCTGAAAGAAAGAATCGCACTTTTCCTAAAACATCTTGTAGCCTCTTGCTCATTGATGTGGCGCGCTACACACCGATGATCAAAACTCTACTTAACGCGGCTTGTCAGACTCCCTAGGATACCTTAAAACCTTACGCTTGATACCAAGTTTGTAACACCCCGAAAAATAGGTCCCGGAGCATCACACGGTGCTTGAGGCTATGAGTAGCCCCAAGCTAACCCTTTGAGCCATTTTTATTTAGTTCAACACAAATCAACGGGGTTTCCATAAATAACCCTCAAATATCAACAGAGTAATCATCATCCAAGAATAAAAGAATTTCAGAAAGATAACAAAATATGACTTATTAGTCAACTCCCAACATCTATACTAATCTGACAAGCCTCTAAGAAAATCAATAAAACCAGCGAGCGATTGAGACATGCCCCAACTGAATCATACTCAGTTATCAAATGTAAATAATTCTGTGAAACCAACATCAGACATCACGTCCTTGGAACATGAGGAATCACCACGACAGAGGATGCAGAACAGCGTGCCCAAAGAATCATTGTCGAACCTGGAACTGAGCACCTGAACCTACATTCCGAGAAAATATAGCTCACATCCGAAGATGTGGGTCATTACCATGGAAAGAAACTGAGTATATGGGGGTGTATGTAGTTTTATAAATATCTCCATCATAAATATTTATAAAAAATATGCAGGATGTATGAAAGACTCACATAGCCCGAAGAAAATCATCATAATCATGAGAGGATGAAATAAGTATAATAACACATGTGAGTCATCATATAATTTGTCAATCACTTTTAGTTCATCAAGAATATCAATTCTCATAATGTAAATACCATTTAAATCTTTCGAAAGAATAACTTTCACAATTCCACTTTCAAATTACTTCACCGTTCACCATAGACACAAGGAAACACACACACACTGGGAGATCCTATAACCGACATAAACCATATGAGCTATATGGAGTCCAACGTACAACCCACGTTGGGGAGAGCCGTCCTATCCTTGCCATCGGAGTAGGACTATCGATATCAAATCCACACAAATTAGTGATCACTATGTAAATCAGCCTCAGGCTCGCTCCTACGAGGGCACGTAGTTATAGGGAAGTAAGGTCGCTTTATACCTCCCACTCGGTGCTAAAGATTTCTCCCAAACTTAGCTCAGATCATTTCAAAGACAATCAACAACAAAACAATTTCAGTAATATATAAATATACATCGGGAGCCATCATGCTTCCCATCTATCAAAATCAACCACGTTGTGAATTTCTTTCACACTTGAGTTCAAAACAACTCCATTAAGACCAAAAGGTCAAATCATTCAAAATATCTCAAATATTCAACATCAACGTGCTTATAACAAACACTTTCTAAAAAAACACAATTTCCAATGAGGGTTCACAACCCAAATATCAAAATCATGATAAATATCATTCAAGACTCATGCTTTATATCTCCACACATGTAAATTCATCTTTCAAAATCATAAACATCAAGATTTCATAATAATCATCATAAGATATGGGTTCATGCTTCAAATTCGTAAAAGTCAAATAAAAATCATACCTTTGTAAAGAAAATTACTTTTGAGCACAAGAACGAAAGAGAGTTCTTGTTGAAAAATCCCACATACCTTGAATGATGAACTTTAGATCGGTACTCATTTTTGAGATGTTAATCGTGCCTTTGAATGATGGTTCTTGGAGTTCTTGAATTAGGAACTTGGAATCTTGAATAAATTTTCAGAATTAATGGTGAACTTTAGAGGTTCTTGAAGTTGGATGTAGGAGCTTAGGGTTTTCTTTTTGAGGGAATTTGATGAAATATAACATATAATACTTCTAATAGGCTTTAATATAGGGTTTGGACGGATTTTGGGTGATGGGGAATGACCAAAACGCCCCTAAAAATCAAATAATTCTTGAATCTATCCTTTGGTGGACTATTTTGATAGTCTGAAGTAGATCAATCATAACGTTTTACTCCGATATCTAAATTGGATGAAAATAATTTCATTAGAAAGAGGACTCTCATATCTTTTCATTGATATATAGTATCTCACCCAGATCATTGTGTAAGAGGAGTTATGATCATTTGAAGTTGACCCAAAAATTCGCTTTTGATAGGCTGAAGTAGATCGACCATAACTTTTTGCTCCGATAGACAAATTGGATGAAACTAATTTCATTGGAAAGAGGACTCGTAGAGATTTCCATTGATATACAGTAGATCACCTAGATCATTATGTACAAGGAGTTATGATCATTTAAAGTTGGAGCAAAAATACTCCAGGCCTCAGTACTTTTTTCCTGCACGTTTTACTGTTCACTACTATTCATGGTTCGATCGGAATGTTCATAACTCGTCGCTCGGGTGTCCGTTTTAGTTGATCGACATATAGTTGGAAAGCTTATTCGATACTCTATGCAATGGTGGGTCATAATCTAAGACATTCCACACATAAAAATTTATAATTTATTCTAGAAGATAGAACCCAACACGTTTATGCTCAAAATTTCAACAAAAAATTTCCCGGGGTATTACAAACAAGGCAGTCATACTCTCCAAGATCAAGTCTCGATACAACCCAAAAGTAAATTTTCTCATTCTAGCCCTCATGCAAAAAAACAACTTTGGAGCATACTGAGATAACTGGTGAAACTTCAAGGCATACTCCATGATTGATATCTTACCTTGCTTTAGATTAACAAACTCTTTCGTCTGTGCTTTCCTTAACTCTTGAGAAAAGAAGTGGTCTAGGAAAGCATTAGAAAAATCCTCCCACAGGAATGATTCAGCATCATCACCCCTTGACTGATCCCATTCCTCATACCACTGGTACACCATATCTTTTAGCTAGTAAGCGACAAACTCCACACCCTCCACATAAGTGGCATGCATGACACGAAAGATCTTTTCTATCTCATTCAGAAAACCTTGAGGTTCCTCATCAACATTCACACCAGTAAAGGTCAGAGGGTTCAACCTCATAAATTGGCCAACTCTTGTAGTCTCAGAAGATGGAGTAACAGAAACACCACGCTCAGCCTAAGAAGCTACTAATTATGCCAATATATAGATAGACTGACAAAACTTAGCATTCTTCACATCAGTCTGAGAAGCTCGAGGAGGATTGAAGGGAATTGGTGGAACTCCAGAAGGTCAATCATGAACTGGACCCCTAGACCGAGTCTGTACCGCATATGTAGAACAAGTCCCATCAATATTGTCCTCAAGTAGGATAGAGGAGTTTTGTGAGCCTCAGATCATCGAATAGACATGATCTAAAAAGTGAATAAATAAGGACTAGAAGAAAATTTAGGCCCTTACACTCTACAACTTGAAAACAGAACATAAGAAAGAGAAACTTTCCTATATGCCTTGTTGCCTCTCCCTTATGAGTGTGGCATGCTATACTCCCTTAAAAGAGACTCTACTCGACACAGCTTTATGCACTCTCAATTGACCATGAACCTAGAGCTCTGATACATTCTGAAATGACCCAAACCAAGGCCTAGTCGTGTCGGGCATCTCGAGTCCCACCGGGATCAGACACAACCCTCAATACCCAATCGTAACCGACATGCTCCCTATGTTGGATGAATTCCAAACATATAACAATATAAAATAATAATAATAACTAAAAGACATTAAGTAAAGTCTAGAATCATAATTCAACAACCTCAACCAAATATCCAGTCAGTGCCAACCCCAATACCAATACCAATACCAAGGCTGACACCAATACCGACACTGCCTATGTCTATAGTAGTCTGATAAAGCCTTTAACCAGAATTAAATAACATCTAGTCAAGACATGCCCCGGACCATAGACAAAAACCATAATCTAAGAAATAATAATAATGAAAGAAGTCCATAGCATGAAATAAAGTCTTTCAGAGCATTGAAGCTCACTACTTCAGTCTGACTCAAGGATGTCCCCGAATCTAAGTCACTGAGCAGGAGGAATAGTAGTGTAGCCGGTTCCTACATCGCGTGGGGATACAACTCCCAAAGAAGGTTAGCGGGGTGAACACTAAAATGTACGTAGGATAATATAAAATAATTTCATTATTCAAAACCAAATCAAATAACCATATGCAATCTCACATACATACACACACACATAAACACACACAGAGATATATATATATATATATCGTGTCAGAAAAGGGAACTAGGTTTATCATGTATTTAAAATCTTAATCTAGTTTGTGTAGCTCTACCGTCCTAAATATCCACCCACGGGCTATATGAGTTCAATTCCCCCTGCTGAAAGGGCCCCGGTGTGTGTTAGCCGCATGAACCAGAGAAAAACCTGAGATGACTAGTACATCTCCTAAAATATAAGTATGACATCTTGAAAACAGTCACCAAGACCAAACCTCACATCGGCAAACATGAGTTTCCAGTATTGGTCCCCCCAGTACCTCCACCTTCCACGGTTTTGCTAACACATCCCCCTTTAAGCCCATATTTAAACCAATTCCACATTCCAAACATTTACCAAGGAGTCTTTTATTTAGGCATTAACCTTTGATATCGTCATACCAAAATTAGAGCTTGCAAGTCTATCGATTTATGCCATACCAAAGCCATTAAACCAAGTTGACTCCAAAGTTTCCACTTAAATCAAACCATGGACACCAAGGCTTTTTCAAACCATTTAAAACCAAACCAAACTATTTCATGTTCCATTACCATTTATGCAATGCACTAATTCAAAGTAATTAGTCAAACCAAACGACATTGGGAACTCTATTGTACCCCTAGTTCAAATTCCCAAATTTCTTATAACTACTATCCAACTAGGTGACAAAACCCATCCAATATGGTGTTTTTACAAACATGTTGAGGGCATAGAATTCCCAAAATAAAAACCAAGTGTCAATTAACCATTCTCATGCAATCACATGTTTAAAACCATAAATATAACATGAAAACCATAATTAAAACATTGGAAAATATTATCCAACCATGGACAACCAAAACCTCCAACATCTATTGCAAAACCAAAATAATACCATAAAAAATCATACATTAAAACACATGCTCTTTGTAAAATAACAATGAGGGAGGAGTAACATGCCATAGAAACCAAGGAAGATGGAGAGAATCATTCTTGAAAGCCCCTAATTGATTGTCTTGAAGAAACCCTAGCCTCTTGCTTGAACAAAGAGTTTGAGAAATTTGTAGAAGTGTTTGATTGAGAATAATAAGATCATAAAGTCCCAAAAAGTGTTTTATGTCATGGTATCCAAAGGATTTACAAGGGGTAAATATCCAAAATACTCCCACTTAAAACTGTAAAATTACCGCAGGTGGTTACAAGTTGACCCCGTGACTCATGACCACAACATATGACTCATACCATTGAGTCGTCACTAAGACAGTGAGTTGGAAACCCACACACTGTCTACCATATGAATCCCTAACCCCTACTCGTAATCAGAACATACAACTCGTATGGTCCAATCGTACCCTAGACAAAATCAAAAAGGATGGATACTGAATAACATACGACTTCACCCCACGACTCATAACCTATTCTTACAGCTCTTAGTGAGCCACTCATAATCAAAGTCAAGTCAAGTTATTAAGTTTCAGATTAAATGAAGGACCGACCTGTCACCAAACCATACGACCCATACCACCAAGCCATAACCACAATAGAAACCCAACCATCACTCACTGGACACCTTAGGGGTTGGGTTACCTGACCCATACCCACACCATACGACTCGTATAGTAAGCCTTTACAAAGATAGTGAGCTCAAAGCTCAAAAAATTTTAAGGCCCAAACCCAGGGTGTTTCAACATATATACAAGAATTATTCAAAAAATCAGTTTGGGTGTTTCAACATATTTACAAGAATTATTCAAAAAATCTCACCACACATGGCATCATACTCATAGAGCAAAAAGTTAGTCTCCCAACCAATTTGAGCTTAATAAATTACTTCGATTCAAGGACTCATCCTTGTAAGAAGAGATCCAAAAATTGAATTTAATGGTCTCATTCAAAAGAGAGCTCAAAAACATCTTTCAAAAAGAAAACTATATTTTTGATTTTTTCCTCAAAATCATTTCATTTCTTGCCAATGACTTTTTGAAAGTATTTTTGAACTTTTGCCTCTTCCTAAAAAATTAAAGAACTATTTGGGTGAATGCAAGACAACATTATCATTACACTTCATGGGATTCTTTCCTCAAAATTTCACATATCATCCATTTAGCTCATAAAACACTCATGGCACCAATAGGAACACAAACGACCCTATACCCTTAAGAATGGCATCCCCCAATCTATCATAGGTCAAGGAAAGCATTCATGTCTCTCGGGTTACTTAGACTTCACTCGGGGATGCTATGATAAACACATTAATCGGTCAAACCATGGACGCAACATTCATTAACAGTTTTAAATAAAAGTCGTCTGTTATACAATATTTAATACAAATTGGACTCAAAACTATGCTCCAAAATGATCATATTAGGCCCCAATAAAATTCACATTAACCTTCACAAGAACATAAGGCGTTCCTCTCTTATCGACATTTTAACAAACATGTGGTGTGCATGAAAGGTAAGAGCTTGAAACATCAAATAACAACACATGTGAACAAACTCAACGCACCAATTCATCACCAAACATACCATTAGTAATCATACTAACCTAATTAAATCATTAATCACTCAATTAAGCAAGCAAACTATAAGTGGGGGTTTTGTCAAACAAATGGTGTGCACTAGAGTATGAAAGAAAAAATTTTGCAATTGAGCATTTGAAACAAGGAACACATTCAAAGATTTTCATCCCAACAACCGCATTTAACCAAATTAAGATTAAATGAATTAAATTTAAACTAAAAGAAATCATTGAATGTGATCACTATTCATACTTTAAAGAAAATTTAACTAAGGATCATACTTTGTGAGCTTGTTTAAGAGAGGAATATGATAAAAAGAAAGTCCAATATACTTATCCGGGGTTTTATTCTTGAGATACCTTTTCCAACTTATGCTATCACCTACAAACACCCAAAACAAGCTAAAAATTGAATCAACAACTTTAGAAAGCATCAAGAAAAATTTCTTAGGTTTCCTCCCAAGAAACACCATAGTTAACATCATGGCATGACATCTCTTGACTATCATTTATGTCTCTATTTAGAATATTTGAATCATCGGTTCAAATTTAGATCAATATATCTTTGAGGTACTTTGGGCAAAGGTAAGGGCAAAATGATACATTTTTTATCTTGCCACTTTGAAGACTTGAACCTTTTTCCCAACTTCATATCAAATTTTTGAATAGGTTCATTGGGTATCGGTGAGAACATCACAAAACCACTTGTCAAATATTGGATTTTGCACTAATTGTCCTTCAAGTGAGGGACGTCATTTTGCCTATTTGGAATGACAAACTCCAAAATGTAAGAATTTTGTTCCTCATCTCCAGCATTCATCATTTTCTCGGTTGGTTTAACTTATGTCATATCCACCAAGCATAATATCAAAAATTGGTTGGAAAAAGGTCGTCTTCCTAATTTTGGAGTCGCATTCTTCTTGACATTCTCACTCATAAACGAACTAGAGTCTTCACAAAGTATTTGCTTGGCTTTTTCTTTCAACTCTAGTATCATTTCCTCAATTTTGGCATCCTTCACTATTTTTGATTTGGTTGGTTGGTAAATTACCAAGAATTATTCAACATCAAGCTCACTTTCAACCACATGGCTTGATATCCTTTCTTTATCAACCTCATTTTGAAGATTGAGCATATTCATGGTACTCGAAAGATCGATCTCCTCACCCATTTCTTCTTTCTTTTCACTCTCTTTTCCAAATACTGTCATGGATTAGTGCAAGAGATGTATGTTCTCCCCCATTGTGGTCACCCAATCTAAGATAGTTAGAAGCATTGCTTCCATACTACTGTATCCGGCATGTTGTTCTTTCTTTTTCATATCATAAGACCTATCAAACTCATAAGAAGAACTAGCATTTTTGTTAGCATATATAGGGGAGGGGCCATTTGGACAATCACTCCAATGTCCATCTTGACCACAACATAAAGAACAATCATACTCCCAATAGGATCGGAATGGTGCACAGACCTCTTTTCGAGGAGCATATTTACAATTTTACCAAAAGTGGAGTCTACCACAATATGGACATGGATCATCAAGATAAGGTTTGTAATCACCAAACTCATATTTATTCCAAGATTCCATAGTGACAAGTGAACAAAAAT
Organism: Capsicum annuum; assembly: GCF_002878395.1. NCBI lineage: Eukaryota > Viridiplantae > Streptophyta > Magnoliopsida > Solanales > Solanaceae > Capsicum > Capsicum annuum. Next base: position 151,503,225 of record NC_061111.1, on the reverse strand, counting down.
AAAAATCTACCTAACACAAGAAACAAAAGAAGATCACAAACAAATATTCACAAGTTTGAATCAAAGCAAGTAAGCTAAAATTTCAAACTAACTCACTACGTCAAATTATTCTCTGGCAATGATGTCATTTTCGATCTTGCTCAACTTACTCCGAATTTAAGGGCAAGGTGATCTTGTTAATATAAACCCAACAAGAATTGAGGTTGAATCCTCAAGGAACAATGTGAGTGGCGAATGAGTAAGCTCATAATGAAAGTGACTTGCTAAGTTCAAACCTAAGATACAAGTGTTTGGGGATGTTTGAACGTTTTCGAAGATGTAACAATTTTAGGGCCTCTAAAATACTAACTCTAGGCTAAGAATAATTAGAGTATAATCAATTGGGAACGGGTCTGGGGTTATGTCATTCTAGGTGTGAACTAATGCATGGGTAATTGAGAATTTATCTAAATTTAGTCAAAGATTTGGGTGGACTAGATTTTAACTCTTAGTGTTAGTCTTTCAATAAAACACTAAATTTCACTCTTGAATTTTTTCAAATACCTTATGAGTGTACCAAATTTACCAACCTAATATCTCAACTTAGCATCCCTATTTCTAGGATGATGCTCATGACCTATCTAAATCACATAACATCCTTATTTCTAAGACAATACCAAGGAAGTAACTAATATCAAGTAGTTGTTCACAATTACTCATCATCCACATCCCCCTTTCAAGAATGATGTGGGATCCATGCCAATTGAGAATTTCACCTACAATATTCAATCCAAACATAGAATAATAGCAGAAAACCCATAACTATTAACTAATTAGGTAGATAAATACTTGACACCCATGCACTACTCACAATCTATTCAAGCATAACCTCAAGAGGAAGAATTAGCTACACATAAAGATAGTAAAGAGATACCAAAATTTTCACCAAATTGATCCATGAAAGATAAAGAGAATGCAAATTCAAACTTTAATTTCAACAATCCTTCAATGGAAGTTGCCAATTCTTAACTTAGGAATTACTCTAATGTATTCTTCACCCAAACAGTACAATATTAGACCCTAAAAATTGAAAGATAGATGGTGAAAATGAGCTAAACCCCTCTTTAAGCCTCAATTTCACATTTGTCAAATATTAACTAATCTCGCCTTGATTTTGATCTATTTAAGCAAATTCCAATTTTGCCTTTGAAGTTTTTTCGCTCCACCGCGATCGCGGTCTTTGGGTCAGAATTGCGCTTCTTCGATCGCGACTCTTGGATTGTAATTGCGATACCTGAGAGTCATCTCTAGTACCTGGTTTCTTGACTGCGATCGCGACTTTGGGGATCGCGATCGCGGTACCTGAGGGCATCCTAATCTCCAGGTTTTGCTTCTTTTTGTCTTATTTTCTTTTCTTTCAGCTTGATTTCCATTCATTTTCATATAGGCTCAGCAAGAACACAAAAACTTAAAATTAATGCATTCCAATGAAAAAATAGTCTCATTTACACAATTTTAGCCATAGTAGTGCAAGAATTTGGATGTCAATAAGTGGTAAATTTGTCACTCGTCAACTATTCACCTGACTATCTGCTCTCAAACACTTGATTGACATTTATCAAGCATCACTACAGAAGAAAGAGAAAAATCTTAAGGCTAATTTTCTCTCTAAAAATCATGTTGACATCACATATTTGGATGTAGCAAATTTTTTTGAGCAACTTGAAGGAAAAATTTATCATTTGATTAGTGATGGTTTTTTCAAGCACCTTGAAGGAAAAATTAGAATTTACTAATTTAACTATATTATCATAGTTTATCGTGAAATTGAATTCAATTTGATTCTGTGTTGATTAAAGACTCCTTAATATTAATTTTAGTTACAGTATTTTGAATATTATCATCAAATTGTTGTTTGCTGGAAAGAAAAAGAAAAAGAAAAAGAATGATACCGGTGAATTGTACCACTAAATTATTATTCTACTCCTTTCTATTTTAACGTAAGAAAAGAAAAGGGTCTGATAAATTTACATCTAAACTGCAACTGCTATTAGTACATATTTTAAAAGTACTTTCCAAGGGGATGGCCAAATATTTGTTTTATATTTTGAAAAGAAAAAAAATAAGAAGAAGAAAGAATCTGTTAGCTTTGGACTCTTTTGCACATTGTGATAATAATAAAGTACTGTTGTTGTACTTGCTCTTGTTTAAGATTAAGTGCATAAAGATATGTACTTTAATTGTTTTTAATCTTAAAGATAAAATAATTATTTATTAATACATCAAAAATGATTACTGTTTATTATATTACTGTTTAGTTTTTACATTGTGATTTCTGGCATACAAATATCTCATATATTTAATTTGTGTGTTTTATTTTATTTGAAGATATGGATAATTCTTAAGGTAAGTTGTTCAATTATGAAGATATTTATTTGATTGATTCTAGCACAACATATACGATATTAAAAAACGAGAAATATTTTTCTCATCTAGACATGAACAAGATAAATGTTGGCATGATTTCTGGTAGTGTAAATTTAATTGAAGGCTTGAAAAAAGTCACTATAATCTTGCCTAAGGGAGATAAATTCATCATAAATAATACTATATTTTCTCCTAAGCCTCAGAGAAATTTGTTGAGTTTTAAAGGTATTTGTGAAAATGGTTATCATATCAAGACAATTGATGAGATGGATGAGATGAATCTTGAATATTTTGGTATCACCAAGAATGTCTCTAGACAGACATGTGTATAGAAAAGTTTTCTGTATTATATTCTGGCATGTATTGGACAAAGATTAGTGCAATTAAAGCATATTCTATAGTAAACCAGAAGTTTACTAATTCTAATACTTTCGTACTTTGGCATGATCGTCTGGGATATCCTAGATCTATAATGACCAGACAAATTATAGAAAATTCAAATGGGCATCCATTAAAGAACTTGAAGGTTCTTTTAAATAGTATTTTTTTTCATGTAATGCTTGTTATCAAGGCAAGTTAATTGTGAGGACATCACCAACAAAAATTGGAATTGAGTCCCTCGCATTCTTGAAATGCATACATGGGGATGTTTATGGACCTATTCACCCACCTAGTAAGTCATTTAGATACTTTATATTCCTAAGAGATACTTCTTCTAGATGGTCTCATTTATGCCTATTGTCATGTCGCAACTTGACATTTGCAAAATTGTTGACACGAATAATATGATTACGGGCACAATTTTCTAATAATCAGATTAAGTCTATTCTCCTTGACAATACTGCAGAGTTTACATCCCAATCATTTAATAATTACTGCTTATTAATTTAGATAAGAGTGGTACATCTTGTAGCTCATGTTCACACTCAAAATGATCTCGCTGAATCATTAATTAAACGTCTGCAGTTGATAGCTAGATCATTACTTATGAAAATTAAGTTGCTCACTTCTGTTTGATATCATGCAATTTTGCATGCTGCAACACTTGTTTATCTCAGATCGATAAATTATCATACATTTTCTCTGTTGCAATTGATTTTGAGTTAAGAGCCTAATATATCTCATCTAAATTTTTGGATGCATTATATGTGTGCCTATAACACCATCAAATCACATCAAGTTGGGCCCCCAAAGAAGGTTAGAAATTTATGTTGAGCTTGAATCACCCTCCATTATTCTCTATCTTAGACCATTAATGAGAGACATATCTAATGCTTGATTTGTAGATTGTCGGTTTGATGAGATAATTTTTTCAAAACTAGGAAGAGAATATAGCGACATCAAAAGAGAAATTTTGTAAAAAAATTTATTACTCTCTCATCTTGATCCACGTATTTCTATCTGTGAGTAAGAAGTACAAAACATTATTCATCTATAAAAAATTACAAATTAAATATCAGACGTATTTACAGATTTAAAAGGGATCACCAAATCACATATTCCAGCAGAAAATATCTCAATTCCAATTAGTGTCCCTAAAGGATCATCCACTAGTGTCATAGTTAATGAGGTCAAAGCACGTTTGAAGTGTGGTAGACCTTTGGACGAAAGATCCCTATATGGACATTCAAGATTTGAGCTATTTTGATATTCCTAAAGAAATTAATAAGCCCGAGACTTAAGAAAATAAGGAATTATTCATAAATTCAAGTGATGTTGAAACTAATCTGAATCGATCTAAAATAGTAGTAAATTATGTTTTTGCATATAATGTTGCAACAAAATCATGCAAGATAGTGGGGATATTGAACCTCAATCTATCACAGAATATTGACAAAAAAATGATTGATCAAAATGACAAGAAGCAATTCAATCAGAGTTGAATCTAGTTTTTGGACCTATAGCTCAAACACCTAATAGTGTTAAACCTGTTGGCTATAAATGGATCTTTATGCAAAAAAATAAAAATAAATAAAATACAAAGGTATAAGGCACACCTTATTGCACAAGAATTTTCACAACGGCCTAATGTCGATTATGAAGAGACATATTCACCAGTTATGGATACAATAACATTATGTTATCTTATTAGTTTCAATGTCCATAGAGACTTGAAATGCATTTGATGAATGTGGTTACAACCTATCTATATGGATCACTTAATAATGAGATCTACATGAATGTTTTCAGAGAATTTAAAATGTCGAAAGTATATAGTTCCAAGACTAGGAAAATGTATTTCATTAGATTGCAAAGATCGTTGTATGGTTTGAAGTAATCAGACACATGTGGTATAACCGTCTTAGTGAATATTTACCTAAGGAAGGTTATACAAATGATGATATTTTCCCATGTATTTTTATAAAGAAAACAACATTGAAGTTTGTTGTACTTGTTGTCTATGTCTACTACAAAAATCTTATTGGAACTCCAATAGAGCTTTAAAAGGCAGTTGATTATTTAAAGAAATAATTTGAGATGAAAGATTTTGAAAGGACAAAATTATGCCTTTGTTTGCAACTTGAGCATTTGAAAAACGTTATCTTTATTTATCAATCTGCCTACACAAAAAAATATTGAAAAAGATCTTATATGGATGGAGCACATTCATTAAGTACTCCGATGGTTGTTCAATTACTTGATGTGAATAAGGATCCATTTTGACCTCAAGAAAAGAATAAGGAACTCCTTAGTCCTGATGTACCATATCTTAGTGCAATTGATGCATTAATGTATCTTGCGAATACTATGAGGCCTGACATAACCTTTTTGGTTAATTTGTTAATAAGGTATAGTCTGTTCCTAATCGGAGAAATTGAAATGTGATCAAACACATATAATGGTACCTAAAAGGGACTATCTATATGAACTTATTTTATTCTAAAGATTGCAGTTTCGATCTTGTTAGTTATGCTGATGTTGGGTATTTATCTGACCCATATAAATTTTGATCTCAAATAGGCTATGTGTTCATATGTGGGGGTACTGTCATATCTTGAAGATCTACAAAGCAGTCTATCATGACACTTCATCGAACCATGCTGAGATAATAGCAATTCATGAAGTAAGTCGAGAATGTTTGTGGTTGAGATTAATGATACATCTAATTTGAGAAAAATGTGGTTTGAAATATGATAAAGAAAGAGATTGGAGGGGGGGGATTGGAATGGAGAAAGAGATTGGGGGG
>NC_061111.1:151487321-151494632 GCF_002878395.1 Capsicum annuum | reverse complement strand
ATATATATTATTTATATATATATATATATATATATATATATATATATATTATTTAATATATATATATTATTTAATATATAGAGATATATATTATTTAATATATATATATATATATATATATATAAATAGTAAATATATTTTTTTGCTTTTTAAAATAAAAATATATAAAAATAGTATGTGTGTGGGATTTTTTTTTTTTAAATTCGAATTTCTTACGTGGCACTGATTTGGCATTGACATGGCGCATGTGTAATCCACTCTTTGTTGTGAGAGTGGTTTTCAGTTTTAAGGGGTGAAACAAATACACTTTAAAGATGTTAAAGAGGGGTAAATAAACTGAAGTTAAGTTTAAGTGCTAAAGTGAGTTTGGAGGACAAGTTCAGGGCGAAAAAGATGTTTTTTCTCTATTTTTTTATATAGTTTTCAAATAATATACATTACTCTTCCTGTTCAAACTCTCGTGCGTTGATAGTCAATTATATTTTAAAAATAATTTAAGTTTTTAATTATTGTGATTTATAATACTTTTCTTCTATTCAAATTTAAGTAGCATTGATATAATTTCTAGAGTCAATCACATATTTTATATCTTTTAAATTTTGTAAGTTGTTAATTATTGTGATTTATAGTATTTTTTATATATCTTTTTAAAATATATAACACATTAATTTTTTTTAGATATTTTAAGTTGTTAACTATTGTAGTTTATAATACTTTTTATGCAATTCTCAAATAATATATATTACTTTCCTTGTCCAAACTTTTGTGCATTGATAGTCAATAATATTTTTAAATAATTAAAATTTTAAATTATTGCGATTTATAATACTTTTTTGTTCAATCTAAGTGACATAATGCTTAGATGACCATAATAATTAATTAGGGTCAAATAGTAAAATCACTTGAAGCAGCAAGCAGACATGTCTTAAATGACTCACAACAACTAATTAGAAGTGATATAACAAAATTACTATAAAAAATACTTGTGAAATTTTTTTAAGTGAGCCTCTTATAAGACGTCAAGTTAATTCAAAACATCAAGATGTAATTTATTATTTTATGTCTATTTTACTTTTTATTGAATATTATTAATTTTTAACACTTAGATGACTTATAATAATTAATTAGAGGTGAAATTTAGTGAAATTACGATTGAAGCAGCTGAATCATACATGTCATAAATATCTATTTACTTTTTTGATTAAATATTATTAATTTATACTATATAAATAACTTATAATAATTAATTAGAAATGATATAGTAAAATCACGAAGTAACAAGATGATATATGTTGACGGTAAATTGTCTGCTTCCCTTATTACATAGTAATACTGAAAAAACGAAAGTAATATACAAATTGGAAAAGGGAGAATACCACCGTTTTGTGTTATAATTATATATATCTACATCTATAATCTATAATATATTAAAAGTGTGAAGACCCTTAGAAAAGTGATTTGAACTTTTTGCCCTTCATTAAAACACTCTGCAATAGACAAAATCATTTTTTCGCCTATTTTCTTCAATTATTATATTATTAAATCAAGCACTCCTAAAATATATGAAAAAACTTGATAAAATAAATATATGGAAAGAGTAAGAATCCTAAAATCCTAAAATATTTATGGATCCTAAAATATATGAAAATAAATTAACACTCCTAAAATAATATATAAAAAAAATCACATTAAATTCTTTTTTACCTTTTTCAACGTTTTCTTTTGATTGCAAATAGAAGGTCACATATAATAAATATATGAAAAGAAATTAACTTTATATTTTTAAATGCATATAATTAAATCAAATGTACAGTGTCTTTTTATACCCAAAATACATTGTATATAATAACTATATATGGTGAAAAAAATTTAAAAATTGCCATTTGCTTTCTTTGCATTTAGGTTACTTTTAATTTCTCTTGGTTTGTGATCCTTTTAACCAATCATGATTAGTTATAGATTTAGTGTTTTGTGTGTAATTAATCAACCCCAAAATTGAGGCGCGAGAGTTGGTTCACCCTTGCTTCTCACTTGCAAGGTTTCATATTTGATGCCTTTTTTTGTTTGTTTGTTTAAATTTATCTTCAAAATAAATTTGTCTTTTTTTATTGTTGCTTTAAATTAAACTTAATAAAATTGAAGATCCTTTAACTTCTAAGATGATTTTTAATAATCTTTTATTATATTTATTTGTCTTCGTAAATAAATCACTATTGATTGATTCTATAATATGTTTGTGCAGATGGAGAAAGATTTATGTGAAATTTGCGGATAAAACTTCGTGTCGATTACAAGTGAATTTAAGGTATGTTTTTTCTATTCTAAATTTTATTTTTTATTCATATTAGTTCTACTTTTTATTAAGGCGTAATTCATGTTAATATTCTTTTGTCAAAATCATACTTATATTAAAAAAATATTGAGAAAAAAATAAAGTAAAAATTGTGATTTCTCATAATAGCAAATAAATCATAGTGTCAAATAAGTACTAAACAAAGTCATTAGTTGCCTAGAAGATAAAACATAATGGTAATTTCATGCGTTAGTAAATCAAATTTATAACCAATTTCATTCTTTCATTACGGATAATTTGAATTGCTCAGTTTACGTTTTAGTATCGTCATCAAGACTCTAAAGTATATTTTCCTTTCAAAGAATAATATTAAATAATTGATATTTCAATATGTCATATTTTTTTGTCTATATCTTTATTTTATAAATTATAATTATTTATCTTGAATGAGAAGATGCACGAAATGAAAGGTGATTTTACATACCTTGACTTGAGCGGTTTGAAAAGAGAGAAATAGGAGATCTTTTGAAGGGTAAGCTTTTATTTATCAAGAAATTAGTCTTACGTGACTTTAAATGAATTCGATTTATAAAAGCGGGATTTTTAAAGGCGGATAAAGTATATTGTTTGATATAAATAATAAAAATTTATTCTTTTATATACACTTATTATTATCTTCATATACACGTGCAAAACATGTACACTTGACTAGTAATATATTAAAAGTGTGAAGACCCTTAGAAAAGTGATTTGAACTTTTTGTCCTTCATTTAAAACGTTCGTAATAGACAAAATCGTCTTTTTACTTATATTCTTCAATTAATATATCACCATATTTATAATATTTAAACTTAAGAAGTCCAAAAAATGGTTAAAAAAAATATATGGAAAACGAATATTGGTAAGTATTCTTTATCCTTGTATACATCAAGAAGAGTCTTAGAAAATATGATTAAAAAAAATTATCATAATTTCCATCAAAACTAAAAAAACAGTAATAATATTTAAACAACTTTATTTATTAACAATTCATTTAAGGAAAAGAAATATGACTTATGCGCCATTTTTCCAATTCCCAATTTTCGACCAAAATTTGATTAAGGAAAAGAAAAAAGAAACATGACTACCAAAATTTGATTGCTATGATATTAAAGGAAAAGAAAAAACAAATATATGGGACAACCTTAATATAGGGACTCATATATAGACTTCTCTATTAAGGAAATACTTCTATAAATATTGAGACGCACGTTAAACTAGAGAAAAAATTAGTTTACTTATTGAGAAAATATGATTAATATCCATCTAACTTGATTTGGTTGCATATCTAGATTAGTGAATGCTCAATTTTCTAGCCTTTAACTTCTTCACTATTTTTGTCAACATAATAGAATTTAACATGTGTGTATATATACATCTTCTTTATTTTCATTCAAGTCATCCTTTAGTGTCAAAATTTTCGCTCAGACAATTATTACTTTCATCAAAACTGAAGTTTTGTAATCACTATTGTATTTTTTTTACAGGTCATAGATAAATTTACGGGTGGTAGATGAATGTCAGTCAGCGTTGAAATTTTTTTTTAGGTGAAGATTAGGTTTAATCGTGTTGTTTTTATATCTCTGTTTTGAGATTTTTTTTTTGTGTGTAAAGGTAAAGTTTAGTTATATTAATTTGCTATCTCTATTGTCGTATTATTTTGTTATAATTTGCAGGCGGCTTTGACAATTTTTTTGTGTAAGGGTTAGATTTAATTATATTATTTGATGTTTCTATCATTGTGTTGTTTTGTTGCAGTTACAGGTGGTAGATGAATGTCGATTGACTTTGAGAATTTATTTTGATAAAGTTAGGTTTAATTAAATAAATTCTTCAAAAGGTTGAATTTAATTATTATAATCATCTTTATTATTTAAGCAAATATCCTATTTAGTGTAATATTTGAACTCAATAAAGCGAGGTACACGTGCGAGGCGCGTACACCTAAACTATTTCTTAGATAGTTGACTGGATACGAATTTAAAATTGGGGATCTTTCAAAAATAGCAGTATTTTGCTATAAAACCCATCTTCCATAGCCACATTTTACATAATTATCATTTATAGCCGTTGTATTTGATTTATGTCTGTTGTATTCAGTTTTACAGATAGTATGTATTCATATAAAATATGAATACGGTCCCTATTTAGTCGCGCCAAAAATGGAATTCAATATTTTTAAAAAGAAAAAAATCTCAATCACGCTTATCTCGTTGAACTGAATATTTTCTTGCCTAACACTACCATTATCTTTTTTTTATATTTTTTATTTTTTTTTTTCATTTTTTCTTCTTCTTTTTTCTATTTTTTCTTACTTTTATTTTTTTTCGTTTCTTTCTTTTTGTTTTTTTTCTCTCTTTAATCTCTAACTTCTATTTCTCTTTCTTCTTTTCTCTTCTTCTTTGATTTTTTTTATTTTCTTTTTTGTACTTATTTTTTAAAAAATTTTTTTGTTCTATTTTATATTTTTTGTATTTTCAAAAAATATGACTAGTCGAGCACAAGTCATGGATGATAACGTAACTACCACAATTATTTATCTTATTTGTAGTCACACAATCATTTATATTTTTGTATTTATTGATACAACTGTATTTGTATTTGTATTTTAAAGTTCGCACTTGTATTTATATTTTATAGTTCCCATTTGTATTGTTATTTTATAGTTCGCATTTGTATTTGTATTTGTATTTGTTAGTTTACGCCATCATTTATATTTTATATAATTCACACTTGTATTTTAAAGAGCTATTTTGTATTTGTATTTTATAATTGATTGCATATTATATTGGATTAGATTTATATTATGGTTTTATTGTGTTTGTATATTTAGATTATATTTGGATTATACTTGTATTTGTATTTTATTTTCTTCATTACCTTTTTATTTTTAAGAAATTATTTTATATTTGTGTTTGTAAGTTGATTGCATATTGTATTTAGTCGTGACTATGTACAATTTATCATTTGTATTTGTATACAAACAAGTAAGTGCATTAATTTTATTTTCGTGATTCTAATATATATAAATATGTAATATATCATTTGATAAAAATGTATCGTTTTATATTTGTATATCAAAATTATCATTCATATTTGTAAATAAACAAATATCACATGATACAAATACAATGACAAACAAATTAAACAAATAATTTTACACATACAAATACAATATGTATTTGTATATATTGTATTTGTATAAAAATTTGAGTTGTATTTATTTATATAAATAAATACAACTAGTATCAATAAATACAAATAAGTATTCATAGAAAGAATATCAATCGTTCCTTTTCAGTAATTAAAAAATATAAATGATAGTTCACACTTGTATTTATATATTATAGTTCGCATTTGTATTTTATAGTTCACACTTGTATTTATATATTATAATTCGTATTTGAATTTATATTTTATAGTTCGCACTTGTATTTGTATGTTATAGCTCGCATTTGTATTTGTATTTTATAGTTCGAACTTATATTTGTGTTTGTTAGTTCGCACAAATAAAAAGAAGGAGAAAAATTGAAAAGAAAAAAAAAAGAAGGAGAAAAATGAGAGAAAAAATATTTAAAAAGAAGAAGAAAATAAAGGAGAAATGAAAAGGAAAAAAAGAAAAAAATGAATAAAAAATAAAAATAAATAAAAAAATAAAGAGAACGCAACAAAAAAAGGAAAAGAAAAACTGAAGAAAAAAAATTGAAAAAGAAAAAAAAAGAAGAGAATAATAGAAAATAGAAAAAGAGAGAAAGTACATGAGAAAGACTATGAATTATAATTAGGAATAATTAATAGGTAAGAGGAGTTATGATTTATAATTAATTAAAAATTAAGCTTTAAGTGATAATAAAAGTCCAATAATAACTAATTCGGATAATTTTTTCTAAATTTTATAGCCTTAAACTTATTAAGTGAATAGTTAAACTAAAACATTACAAATGCTGGGAGGAAAAAACACACAAATTGAATTATTCAAACGGAGATAATAGATTTAAAAAATCACACAAATAGAATTATAGAAAACGAAAATGATAAATTAAATATATTACTAATCATTAAGCACATTTCCCAATCTGACAGAAAGCATGTCAAAGAAAGAACAATAACTTTCTTGAACGACTAGATTTCGTATGACGATTGTTCTACTTTAGAACTTATAACCATTATAAATAAAAACATGCTCAAAATATATTTGAAAATTACAATTCAAAAGTTATAGTTACAGCGATATAATTTTTCAAATATTAATTATATTACATGAACACTGTGAAATATTTTGCTTCATGACGTCAGTTTTTGTCAAAGATGATGCTTGACGGAGTTAAGATTTTTACCAAAAGAAAATCATATTAATTTATAATCTTTTAAAGAGGATTCAATGTATATAAAACTCACCTAGCCATATTGTGTAATAAAAAGGTATCAATATATTTCGTCTACAAGAGTAGCTTCACATTTGATACGGGGTGAAATTTGTATATAGTCATTTTTGAGCCTCGATAATTAAAAAAATAACCTTTGTCAAGTAGTCTTATATAGTACAAATCGAATTTCAACATATTATTCTGCTCCTAGAAAAATAACCTTTGTCCTACAATCCCACAAAATTGTTTGTCGGAATTATGGAACTATTGCTCGAGAAACAAGTAAGGTGGTCCGTATTTTTTCATACATATAATAGTTTTTCTTAAGTCATGAGAGGCTGTGAAATTCTAGCACAGCAGCTAGATCATTCATGATCAATGGAGGAAAATGTTAAAGAGGAGCTTTATTGATTCATTAGCTTCACATTGTTGTTGTTAATGGGTGTCAATCGGGCCGGTTTGACCCGGCCTGAACCGGCCCACTTAAACAACTTTGTCCGGTCAGCCACGGGCTGTAGGGTACCGGGCTGGGCCAATTTTAAAATTGAGCCCGGTTAACCAGACCCGGACCTAAACCGATCCAGGCCCATCGATTAACCGGCCCGAATATAT
>NC_061111.1:151425024-151484321 GCF_002878395.1 Capsicum annuum | reverse complement strand
ATTGGACCGTTGGGCCACAAGTAGCCGTTGGCCCAACGGCTATATGGCCGTTTTTGGGTTCAAACGGCTACTTAACCCTCTTAAATTAAAAAAAAAAAGTTTTTTTCATTTAAAATATTTTTTTAAACCCCAAAAAATTTCTATAAATACCCTACACTTTCAAATCATTTTCCACAATTTTTATTCTCTCAAATCTCAGTCTCCCTCAAATCTCAATTCTCAAAATTCAAATATTCTATATATTTCCTAAAGTACTCAATTTAATTTTTTAATTTTGCGATTACAAAGTACGAGTGAAAGTTTCTAAAGTCTCAACTTTTGGATACTTCCAAAATTTGTTATTTTCATTCCATCTCTTACTTTTAATTTTTAATTAGTGTATTAATTGTTTACTTTTAATTTTTAATTAGTGTATTAATTGTTGAATATTTAATTTTATTATATTTGTATATTTTGAATTTTTTTAGTTTGATTTATATTATGGATAAATTAATAAACCTTGCCACTAAAAGTGTAAAAAGAATTTGTCCCGGAAGTGGTAGTGGTAGTAAAATTCAAATTACTGGCGGTAGAGATAGTTCAAGTAGTAGGTATACCCGTGTGCCTCCGGCACCGCTTAGTCAACCTATTGAGGAAGAAGTAGGTGTAGGTGCTCACGATATGGATTATGTAGAAGTTCAGAAAAATTGCGGTATAGAAGAAGAAAATGAAGTAGATGCGGTTGATTTAGATGAAGATGATGAAAATATTGGTGAGACACCCGCAGTAGGAAATGCTAATAGTAGATCTGAATCGGTTAATCGTCCTCTCTGTCCTCCCCATGCCCCAAGAGCTCGTAAAACAACTAGTATTGCATGGTAATTTTTTACACGTATATCAGATACTGAGGTGCAATGCAATATTTGTCAACAAATACATAAGCATAAAAGAGGAGGCAAGCAAGGAAATACGGGTATGTTAATGAGACATATAAGTGATAATCACGAAAGAGAGTTATTTATTGCAAAAGGTGGTGAGGATGTTGGTGGGCTAACACAAACTAGAATGGACCCAACAACCGATCAGTTAATTAATAAGCATAATAAATTGAGGGACCGGGAAGAAATATTAAAAATGGTAGTTGTGGGTTGTTTTTCTTCCAGTTTTCCTTCTTCGGATGCTTTTATTCATTATATTCAAGCAATTTATAATTCTATGTTTAATGGTATTGCTAGAAGTACTTGTCAGACCGATATTTTTAGACTTCATTTACAATATGTTTTTTTATTTATCTACATTGTTAAAAAATATTCAATGTAGCATGACTCTAACTTCTGATCTTGGTCGTGCTGTTAATAAAAATGATTATTTAACCATTACTTGTCACTGGATAGAGTAATTTTGTTATGCAAAAATGTATTCTAACTTTTTTGTATGATAAAGATCGTAAACATACTGGAGAATTTATCGCTGAATTGATTGGTAAAGTTACAAATTTTATGGTATTGAAAATAAAGTCTTATGAATTGCTTTTGATAATGCTTCTAACAATAAGACTGCTATTTCAAAGTTAAAAGTTAGGCTCTCTCCGCCGTTACCTAAAATATTTTACGTTAAGTGTGCTTGTCATATATATAATTTAATTGTAAGAAATGGTCTTGAATTTTTTGAGCTTTATATTGAAAAAATTCGGCTTGCTGTTGGTTTTATTCAAGGAAATAATCAAAGAAAAAGAATTAGAAAATTTAAAGTTAAATGTCAACAAAATGGACTTGCACTGATATTGATGCCTGAAGAATGTGATACTAGATGGAATGCTACGTATGATTTTTTAAAAACTTGTCATACTTATAGAGTTCCTATTACACTAACTTTTAACCAACATTGTGGTTCATTTGCTGATTCGGCTGAATGTATGCTACATGATTCTGATTGGGCTGTAATTGATGATCTTGTTAAGTTTTTGAAAAAAATTTATATAGTTACGGTTGAATTTTTTGGTGCTTATTATCCTACTGTTTGTAATATTTAGCATATATAGCCGATATTTTTGGTTTGCTCAAAAAATATAAGAATACAGAAGGTTACAAGGAAACTGTTGGTGCTATGTTTGCTAAATTTAAAAAATATTTTTTCCCGATTTCTCCTATTTACTTGGTTGGTGTTATGCTAAATCCGTGTATGAAATATGCTACTATGTGCCACTTTAGTACTCTTATTTATTCTAACTTAGAGATAAATACTAATAATGATTCTGATAATGAAGAACAAGAACAACCAAATTTGTAGACGACTAAGGGTGATGCGAACGCTTACATAGATAAATTATATAACCATTATGCTGATTTACTTGATTTAGCTGTACCGACAAATATCACTCCAACTGTTGCTCCTCATCCTCCGATGAGCCATCATCTTCTAAAAGGCTGGTACATAGTGATTTTCTTGATCACTTTTATGATTTAAACTATTGGAACAGTGTTGAGGCGAGAACTTACACAACAACTTATCGGAAGAGCTTAAGTGTTATCTTCGAACGCCGCTAGAGGATCGTAGAAGACGGATCAATGCATTAGATTTGTGGAAGAATAATGAAACACAATATCATGTGCTTTCAAGATTAGCTAGAGATATATTGAATGTTCCCATGCCAACCGTTGCATCGGAGAACGCTTTTAGTCAAGGACGACAACAGCTTGGAGACAACCGACATTCATTGGGAAGCAATGCTATAAATGTTCTAGTTTGCCTTAGAGATTGGATTAGAGTGGAGCGAAGAAATCAAGGAATGGAGGTGGAGCAGAAAGACGAACATAAAATTGAAGAAATTATGACTTCAAGGAAGAACTCAGCAGAATCAAGTTCAATGCATGATTTTGCCCCCATTGATTTTGACTATCCTATGCCAGTTCTCGTTAATGTTAACATGGATGAGTTGGAAAAAATGATGAAAACTTTATAGATTTTTCATTCATGTACATTATAAATTTTGAATCATTTTGCAATCAATAAAATATAACATTCATTGACTCCTTACTTTGTAATTTTTTTCATTTAATGATTTAAATTGAATTTCTAGTTTAAATTAAATACTTAGTTTTAATATATTACTAATTTACTATCAAGTTTTACACTAAGTAAATAATTAAACATAACAAACATATAACCATATATATACACATAATGAAAAAATAAATTTCTTTTAAGTTCAAAACCTCAAGTATTATTAATTTATTATATTAAGTAGCATATTATTTAAAGCAGTACACATATTGAATGGTATGTATATATGTGTATATATATAGAGTATAGAATCTAAAGTAGTATATATTTAAGGTATACATGTGTATATGTTTTATAAATTAGTATATAACTATATATATATAGTGTGTGTGTATATATTGTAGTATATATAAATTAGTATATATCTTCTAGTATATGTTTTATTTGAAGTAGTACATATATTGAATGGTATGTATATATGTATATATATTTTCTATAGACTCTAAAAGAGTATATATTTAACGTATACACGTGTATATGTTTTATAAATTAGTATATAACTATAGATATAGTGTGTGTATATATTGTAGTATGTATAAATTAGTACATATATCTAGTAGTATATGTTTTATTTAAAGTAGTACATATATTGAATGATTCAGATATATGTGTATATATAGAATATAGACTATAAAAGAGTATATATTTAACGTATACATGTGTATATGTTTTATAAATTAGTATATAACTATATATATAGCGTGTGTATATATTGTAGTATATATAAATTAGTATATATCTTGTAGTACATGTTTTATTTAAAGTAGTACATATATTGAATGGTACGTATATATGTGTATATATAGAATATCGACTCTAAAGTAGTATATATTTAACGTATACATGTGTATATGTTTTATAAATTAGTATATAACTATATATATATATAGTATGTGTATATATTGTAGTATATATAAATTAGTATATATCTTGTAGTATATGTTTTATTTAAAGTAGTAGATTTATTGAATGGTATGTATATATGTGTATATATAGAATATATACTCTAAAGTAGTATATATTTAAGGTATACATGTGTCTATATTTTATAAATTAGTATATAACTATATATATATAGTGTGTGTGTATATTGTAGTATATCTAAATTAGTATATATCTTGTAGTATATGTTTTATTTAAAGTAGTACATATATTGAATAGTATGTATATATGTGTATATATAGAATATATACTCTAAAGTAGTATATATTTAAGGTATACATGTGTATATGTTTTATAAATTAGTATATATATTGTAGTATATATCTTGTAGTATATGTTTTATTTAAAGTAGTATATACATTTAACTAACGTATAGTCGTATACACGATTACATGTGTAATTGTGTATATGTGTATATGTTTTTTAAATTTTAATGTAGTATATACAATATATATAGTGTGTATATTGTTTAACATATTTAAAATGTATATAGGTGGGTATATATAGTGTATATTGGAGAAAAAATATTTAATTTTTTTTAAAGTTTTGATTGGATTTTTGACCAAGTTTACACGGGTTGGACCGGGTTAGATTTATTGGGCCGGTCCGGGTTGTTTCTAAAGATACTACTATTGGGCCCAAAACCGAACTGGCTCGTTAAATCTGGCCCACATCTGGCCCAGCCCATAACCCGGTTAAAAGTGACGGGCCAATTTCGGATTGACCCGGCCCGACCCAGTTAATAGGTTTAGTTGTTGTTCTTATTTATAGACAGAAAAGTGTTGAGTTGAGTGAGCTTCTCTTCAGCTCATTGACAACTCAGCATAACCGACTAACAACTTAACAACTTGCCTAACAACTTCTTCAACTAACTTTGTAACTAACTCACCAAATAACCATCTGACTAACTACTTTATCAATATCAATACAATTGTGAGCTATTCAATGGAACAGTAACTCTGTACATTAATATATACAGATGCAGTGATGCATTGATCACATATATATGTTGAAACACTCCCCCTCAAGCTGCAGGGTGGATTATGTTAAGCACACCAAGCTTTTCTAACAAGTATGCATATTGAGCTTGACTTAAAACCTTGGTGAGAAGGTCAATAACTTGATCAAGAGTGTGAACATAAGTGGCCTATATCAAGCTATTCTTGATCTTGTCTCTGATGAAATGACAATCTATTTCAATGTGTTTTGTCCTCTCATGAAACACTGAATTATTGGCCAATTGTATAGATGAATTGCTCTTACTAAATACTGAAATGGGCAGAGTAATGGGCTTATTGATTTCTTGGAACAATCCAACTAGCCAAGTTACCTCTGCAACTGTTGAAGCCATGTTTCTATATTTAGCTTCAGCAAAACTTCTAGACACAGTGTGTTGTTTCTTGGACTTTTAAGAGATTAATAATCTACCAAAATAAATAACATATCCAGTAACTGAACGTTTAGTATTAGTTTGTGTAGCCTAACCTGAGTCACACCAACAAGTGAGAGTGGTAGAAGAATCAACTTTCAACCAAATGCCTTGACCAACTGAACCTTTGAGGTATCTTACTACTCTAGTAGCAGCCTTCCAATGTGAGTGCTTAGGATATTGCATGAACTGGCTGAGAGTTTAGACAACAAAGCTAATATCAGATCTTGTGATAGTAACATACATGAGCTTGCTTATCAGTCTTTGATAAGAAAAAACATCAGACAACAACTCATCTCCTTGTACACCTGTGGATTGATCATATTCAAGTGTTGTCAATCTGAGATTAGACTCCGAAGAGGTAAGGGTAGGCTTAGAACCACTAAGACCTGTATTATAAATTAACACAAGGATGTAGTTTGTTTTATTTAATATCACCCAAGAAGCTGATCTGAGGATCTCAATACCTAAGAAGTACTTGAGATCACCCAAGTTCTTCATTCTGAACTGCTTATGTAACTTATCTTTGATTGTATTAATCAAAGTACTGCTGCTACCAGTAATAAGTAGGCCATCAACATACACCAAAACTATCACTGCATAAACACCTTTACGTAGAGTGAAGAGAGAATAATCATGAGCACTCTGCGTGAAACCATCATCAAGTAAAGCATTAGTGAGTTTGAGATTACATTGTTTGAAAACTTTCTTGAGACCATACAGGGATTTAAGTAACTTGCAAACTCTATTCTCCATTTGTCTTCTGAAACCTTAAGGTAGTTTTATATATACTTCTTCTTCAAGATCACCTTGTAAGAATGCATTATAAACATCCATCTGATGAAGAGTCCAGCCTTTAGATACTGCTACAACAATTACATACCTAACTGTTACCATTTTAGCAACTGGTGAGTATGTTTCATGATAATGTAGCCCTTCTTGCTGGCTATATCCCTTGGACACTAACCTTTGTTTAAACCTTTCTACCTCCCCATTTGCAAGATATTTTATTTTGTATATCCACTTGGAACCCACAGTGTTTTCTTGCCTTTGGGCAAGTCAACAATAGTTCATGTATTGTTAGCCTCTAATGCCTAGATTTCCAATTTCATAACTTCCACCCATCTGTCATCCTTTATAGCTTGCTTAAAGTGCTGGGGTTCAATCAAATTGGAGAACTTTTACAAGCAACATTACTAAGTAAAGCTTGTTTTTCTTTAAGACAAGTTGTTGGCTAAGGGATGCTTACACCTTTGGATCTTAGAGGTATCAATATAGTCATACATCCACACAGGTAGTCTAACAGTTCTAGTAGGCTTGCTGGTAGATGTTTGAGTCAGGGGGGGGGGGGGGATAAACTAGACTATCTTCTCTATTACTTGTGTTAGGTATATCTAGATCAGGTGCAGCAGTATCAGTAAGAACATCAGCTTCAATGGAATAATGCTCATCAGGAACCTCATCAGGAATATCATCATCTGTGGAGTTTAAGAACTCAGTGATATCTTCACTAGCTTTAGAAACTATTGCAGGCTGTAAGTCCTTCTGTGATGGATAAAATAGGATTGTGTATCTCTACTAAAAATCAACTTTTTGGATTGCAATTCCATAAGTAAGTACCCCTTTTGAGACTATGAATATCCTACTAACACAATAAGTTTTGTCCTTTCAGAAAACTTATCACCTTTAGGAACAACTGTTACATAGCATAGACATCCAATCACCCTTAAGTGAGAACGTTTGGGATCCTTGGATAATAAAAGATGCAATGGGCTTCTACCATTTAAAACTGAGGATGGTAGCCTATTCATGATGTATATAATAATCCTCATACATAATCCCTAATACTTGATTGACAAATGAAATTGAAATTTTAGAGCTCTAGTTATTTTTAGTATCTGTCTATGCTTCCTCTCTATAACTTTATTCTGTTGTGGAGTGTGAGGATAACTAGTTTGATGCAAAATTCCCAAAGACTGGAATAATTTACGGCATTGAGAATTGATAAAATCAGTCCCATTGTCAGACCTTATGGTCTTTATTAATACTCTAAATTGTGTCTTGATCATAGATATGAAGGTCTTAATAACCACTATGGCTTCAGAATTCAATTGTAACATATGTACCCAAGTGTATCTACTGTAATCATCAACTATAGTCAAAAAATAGTACTTATTATCAAAAGTAACATTTCTATAAGGGCCCCAAAGATCCATGTGTACAAGCTCAAAACATGTTGAACATTTTGAAGTACTATGAGGGAGTGGTAATCTTGTTTGTTTAGCTAGTGGACATACTGTACGTTTATTCAACATATCTACATCATTATAAATCTTCAAAAAATCTAATGATCTTAGAACCTGTGAAACTGGATGTCCAAGTCTTTTGTGTCACAGTGTGCAACTTGGAATAGAAACTTCTACAATGAACTTGCTGTGCTTTAATACTACAGAACTAGTGTTATCTTTCCATTCTTCTCTAAGTATATAAAGGTCACCCTCCTGTCTACCAATCCCTTTCATCTTGCCACTGAAGAGGTCCTGAAATATATAGAAATCAGGATAGAAGAAAATAAAACAAGAAACTTCCTTGGTTATTTTAACAACAGACAGTAGATTAAGTTTGAAGTTTGTGACAAAAAGAACATCCTTGATCACACCATCTGCAAATACATAAGCCTCTTCAATATGAGAAATTTTTACTTTATCACCAGTAGTAAGGTGTAGTTTGTCCTTTTGATTTGATACTAGGATTGTACTATTTCTGAACATGTGTTTATGTGCAGCCACATAATGTGTAGCCTCTGAGTCCATAATCCAATTGTCAGAATAAGTTTTGGACAGAAACAAGTGGTTATACCTGTCATGTTGACTTGTTTCATGTTGTTGGTGTCTTTGTTCAACATGCTCATAATTTGAGTTTATTATTCATCTGTGAATGTGTGAGCCTTTGCCAGTGGTGCAAGTCCCTGATCATGACTTGAACCAGCAACATCAACTTGTCCTGCTACCACATTGGCTGTTTGAGAAGGCTTACCAGTTGTGTTGTTGCCACTACCATATGAGGAATAACTGTTACCACTACTATATGACTTGGGATTAGCCATAATGTACCCTTGTTTTTTTTTATTCTTCCAATCAGTAGGATAGACAATCAGTTTATAGCAACTCTCTTTGGTATGACCTGTGAGATGATAATAATCACACTTTATGCCTTTGTATTTGGAACTTCCCTATCCATAACCATAAGAACCATAATTTTGATTCACCTACATGGCTAGTGGTTCTAATCTATCATGTACAACGAACATATAAGAGGAATGCTGGATTTCATCCTCAACAAGCATGGCATAAGCTTGATTGATAGTAGGAGTTACTCCCTTGAGTAAAATTTGTCTCCAAGCTTGATCATAGGACTCATTTAAGCCACTAAAAAACTGTAAGAGTCTCAATTGACACATATGATCTGAATATTCCTTAGACATAGGGCAATCACAGCTAGGATTAGGAACCAACACATCATACTCACTCCACAAACTTTTTAATTTAGTGAAATAAACTGATATTGAATCAATGCCTTGAGACAACATATTGATTTCACGGTGCAACTGATAGATGCACATACGATTCACTTTGTCAAATCTCTCTTTCAGATCTTTCCAGACAGCATAAGCATTTGTAGCATAAACAATGCCAGATAGCAGGCTCTCACTGACTGTGTTCATAATCTAGGATAAGACAATCGCATTACATGTCTTTCATTGCTCATGAAGTTCCTCTCTATACGAGTCCTTGCTGCAAGATCCAGTAACAAAATCAAACTTCTTCTTTCCTAATAGTGCAATGCGCATTAACGATTCCACAAGTTGTAATTTTTTGAACCAGTGAGTTTGATGGGAACGAGTACAACATTAGAGCTATCTGAAGCACTAATAAAAAGTGGATCACTTTGATCAATCTTAGGAGCTATGGTTGAACAGATTGAATCAACAATCAAGAAGAAGAAGAAAAAGCCGATAACAAAGATCACACAAATTTGGATTTCAATCGAGAAGAAGAAGAAGCCGATAACAGAGATCACACAAATTCATCGAGATTTGCAGTAATAGAATGAGAAGTGAACTGCTCTGATACCATGTGAAATTCTAGCACAACAGCTAGATCATTCATGATCAATGAAGGAAAATGTAAAAGTAGAGCTAAACTTTATTGATTCATTAGCTTTACATTATTGTTGTTGCTCTTATTTATAGACAGAAGAGTGTTGAGCTGGGTAAGCTTCTCTCCAGTTTATTGACAACTCAGCATAACCGACTAACAACCTAACAACTTGCCTAACAACTTCTTCAACTAACTCTATAACTAACTCACCAAATAACCAACTGACTAACTACTTTATCAATATCAATACAGTTGTGAGCTATTTAATGGAATAGTAACTCTGTACATTTACATATACAGATGCAGTGATGCATTGATCACATATGCATGTTGAAACAGAGGGAAACTCGAGGGATAATCTATGATTGATGAAAATGCTCCTTATTTTTATTTTTTTCTATATTTATATAATTCAAACTCAAGACATTTTGATTAAGAGTCGAGAGATTACACCTTTTTCAATATCTCCTTGATGGTGTAAATTTTCAGTAAACCATAATTGTAAACTCACGAAGTAGGATTATTTCAGTGAAATTTTTTAAATCATTTTAGTAAATATCTTTACCCATTTTATTTCTAATGATGCCTTTATGATTTTGAAAAATTGATGGCCGGAACTTGGAGGCAATTAGAGAAACATAAAAAGGTACTACTATACATGATTAATTTATCCGATAGTCAATAAAAATCATATAAATTGACAGCCACTTCAATTTAATTAATTGATAAAAATGCCAATTTGTGATGAATATTTTAAATAAAATAAAGAAGTTTTTGTTTTCCATTTTTCAAAGAGAGATAAGATTTAGAGATAAGTCACAACCGAAAAGGCTAAAACTGGTGAATCTCAAAAATAGACCCAACCGTTTTCAAATTTTAGCCCCAAATAAAAAAGCTTCCTCAAAATAGCCTTTTACCTATTAACTAATTTTTTTTGGACAAAATTGCCCCTAATCAATGGAGTAAATTACATAAATGATCCTCATAATGCATAACAATTCCATATTTATATCTTTCAACTTTTTTGTTCTCTTTTTAATTTTACTTTGGTTTTTATTTTTTCTTTTCTCTTTTTATTTTTAATTTTCTCAACCTTTACCTTTTTCCTTTTTCCCTCTCAACTTCTTTTTTTTCTTTTTTCTTTTATATTATTTTTATTTTTTATTTTTTCTTTCCTATTTTTTTTTTGTTCTTTTTAGTTTTTCTCAACCCTTACTTTTTTTCTTTACATCTTTCAACGTCTACTTTTACAAAAAAAAAAAAAATATTTTTTATTTTTCTTTAATTTTTTTCTTTTTAATTTTTTCTCGACCTTTATTTTTATTTAATCTTTCTTTTTTTAATCAACCTTTATGTTTTTCCTATTCTCTCTCAACTTCTACATTTTCTTTGAATTTTATTTTTTTAATATTTTTCTTCATTTTCTTCTTTTTTCGTAATTTTATTATTTTTGTTCGTTTCTTGGATTTCTTCAATTCAAGTTACATCTCATGAGCAAGAGTTGATACTATCACATTATAAGGGCAAGACTTATGACTTTCGAACAATAAGCTACGTTTCATGGGCAAGAGTCGACACTACCACATTGTATTTTGATTTATGAGATGTTTTATAACTCTTACCTTAGAGGAAAGACTTAGCTTAGGGACTTTCAAACAATAAATTATGCCCCACGGGCAAGAGTTGACTCTACCACGTTATATTTTTATTTATGAGATGTTCTACGACTATTGCCTTAGAGGCAAGACTTAGCTTAAAGACTTTCAAACAACAAGTTATATTTCATAGGCAAGAGTTGACACTACCACATTGTATTTTGATTTATGGATGTTCAACAACTATTGTCTTAGAGGCGAGACTTAGCTCAAGGACTTTCAAACAACAAATTATGCCCCACGGGCAAGAGTTGACTCTATCACGTTATGTCTTCATTTATGAGATGTTCTACAACTATTGCCTTAGAGGCAAGACTTAGCTCAAGGACTTTCAAAATACAAATTATGCCCCATAGGTAAAAGTTGACACTACCACGTTATGTTTTCATTTATGAGATGTTTTACAACTCTTGCCTTAGAGGCAAGACTTAATTAGCTCAAGAACTTTCAAACTACAAATTATGCCCACAAGCAAGAGTCGACATTACCAAAATGTATTTTGATTTATGAGATGTTCTACAACCATTGTCTTAGAGGCAAAACTTAGCTCAAGGACTTTCAAACAACAAATTATGCCCCACGAGCAAGAGTTGACTCTACCACGTTATGTCTTCATTTATGAGATGTTTTACAACTATTGCCTTAGAGTCAAGACTTGGCTCAAGGTCTTTCAAACTACAAATTATGCCCTACGGGCAAGAGTTGACACTACCACGGTATGTCTTCATTTATGAGATGTTCTACAACTCTTGCCTTAGAGGTAAGACTTAATTAGCTCAAGGACTTTTAAACTACAAATTATGTCCCATGGGCAAGAGTTGACTCTACCACGTTATATTTTTATTTATGAGATATTCTACAACTATCGCCTTAGAGGAAAGACTTAGCTCATGGACTTTCAAACTACAAATTATTCCCCACGGACAAGAGTTGACACTACCACGTTATGTCTTCATTTATGGGATGTTCTACAACACTTGCCTTAGAGGCAAAACTTAGCTCAAGGACTTTCAAATAATAAATTATGCCCCACGGGTAAAAGTTGACACTATCACGTTATGTCTTTATTTATTAGATGTTCTACAACTCTTGTCTTAGAGGTAAGACTTAATTAGTTCAAGGACATTCAAACTGCAAATTATGCCCCATGAGCAAGAGTTGACTCTACCACATTATATTTTTATTTATGAGATGTTCTACAACTATTGCCTTAGAGGCAAGACTTAGCTCATGGACTTTCAAACTACAAATTATGGCCCACGGGCAAGACTTGACACTACCACGTTATGTCTTCATTTATGGGATGTTCTACAACTCTTGCCTTAGAGGCAAGACTTAGCTCAAGGACTCAAACCCACGGGTAAGAGTTGACACTACTACATTATGCCTTTATTTATGAGATATTCTACAACTCTCGCCTTAGAGACACGACTTATCTAAAATTTTCAAAGAATTTCGTAACAATAATTTATGCCCTTAAATTTGCTTTGATGTCAAAAAAAGAAGATACCTTTGCGGATTGTTTAATTTTTTATTTATTAGCAAAATATAATAGAAGTTGAGAAAAAAAGAAAAAAGCGATCAAACAAAATAGAGAAATAAAAAAAAGTTTGAGAAAAAAAAAGGAAAGAAAAAAATAAAGATCAAGAAAAAAGTGAAGAATTAAAAAAATTGAAAAAACTAAAAATGAGAGGAAAAATAAAAATAAAATTTGAGAAAAATGAGGGAAAAAAAGAGAACTGAAAAAGGTAAAAAGCGTCAAATAAAATAGAGAAATAAAAAAAAGAGTGAGAAAAAAAGCCAAGAAAAAAATAAAGATTAAGAAAAAAGTGAAGAATTAAAAAAATTGAGAATGTAAAAAATGAGAGAAAAAAATAAAAATAAAGTTTGAGAAAAATGAGGGAAAAAAAGAGAACCGATAAAAACAAAACAAAAAAAAGGTTAAAGACAAATGAATTAAAAAAAAAGAGAAAAAAAGAAATAGATAATTCTTGAGAAAAAAATAAAGGTTGAGACAAATGAATTAAAACATGAAAATAAAATTAAAGGAAAAAAAAGTAAAAATAATAAAAAATAGAATAATAAAATTAAAGAAAAAATAAAAAGGTGAAAATAATAAAAAATAGAATAATTAAATTAAAGGAAAAAATAAAAAGTGAAAATAATAAAAAATAAAATTTGAGAGACAAATAAGTATGAAAAATTTTAAAAATATATTTGAGGCGTAGAGGGGCAAAATGGTACTTGTACTATACTTAAAAAGTAAGAAAGGTTAGTCTTTAAAGACATTTCTTATTGAGGTCAAATATCTAAAGCCACCCATATTTGGGTCTATGAAATGTAATTTTCTGCGAATCATCACTCGGCAGGCCAGCACCTTAACTTTTAAACTAATGGACCAACCTTAAATACTTCCATAATTTAAATGTGTCACATAAGTAAATTATGGGAGTAACTTCGGTGGAAGATAGCATGCGGAAAATTAGGTCAAGATGGTTTGAGCACGTAATGAGGCGGCACACGAATGCCTCGGTACAGATGTGTGAGAGGCTGACTATGGATGATTTCGGACGAGATAGAGGTAGGTCAAAGAAATATTGGAGGGAGATGATTAAGCATGGCATGGAGTAATTGCAACTTAAAGATATGACCCTTGATAGGAATGTGTAGAGGACTCAGATTAGGGGATAGAGTTAGTGGATAGAAGTGCGTCCCTACTAATAGGGAGGAGTGTTTTGTTTGTAGTTGTGCTTGTAGTTATAGGGTTATGCATGTGTCTTGTAATTTCTTATTCGTGGTGTTTTGTTGATTTATGTGATTTCGGGTAGATAGTTTATAGTATTACTATGTGGGTGTCTTGTTTCGTTTATTATATAGTGGTGTGTTACCTCATTTTGTTTGTTTTTATGTTATCTGATTGTTATATTGTTATTTGTCTTGAGCCGGAAGTCTATCAGAAACGACGTCTCTACTTCATCCGATCAGGCAGTAGCTTTGTAGGAATACATCAAATATTTTATTGACTAATTGTTGTAGTATTTACATAAAGTAAATTTTTGGTAGAACGTTTTATTTCCCCATATATAAATGTGAATTGTAATTACAAAATACTCCCAAAGTAGAAACGAAAGAAAAACTAAAACATCATATGATAGACTGCGCCGATGGAGCGTTTTTGTTCATATAATCATCCAATAAAGTTGTACGTTAGCGAAATATTAAAACTCACATTTACTCTTTCCATTTCTAAAAATCGAGAAGACTGACCCTGTATTAAATTTTTAAATAATGGTTGTTAATTTGAGAGGAGTCCTTGTTTCAACTATCTGCAGCTTTTCGACCTTTTGAAAAAAAAAAAACACATTCTTTTAAGATAAGAAAAACGAAAAAGAAATTAGAAAATGAATTGAGCAAAAAACATTTTAGAATAGTAACTTATGTGCAATAAACGTCGTCTGGATAAAAGTTAAATAATTTCTAACATCATAGTTAAAGTATTATCTTATCGTAGATTTTATTAGACAATATCGACTTATAATTTGATGCAGAAAGAAGAACTTGTGCATTGATTTGAGCTATATTTCGTTAAAAAATGAATAAAATCAAAATGAAATACTATCGACTTTTGCATTGTTGCTTTCTTTGAAATTTCCATGGAAAAAGTTGTTCATTGACATGACTATGGACCATCTAATTTCTTATTGGTGCAATTGGATTACCACTCAAAAAATTTCCATATGCATCAAAACATATGATTTACTATAACCAAGTGATAAAATAATGTGGGAATTAATACATATTAATGAATCGTGCTTAAGTGTTTAATATGGTACAAGAACATCTTTCGTGATTTTCGGGGTGGGTGTGAATTTTCTTTCAAAAGAAAGTATTACCTTGTTGTCACTTTCACATGACATTTCCACTAAAAGACTATGAAACATGTTAAAGTTAGATTTTTTTTGGATAGTATTGATTTTTTTGGTAAAGTTTCTAGAATAATTTAGTGCAGTATTTAGAATAATCATTTTGAAGAAAAATATAGATATTTTAGGTAGAAAATTTTAGAAAGTTAGAAGTGTAGTCTTTTTAATATTTGTATTTTGAAAAAGTCTACATATTTTAGATTGTTACATATTGAGGAAGATATTTGCAGAAAAGAATAGAAAATGTTAAATTTGTAGTATTTAGAATCATTCCTAAACAAAGTATAATAAGGGATAACATTAAGCATTTGTGATCAGCCCAACCAATTTCAATAAATCTTCTTCTATGGACCGATTCTCCTATCTAAAATCTTCATTTTTTATAGCTTCTTTTTCTTTAGTTGAATCTTTCAATTTTAATTAATTTCTCCAATCATACTTTTCTTGTGCAATTCTCTACAAAGACTATATTGACTTAGAATATCTCATTCATTAATTTGGAACTTTAAAGTTGATGTAGAAATAGGAAGTAACAATTAAGTTGCTCAAAATCCACTGTACTAATTTTCTTTCGAAGGAAAAGTAATACTCTGTTGTCACTTTCACATGACATTTCCACGAAAAGAGTGTATCGACTTAGAATGTCTCATTCATTAAGTTGGAACTTTTAAGTCTGATGTAGATATAGGAAGTAGTAACAATTAAGTTGCTCAATATCCACTGCATTAATTTTCTTTGAGAAGACCTACAAGACTTGACTCCCTGTAACATCCACTTGTATAAATTTTTCATGAATTTTGATCTGATACCAACACAACACAAATCATATAATATTTCTTGGTTTCTTCTCTTCAATATTTTCTATACTATCCTCTTACAAAAATGGGCTACCTGCTCCTCCCATTTATACTATATTCTTGTTGTCTCTGTCAACTTGTTTTTTCTTCATTCTCACCTCAATCATGCAGCAAAGATCAATCTCTTGCCCTCATGACATTTAAGCAAGCATTCGTCGTACATGATTCATCTAAATCCGCTACTTGTGATTTCTACGGTCAGCAATCTTATGGAAAAACAAGCTCACGGAATACGAGTATAGATTGTTGCTTATGGGATGGAGTGAAATGCAATGTGTTGACTGGTCATGTCATTGAACTTGAACTCGGTTGCAGCAGTCTTGAGGGGAAGTATTACATTTTGTGGACTGTCCACGTGGACAGTTAGTTAGTCAGTTTCCCAATTAGTTACTAATCCTGTGACTTAGTCAGTTAGTTAGTTGCCAGCTGTCATTGAGATATTTTTCCTTCTTCTTCTGCTTCTTCACTACACCTCTATATATAGAGGGTTGATGTACAAGAGAGAGTAGATTAGATATTTTCCTCAATACAAATTACAGGTTCCAGCTTCTTCTCTATTCTCTTCTGTTAAGAGTTCACCATTGTTGCAGAGTTGAGCTTTTCAAGCTCACATTTTAACATGGTATCAACGCGGTTAACGATGATTGCGTAAGGATTACGGTTGAGATTTTTTTTACGGGCGAATTTCCATTTTTTCTTCAAATTCCAGCTCGAATTGCTAGAAAATTCATCAATGGCGACAACGAAGATCGATTATAATCATCCACTGTATATTGGCCCGTCAGACACATCAGGATCTGTGATAATTCCTATCAAACTCACAGGATCTGATAATTACGGGATATGGAGTAGGTCAATGAAAATTGCACTACTCGGCAAGAGGAAATATGGATTTGTAACAGGTGTTTGTACAAAGGACTCAATGAAGGAAGAATGGCAGGAGCAGTGGGAAACATGGAATGCTATTGTATTATCGTGGTTAATGAATACTGTTGCTGAAGAACTTTTAGGTGGAATTGTGTATGCTACAAGTGCGCACAAGGTATGGGAGGACCGCAAGGAACGATTTGACAAAGTAAATTGAATCAGGATCTATCAACTTCATAGAGAAATCACCACTCTTTCTCAAGGTACAGATTCTGTTTCCGCTTATTTTAGCAAATTAAAGAATTTGTGGAGTGAGTATGATGCTATTGTGCCTTCGCCTAGTTGTGATTGCCCTAAATCAAAGGATTATGTAGATCACCTGTATGAGATGAGGTTAATACAGTTTTAAGTGGATTAAATGATTCATATGATCAAGCTCGAAGACAGATATTGTTAAAGAGTATCACTCCATCCATAAACTAAGCTTATGCAATGATA
The DNA here is from genome assembly GCF_002878395.1 of Capsicum annuum. Classification (NCBI taxonomy): domain Eukaryota; kingdom Viridiplantae; phylum Streptophyta; class Magnoliopsida; order Solanales; family Solanaceae; genus Capsicum; species Capsicum annuum. The sequence goes on along the minus strand of NC_061111.1, from coordinate 151,466,948 downwards.
ATTGAAGATGAAGTTCAACATTCTGCTTATCAGAATTCAGTAGTTGAAAAATTTGATCCAATGATCATGCAATCTAGTCGAGGTCAGAATTTTAACAGAGGAAACCAGAACTATCATCAAGGAAATCAGTTTTTTAGAGGAAGAAAGCCTTTTATGCAGTGTGAGTATTGTCATCTTACTGGTCATACTAAGGATAACTGCTACAAGTTAATTGGTTATCCTAATGATTGGAAACAAAGGAAGAAAGGTGAATATAGTGAAGGAAATGGTGGAAATTATAAAGGAGGAAAATCATTAGCTTCTGTTAACCATGGAGGATATGGAGTCCAAGTTGGAAGTAGTAGCCAACGGTTATTCACTTCTGCAAACAATGTATCAGGGAAACATGAGGATCCTGGAAAAATAGCATCTACCAGTCATCCATCTGGTAGTCATGAAGTTAACAATACATATGTGGCAAAAGGACATGGATTCACGGAAGAGGAGTACAAACAAATACTAGGACTGCTGAATAAAGATCAAGATCCAGAGGCTAGTTACAGCATGACAGGTAATGCTACCTGCTTAACGCGTAATTGTTTTTCAGAAGAGTGGATAGTAGACTTCGGTGCTTCTCACCATATAGCATCAAGGAACACTTGTTGGCAGCAATTGATAGATGTACCTCAAAGAAGGACCAGGTGAATTTATCCACAGGAGCCAAAGTTGATGCTTCATATGTTGGTAGTGCTCCTATATTTGAGAAGGACATAGTGAAAAATGTGTTATTTGTTCTAGATTTCAGATTTAATCTGTTATCAGTATAAAAAATTACAAGGGAATTATCTTGTTTTGTCTCCTTTTACCCTGACTTCTGTGTCTTTCAGGACCTTCACAGTGGCAGGGTGAAGGGGATTAGTAAGGAAAATGGAGGTTTATACATCTTCAGGAATAAAATTGCACTGTCTAAGCAAACTAATTCAAAGAAAGCTGCTCATCAGAAAAGTCAAACTCAAACACTTGTGGCTGCTGTGCCTGATCAATATTGTAAACTTTGGCATCGAAGACTTGGTCATGCTTCTGCACAAGCCATGAAACACCTGAAGTTGCTGCACAACAACAAGGAAGATGAATTGTTGAATAAATGTTCAATTTGCCCGCTAACTAAGCAAACTAGACTATCTTTTCCAACTAGTAGTTCTAGAGCTAATCTACCTTTTGAACTTGTGCATATGGATCTTTGGGGACCCTACAGAACCCCCACCTTTGATAAAAAATAATACTTTCTAACTGTGGTGGATGACTATAGTAGATTTACCTGGGTTCACTTGTTACAGCTTAAGTCTGAAACTCTTGTAGTAATCAAGCATTTTCTGATAATGATAAAAACTCAGTTTAATGCACATGTTAAAGTGGTTAGATCTGATAATGATACAGAATTTTTCAATTCTCAATGTATGAGTATGTTTCAGGACCTAGGCATAATACATCAAAGCATTTGTGTTCATACACCACAACAGAATGGCGTAGTAGAAAGGAAGCATAGACATATACTTAATGTAGAAAGAGCTATTAGATTTGAGTCTCATATGCCACTTAAATATTGGGGAAAGTGTGTTGTTGCTTCAGTTTATTTGTTGAATAGGTTACCATCTTCGGCGTTAAATGGAAAAATACCATATGAAGTGTTATACTCTAAATCTCCATCTCTGTCTCATTTGAGAGTGATTGGATGCTTGTGTTATGTTTCTACTGTGCCTAAAGGTGACAAGTTTGCAGAAAGGGCTAAACCAACAATCTTAATGGGATACTTCGACACTTAGAAGGGTTACTTGCTCCTTGATCTCCACACTAAATAGTTTTTCGTTAGTAGAGATGTTATATTTAAGGAACATGTCTTTCCTTTTGCTCTTCAACAAGGTGTGGTTCAATATCCAACCCTATCACTCTCATCCAATCCAATAGGAATTGATTCAGAACAAGCTGGTGTTACTGATACAGAACCTACAATTGAACCAAATGAAGTTCGTTTATTCCCTGAGAATATTACACCTCAAGTTGACCCTCCTCAACTCAGACATACCACAAGACCTATCAGGCAACCTATTTGGATGAAGGATTATGTCGCTCCTACCACGAAGAAATCTAGTAAATATCCTCTAGCTAATCATCTTTCTTATGATAAGGTTAGTCTATCTTATCATAGATATTTGCCCAATTTTTCTGCATTGGTAGAGCCTAGAAATTTTCAGGAAGAAGCGACAGATGCCAAGTGAATTCAAGCTATGCAACAAGAAATGCAGGCACTGGAAGATAATAACACCTGGGAAATGGTAGATTTGCCTCCAGGATAGCATGCTATCAGATCAAAATGGGTCTATAAGATCAAATACCAAGCAAATAGAGAAATGGAGAGATACAATTAAAGATTAGTTGCCAAAGGCTACAGTCAACAAGAGGGGCTTGATTACCATGAAACATTCTCACCAGTAGACAAAATGGTCACTGTGAGGTGTGTTATTGCATTAGCAGTATCTAAAGGTTGGTTCTTATACCAGATGGATGTATATAATGCTTTTTATAAGGAGATCTTTGTGAGGAGGTATATATGATGATACCAGATGGTTTTAGGAAGCAGGGGGAGCAGAAAAAAGTGTGTCGGTTGCTTAAGTCCTTATATGGACTTAAGCAAGCATCGAGGCAGTGGAATATTAAACTAACTACTGCACTGTTAAATGTTGGATTTACCTAAAGTGTCCATGATTATTCCTTATTTATCTTGAGAAAGAAGAAAGGGATGGTCCTCATTTTGGTATATATGGATGACTTACTAATCACAGGTGACAATATAGAATTAATTGCAGAGGCTAAGGAGGTGCTGCACAAGCAGTTTAAGTTGCAGGACTTAGGTGAACTTAAATTTTTCTTGGGAATTGAGGTTCTCAGATCCAAAGCTGGTGTTATTTTAAATCAGAGGAAGTATGTATTGGAGCTCATTTCTCACATGGCGCTTAGTGGTGCTAAACATGTGACTACACCTTTGGAGCTTAATTGGAAGTTAACTACATTAGACTATGATCAAGCTACCAGTCTTTCTGGATATAATCCCATTAGTGACATTGGTTCGTATCAAATACTGGTGGGAAAGCTTATGTATGCCAGTATCACCAGGCCTGACATCAGCTATGCAGTTTAAACTCTTAGTCAGTTCATGCAATCATCCAAACAGTCTCATTGGAAAGCTACAGTTAGAGTGGTCAGATATCTTAAAGGTACTATTGGTCAAGGTGTGTGGCTTCAAGCTGAGGTTGCAACTGAGTTGACATGCTGGTGTGATTCTGATTGGGCGGCATGTCTCAATACAAGGAGGTCTGTTACTAGTTATGTAATCAAGTTTGGGGAGTCTTTGATTTCCTGGAAATCCAAGAAGCAACAGATAGTATTAAGGAGTTCTGCAGAGGATGAATACAGAAGTATGGCCTCTTCTGTAGCTGAGGTTACTTGGTTGCTTGGCTTGTTTAAAGAATTGGGTGTGTCTATCCAATTACCTGTTATAGTTTTAAGTGACAGTAAGTCGACTATGCAGCTTGCAACTAATCCCGTCTTTCATGAATGAACTAACCATATTGAGATCGACTGTCACTTCATCGGAGATAAGATCAAGTTTGGCATGATTCATACCATATATGTTCCTACTCAACATCAAGTGGCAGACTTACTGACTAAAGGTTTAGGACATTCTCAACATCAGCACCTCATTGGCAAGCTGGGAGTGCTCAACATTGCACCCTCCAGCTTGAGGGGGCTATTACATTTTGTGGACTGTCCACGTGGACAGTTAGTTAGTCAGTTTCCCAATTAGTTACTAATCCTGTGACTTAGTCAGTTACTTAGTTGCCAGCTGTGATTGAGATATTTTTCTTTCTTCTTCTGCTTCTTCACTACACCTCTATATATAGAGGTTGATGTACAAGAGAGAGTAGATTAGATATTTTCCTCAATACAAATTACATTTTCCAGCTTCTTCTCTATTCTCTTCTGTTAAGAGTTCACCATTGTTGCAGAGTTGAGCTTTTCAAGATCACATTATAACAGGAAGATTGATTCCAATAGCATCCTATTCCAACTCACGCATCTCCAAAGTCTTAACCTTTCTGGGAATGACTTCTCGAATTCACATATTTCACCTAACTTTGGCAAGTTTTCAAGCTTGACACATCTTGATCTTTCCTACTCGGACTTCTCTAGTGAAATTCCTCCTGAAATCTCGCATCTTTACAAATTACATTCTCTCTTTCTTTCATCTTACAGAGGATTAAAACTTGGACCTCTCAGTTTTAAATTTCTCCTTCAGACTTTGACCCAATTAAGAGAGGTTGATCTAGACAGCGTACAGATGAATTTTCCAAAGATGAAACTTGGACCTCTCAGTTTTAAATTTATCCTCAATGGTTATTTTCCAAAGACCAAATGGAACAGTAGTGCATCTATCATGGAGTTGGAGCTCCCTGGAGTAAATTTTTCTAGTAATTTACCTGAATCTATTGGATGCCTAACTTCACTGGTTTATTTGTCACTTGGTTATTGTAACCTCTCAGGACCTATTCCAAAATCTCTTTGGGATCTCACTCATGTAGAATATTTGAACCTTGGAAATAACCATCTTGAAGGATCAATTCCTCTATTTACAAGTGGACTGCAGAACCTTAAAACACTTTCGTTGTCGGGTAACTCGTTGAATGGAGCAATACCATCCTGGATATTCTCTCTGCCATCACTAACTTATTTAGGCTTAGGTTCTAATAGCTTTTCTGGTCAGCTTGAAGATTTCCAGTCTAATTTGCTGGTCGATATTTCCTTAGAAGGGAATAAGTTGCAAGGTTATCTTCCCAAATCAATTCGGAACCTTGTGAACCTAGAGATGCTTCATTTTTCTTCTAACAACTTTAGTGGCAAGATAAATGTCAGCTTCTTTTCAAACCTCAAAAAACTTGAGGAGCTAAATCTTTCTCATAATAGTATTTCACTGATAAATTGTAAGAATAAAATCAAGTCTACCTTCCCTGAATCAATTACACTCTTAGGGTTGTCCGCGTGTGAAATAGATGAATTCAATTTTTTGAGATCAACAAGAATCTTTGGAATTTGGATCTTTCAAATAACAAGATCCAAGGAAGCATTCCTGATTGGGCATGGTCTAATTGGCTGCTTTCGTTGACAGTTCTTAATCTATCTCACAACAAGTTGTCAGTTCTTAATCTATCCTACAACATGTTGACAAGTTTTGACCAGAATTCTCGTCCTCATCTATATTCTGTTGATTTACGATCCAATTCTATTCAAGGGTCTCTACCTATCCTACCACTCTCAGTAAATTTTTTCTTCGTGTCATAATAATCTCAGTGGGGAGATCCCTTCTTCTGTTTGCAATTTGACATCATTAAGAGTTCTATATTTGGCAAGAAACAATTTGAAGGGAGCAATTCCACAATGTTTGGGTAACATGAGTGATCAACTTGAGTTTTTGGATATGCAACACAACAGTTTTTCTGGGGATCTTCAAACAACTTTTGGCCTTAGAAGTGGACTAAAAAGCTTCAACTTGCACGGCAATAAGCTAGAGGGCAAAATCCCAAGATCCTTGGCCAATTGCAAACAATTGGAAGTTCTTGATTTAGGAAACAATCACCTCAATGACACATTCCCTATGTGGCTGGGGATTCTTCCAAAGCTACGAGTTTTAAGCTTGAGATCCAATAAATTGCATGGACCCATTAGAGCTTCACGTAGTATGAAATTGTTTCCTAAGCTTCGAATGTTAGATCTCTCTTGCAATGCTTTTACGGCTGAGATACTAACAAGTCTTTTCCATAATTTGAAAGCCATGAAGAGAATTTATCAAACAGCGAAGGGGCCAAATGATGATTATTATGAAGACTCGGTAACAGTAGTAACAAAGGGGCAGGAACTTGAAGTTGTGAGAATCTTGTCTTTGTACACCACTATGGATCTTTCAATTAACAAATTTGAAGGGCAGATTCGTAGTATGATTGGAGACCTCATTGCACTACGTGTGTTGAATTTATCACATAATGGGTTGCAAGGTCATATACCGACATCACTTGGAAAATTATCCGTAGTCGAATCATTCGACCTTTCATTTAACCAACTTTCGGGAGATATTCCAGAAACACTTGCTTCTCTTACATCTCTTGCAGTTTTAAATCTCTCCCGCAATAATCTTCAAGGATGCATCCCTGGAGGACCTCAATTTGCTACATTTCAGAACAATTCATATGAAGGCAATGATGGATTACGTGGATTCCCACTTTCGAAAGATTGTGGAAGTAGCTGGAGACCAGAGTCAGACAGCACAACGGGTGTGCTGGATCAAGAAAACAATTCTATGCTTCTGAGTGAACTCAGTTGGAAAGTGGTTCTTATGGGATATGGTTCTGGACTGTTTATTGGATCCTCCATTGCATATTTCTTGCTGTCTTCTCGAAACTCAAATTGGCTTTCAAGGATTGCAGACGATCTAGAATACATTATCATTGTGAGAAGGCGAAAGAAGCAGCTAGGACAAAGGCGTTACAGAAGGAGGAACAATGATGTCTAGACAAGTTCCCTGAGGCACAAGATGTAAGGAGGAAATTGCTTGAGCAATAGATGCTTTTTATTATTTATCTTTTTTGGTGTTGTGGAGGTTCCTCCCCTTTTCCTGTACAAGAAAGAAAAGAGAGAATAAATTCTTAGTCCTTTAAGTACTCTATGTTTATGTGCATTTTTTCGTTTTAGTTGTTCCATAAGATTTGTAACATTTCTCAGAATGAACTATTTTTAATTTCATCCAAGCACTAGTAAACCAAAAAAAGTACTATATGTTTTAACAACCCTGTGAAATAATTTATGTACACAGACGAAAGAACAGTAGACGGATAGCAGAAGATGAAGATGATACAAATCTTTTGAATCACTTTCGTAAAAATCGATACCATTTTTAATAGTTTGTGATATTTCGAGAAAAAACTAAAGCACCATTTCTATGTATATTGGAGTCAATTGTTTTACTTCTTTTTATTCTTTAATACAAAGAATCATTGTGAGTGCTATACTGTTCTTTTGCCACGTCATTAAAGTTTATACATTTATGAAGGCATGTTTAAGAGCTGTAATATCTCTGCCAAGAATTTTGAGCGAGATGTTATTGTTGAGCATTGATTTAGATTTAGGATTACAGAGAATCACAGATCTCCATCCAAGTTTGAGCGTTGTGTTTAAGTTTTGGGTAGCATACTTTCGCAGTAGTAACTATTCATTAAAGTTACTTCCATTTTCATTTCTCAGTCGTAATAAAAGGCAAGGCCTAATCCTCATCCTTCATCCGTACCATTTTACTATTTGCAGATTTTGTATTGGTTATATATATTTTCTTCAGCTATGTTCTGTTAAAAAATGAAAAGACAATTTGTCTGTGGTAGATTTCTTTAAAATTTCCACGGAAAGATTTGAACATCGATGTGAGTTAAACAATGGGTTATCTGATTCTCGTTGCAGCAATTGGATTACATTGAAAAACATACCCATACTATGATTAAAGTGATAGCTTAACATTAGAATACATGTTAACCACTCATGCTTAAGTGATAAAATATTATAGGGAAAAAGGTGAAATTTACCCTTCTACTCTGAAAAATTAGCTAATATATCCTTTGTAATACTTTGTAGTCAAATTTATCCTCAGTGTCATGCTTTGGGACAAATTTACCCCTTTACTTTAGAAATTGACTAAATATACCATTCGTCATACTTTGGGGTCAAATTTACTCTTGATGTCATACTTTGAAGCCAATTTACACTCATTGTTAAGAAACTTTTCATATGTACACTTTTTAAATAGAAAAGATCAAATGAATGTTAAATACTCCATTTTTTAAAAATAAAATACACCTTAATCTAATCCGTCTGATCTGACTCGAGCCACAAAAAAGACACAAATAATAAATATATCCCCTTCAGTTCTGTTGGCCAATTTTTCAACGAGATTAAGCCACTAGATATTTATCAGGCATAGCTCATGAAAAATTGATTTGCATCAGTGCAAACACAAAGAAATATATTCCTTTCTCAGTTCGTGGATCTGCATCAGTGCAGAGCTCATGAAAAATGACACTTGACAAACTAATACAATAGATTAGGCCCATTGGATATTCTCTGGATGATTGAGTTAAAAGGTCTCCTAATGTGCCAATTGGACATCTCTTCATTCATATATATTTATATGCAATTTAGATTTATACAAATTTTTTATCATGTCATTTACTTAAAAAATTTATTCACTGGTTCTAGAATTTTGATGCACATAGAATTGCATACCAAAATTTGAAATTTGAACGTAAGCGAACAAGAGCAAAGTTTGTAATAGACGTTTTCTCTAGTTTCATGCTTCTCCGTTATCCCATTTCGTTTTATGTTTTGTTCATTTGTAAACTACCTACCAACGTTGCATGTTGAAAGAGAAGTATTTTTGTTCGTTGAAAAAAATCGACCAACAGAACTAAGGGAGGGGTATATTTATTTGTATATTTTTTATGGGTCAGATCGACCGAGTTAGATTAGGATGTGATTTATTTTAAAAAATTGAAGAATTTAACTTTGATTTGGGCTTTTCTGTTAAAGGAAGGTTAAAAGTGAAAAGTTTCTTAACCATAAGGGTAAATATGACCCCAAAGTATGAAATCGAGGATAAATTTGGCCTCAAAGTATGACGAAGGGTATATTTAACCAATTTTTCAAAGTAGAGGGGTAAATTTAGCCCCAAAGTATGACAACGAGGGTAAATTTGACCCCAAAGTATGACGAATGGTACATTTAGCTAATTTTTCAAAGTAGAGGGACAAATTTGATCCTTTACCCTAAAATATATATATATATATATATGTATGTATATAAATGATACGTGTCATCATGAATTCATTGATTTAGTTTTAACACCGGATGCGAGTGAATATTTTCCTTTCAGAAGTAAAAAGTATTGTTTTGTGGATGTGGTAGCTTTCACTTGACATTGCCACAGAAAGAGGTGTGTATTGACTTAATCATAAGGAACAGAGTCTGTTTGATCTGTTCAACCATGACGACTAAAATCGATGTGAAATTAACTATAACTTGAAAGGACTTGTCCATTGAAATTTCCAACGAAAGACTTATGCCTTTACTTGATCCAAACAACTGTTCAAGAAGAATTGACTCCTTTTAACATCCATACCTCAAGTGTACCCCAAAGACCAAAGTTTTTTCTTTGTAGAATTTAATGATCAGGCATTTATTTTGTATGCCTCAAATCACATATTCATTTTCTACTTCCAAAAACAAGTTCATGGAATATGAGCGGAGATTGTTGCTTATGAGATGGAGTGAAATGTGATTACTTGACTGGTCATGTTATTGTACTAAAGGTAAAGCCATAAGGCTGTCAAAAACTATGCAAGGAAAAATAAATGTAGGAGTTAATATTAAAGACCCATCTAGAGTATTCAATGTTGTTCCGGATATAAAAATCTGTATGTTTCAAACCAAACTTCAATAAGTTCAAGAACAATTTTCAAGAACTACAATGAAGTTACAACTTCAAACATAAGTCCAAATGAATAATCAAATGAACTATTAAAATGAAACGTTTATCAACTTTAAGAAAGAAGATGAAGCAGAAAATTGTATGATCAAGTCCACCGAATGCACGGTGTGTCAAGGAATTTATTCCCCTCAAGTAATAAAATGATTCTCTTTCTGAAAATAGCAATACCTCAAATTTTCAGAAACTTCAAACACACTCAACGATTTGATGATCACAGGAGAATTTTTAGAAGAAGAAGAAGATTGTTTTTCTACTCAAAAATTGTCTTTACGTGAGGAAAAACTCAGGTATTTATAGTCATCAAGGTGTTGCTTCATGAAGAGAAGCAATGGTTCAAAAAGGTGCACCCTTTCATAAAGGTGCAACTCTTAGAAAAAGATGCAACACTTTGAAAAAGTCACAACCCATTGGAAAGGTCATAACCATTCAATCTGAAAAAGGTGCCGATTCAAATTGCATCCTTTCTCTTGGTATCTTTTCGAAAAAAACACCTATTCATTTTCCATTCACACCTCTTAAAAACCCAACAATCCTCCACGTGAATGGGAAATGACTATTTTAGCAAAACATTTACGGATAAGTGTGTTATCAACAAGTAAAGACTGATTGCATCTGGATAAGTGGGTTTCCCTTTGAACTTTTCGTAGTGAACATGCATCGGATGTACTCAGTCAATCGGTGGATTTGATATATTTAAACCATCAAACTTTAAAATACACCTAGACAACATATGTCACACAACCATCCTTTTATCATTTATGGTTCTCACGATTTTATTCGTTTTAGCCATGAGCATGTCACGGTTTCATGAGAGCGTAGAGAATAGGCCTTTACTAATATTCTCCTTGAAGCGGCTTCCACTTCACCCTCACATAAGTTATTTCTAAATGTTAAATTCTATAGATTAAACTATTTAGTCAAATCTATCAAATTTAGATTACCATTAAAAAGCTTCACACCATACACCTTATCCTTGTTTCCTAAACATTGTCTACATCATGAGAATGAGTTGAGTATATTGACAATATTGTATCGTCAGTCACAACTTTATTTGATCTCCTTGAACTTAGCTCTTGGGATCTCCAGTCTCCTAGATAGAGTTACCGCTATGCTGACTTGTCCTAGGCCGTAAACTCACTCCCTTCAATATTCCCTCAACTCTCTCTCTAGATAGGCCTTTTGTAAGTGGATCTGACATATTATCCTTTGACTTTACATAATCAACATTGATAATTCCACTAGAGGGTAGTTCTATAATGGTATTATGTCTCCATCTCATATGACGAGATTTACCGTTAGACATCATGCTCCCTATCCTACCTATCACCGTTTGGCTATTATAGTGTATACATACTTGTGTCAATGGTTTAGGCCAATCATGAATATCTTTCAAGAAATTTTGGAGTAATTCAGCTTCTTCATCGGCTTTATTTAATACGATAAATTTAGATTCTATTGTAGAGCGGGCAATACATGTCTATTTGGATGATTTTCAATGAGTTTTATTGGTATTACTCATGTATCGACTCAATTTACTAATAGCACATGTTATGTGTGACCGTGTATAGTTTATGATATACATTAAACGTCCCAACACTCTTGTATAGTCTAACTATGAGTCACTTTCACCTTTATTCTTTTAAAATGCAAAGTTCACATCAAATGGAGTCTTGACAATACCGAAATCCAAATACTTGAACTTGTCAAGTACCTTTTCAATGTAATGAGACTGTGACAACGCTAATCCCTATGGAGTTTTATGGATTCTTATTCCTAAAATCACATACACAACTCCAAGGTCTTTATGTCATAAATATCTCTACTGATAATTAACATATCATCCACATACAAACAAACAATGACCTTGTGATTTGGAGTGTCTTTAATGTAAAAAAATTTATCACATTCGTTTATCTTAAATCCATTTGCCAACATGGTTTTGTCAAACTTTGCATGCCACTGTTTGGATATTTATTTTACTCCATAAAGTGACTTAACAAGTTTGCACACCTTCTTTTCTTTACCAGAAACCACAAAATCCTCGGATTGTTCTATGTAAATTTCTTCCTTCAATACTCCATTTAGAAATGTTGTTTTCATATCCATTTAATGAATTTCAAGATCATATACCGCCACTAAGGAAACTAACTTTCACGACCCGAACCGATGCCCTGGCCGTGACGAGCAATCCGAACCATGAAGGCCCAGACGCCCATCTAACTTGTAATCACATACACCATTCATATACAGAAAAGAAATGAGGAAATATAACTGAGTATGGGATCATGGTCATGCTCTAAAATCAACAAAATGTTAAAGACTGCAATTTAACAATATCTAAAATAATATCTGACTCCGTTTACGAAACCTCTACTACATATAAAACAAAGATGTCTGAAAATTGGGACAAGGCCCCCAGTAGACCAAAACCATAAATAAATGTCTGAAATTTAAACAGGCCTTCTGAAACATAGAAGGCTCACCAACTGAACTCTACACTTCTGTCTGAAAAGATCTACTGTTTAGCCGAACCACTAGATTGAGCCTCAGACCCTGAGAGGTAGGGTTTCAATACAGCTTGGATCAATACAGATTGAGAGTTAACTGCCAACTTAGCCTCCCTCCTAGATACCTTGTACACCTCCCTATTCACCCATTTCTCTTCTTCATCTTTACTCTCAGTCAGCTTAATATACGCCCCCTTCTTAATCTCCACTTTCTTCTTCACTTCTTCATTCTACCACCAGTCTCCCTTATGTCGACCTGCACGGACCCTCGAGACACCCAACATACCTTTAGCAGTCTCTATGATGCAGCTGGCCTCCTTATCCCACATAGCATCCACATCTCTCCTGCACTCCCATGCCCCCATACCCGCCACCTTTTTCCCTATCTCTAGTGCACTTTCTGGTGTCAAGCTACCCCACTTAATTCTAGATCGACCCTCCCCGACCCCTCTTCTTCCTCTTCTTGATAGACAAGTCCATCACTAACAACCTATGCTGGGTTGAGAGGTGCTCGCTCGGAATGACCTTACAGTCCTTACATAGCACCCTATCCCCCTTTCTAAGCAGTAAAAAGTCAATTTGAGTCTTGGCTTTTGTGCTTCGAAAGGTAATCAAGTGATCCTCCTTCTTCAGGAAACTCGAGTTCACAACCACCAGCTCAAAGGCCCTCGCAAAATCCAATAGGGCCGCTCCTTTTCCATTTCTAACACCGAAGATAAAACCACCATGCATATCGTCATAGCCTCCAGGTAGGACCCCAATGTGCCCATTGAAGTCCCCTGCTATGACGATCTTCTCCGCGCTAGGCATGCTTTTCACCATCTCATCTAAATCTTCCCAAAAAATCCCCTTTACCTCCTCTTCCAAGCCTATTTGCAGTGCATAAACACTATACACATGCAACGAAAAATCCCCAAAGACCAACTTAATCTTCATCAGCCTATCACTGACCCTCTTAACCTCCACCACCTGACCTCTCAGCTCTCCATCCACTAAGATGCCGACTCTATTCCGATGCATATACCTCCCCGAGTACCAAAGCTTATACCCATCCACATCCCTAGGCTTAGATCCTACCCACCTAGTCTCCTGAACACACACAATATTAACCCCCCTCTTCTTAAGAACTTCACCAACTCTACAAACTTACCCTGAAGGGTCCCAATATTTCACGACCCTACCCGCAACCTATCTTTTCTCGCCTCTCGCCTCTCTCTACCACTCCTACCTGAACCAGCCGTAATACCCCCATCCACCCCTGCCCTCACAGTGATAACAAAATCACAAGAGATGAAAGTTTGACACACAATATTCAATGACCTAAGAATACACATATTACCCTTGTCTTAACTGAATGCTTCATAAGAACGAGGACATAACTTTAAACTTCAGGGACTTACAACACACTAGGGAGCTCCTCTCAAGCCCTTTGTGAGACTTTTGAAATTTCTGCTAGTAATCTGAGAGCATTATCTGGGAACACCAGAGTAAGGAAAGAATTACGATAACTTTTCTTTCATATGGGCGACACCATAGGACGAATTAGAGTATGAACAAGGAACATTCTGACTCCATAGCACGAACTAGAACGTGAAAAAAGAGAGATATTTCTAAATGCCTTGTAGCCTTCTGCTTATAAGTGTGGCACGCTACACACCCTATACTCTGCCCGATTCAATTTCGCAGACACCCTGGGACCATGAACTATGCTTTGATACCAAGTTTGTCACGACCCGAACCGAGGCCCTGGCCATGACGATCAATCCCAACCATGAAGGACCAGATACCGATCTAACTTGTAATCTCATACATCATTCATACACAAAAAAAATACAAAAATATAACTGATTATAGGATCATGTTCATGCTCTGAAATCAATAAAATATTAAAGACTACAATTCAAAAACAACTAAAATAATATCTGACTCCGTCTGCGAAACCTCTATTATATATGAAACAAAGATATCTGAAAACTGGGACAAGGGCCCCAGTAGACCAAAACCATAAATAAATGGCCGAAATTTAAACAGGCCTTTTGAAACATAGAAGGCTCATCAACTGAACTCTGCACTTCTGTCTGGAAAGATCTACTGCTTAGTTGAACCGCTAGATTGAGCCTCAGACCCTGAGAGGTAGCGGTCAATACATTTGTATTGGTATGTAGAGCAAACCCAAAATAATATTTGATATTCAACATATATGAGAGCAATTTAAAAATGGTTCACAAATATGTCACATAGTAAAAGTCACATGGGCGTGGTTAAAAGACTCTATAAAACCATCTAAACTCTGTGACATGCTCTTTGTTTTACTTCTTTTCTAGGTAGTATACCCTACAATTCTGTAATTCCACGGGCTATATGAAATCTGCCCTTAACTCGGCAGCCAAGCCCCCAACCCAAGTTTGCCACAAGGGTTGGAGTCTCTGCATCTCTACTACGCCATAGAGCTGTCGCCAGCATACAAAAGTAACATACCCATATCGGCAAAACACAGTTTTAGGCATTGAGTCGATTGACTCGTGCCCTCTTCGGGTAACTACGTAACCCTCTTTAAGACCATTTTAATTCTTTACAACATGCAATCTTTGAAAATCAAACTCTGAATACTCTAGTTTTGTTATGGCATATATTTATAAGGTATCGTCATACCATTGACTTGCAAGTCACATTCTCTGAGCCATTTATATCAAATTATGTCTATATTCTCAAATTATGGAATTCAGGACCACCATATCAACAATTCTTTTCAAGAAACTCATTCTTTAAAACTCATGTGAAACCATGCAAGCAATTCTCTTTATCAATGATTCAATAAACAAAGATGGTAATGTTAAAATTTTTAATTTGATGCAATTTTTTCCCTTTAACACAAAACATAGATATCTCAAGAAACACCCTCTCATCATTCCTAAATCATGTTCAAATACTATGACATTGATAAAACTACTTTCACATCGTAAAATATGTATTTCAACTCTTTTCCGACAAAACCATAAGATTTAATTCAATACACGAGAGGAAATTCATAATTTGTGCTCTCAAACAATCTCAAATCTCAATTTTCATACATATACATATACATATAAATCAATTTAGGGGAAAAGACTACAAGGCCAAAGCAATAGTAACATTGAAACATTCGGAATACATAATTTAAATATAGATTCCAAAACCCCTTTAAAATTCATGCTTAATAATCTTTAAATCACGCTCTAATATTTACAAGCCCATGTAGTTTTTAGGATAAACCCCACGTACCTTAGACTATAAGAGTTGAAAGATGGAACCTAGATCTTGATAGATGGAACCCGGATCTTGACCCTTTTCTTGGAGTTTTGAACTTGAGATCTTGATTCTTGATCTTGAGGGAAAGAATTTAGGGTTTTAATTTAAGAGGAAAAATTAAATTATGGAGTGTATTCTGCTTTTGGAGCGTGAATCTTATGTTATGGACAAACCTTGGGTGAGGTAAAGGTCCAAATTTCCCTTCAAAAATGCAAAAACAAAACCTGAAAATTAGGTGCGTGCGACGAGCGTGCGTCGCACGCTAATCGCGTGCAGCTACTGCCTCTCTTATGAAAATGGCTATAACTTTTTTCTTGAGTATCAGATTTTGGTAAAATTGATATCGTTGGAAACCTACTTCGAAAAACTTTCATTTGATATATAGTAGGTCCTCTAATTCAATATATACAAAAAGTTATGGTCAATGGAAGTTGACCCAAGTTTAAACGTCCACTAAAACTTAATCGCTAGAAATATTTTCAACTCGTCTTAGAGTTAGGGGATTTTGTGAACTCAATTCATATTCAAAGGTATTCCCACACTATAGAATTTATAAACACACATATATTAACAAGGAATTATCTAGTTCGGGTCTATACACATAGGAACGACAGTCTAGATTCTAGCCCAAAAGTACGAGGTGTTACACTAACATCCGAATTAACGTTATCCTTGTTACATGAAAGTATGTATCAAAATAATCAAGGTCTTTCTTCTGTTTAAAACTTTTTACTACTAGGTTGTCTTATATTAATCAATAGTACCATCCGCGTTCATTTTTCTTTGGAAGATCCATTAAGAACCTAAAGGTTTATTTTCTGGAGGAAGATCAACCAACTTCCAAGTATGGTTGCTCAATATTGAATCAATCTCACTATGACTTCCTCTCTTCAAGAAGATAAGTTTGAAGATGACATCGCTTCTTTAAATGTTTTAGGCTCATTTTCTAGGTAAAATGTTACAAAATTTGATCCAAAAGAAGTTGACATTCTTTGACGTGTACTACACCTTGGATTCTCATCATTATGCATGTTCTCTCTTGGTTCATCTCGAAATCTTTTAGAACCTCCACTATCCTGTTCATGTCCAGTTTTATATGGATAAATGTGTTCAAAGAACTCAACATTATCTGATTCAATTACTGTATTTTTATTTATATTCGGATGTTTGGATTTATGAACAAAAAACCAACATGCTTTACTAATTTTAGCATATCCAATGAACACGTAGCTCATAGTCTTAGGTCCTATCTTTAACTTTTTAGGTACAGGATCTTGGACCATCATTAGACACCCCCACACTTTGAAATATTTCAAGTTGGATTTTCTTTCTTTTCATTCTTCGTATGGAATAGAAAGTATCTTACTATGAGACACTCTATTGAGTATTCGGTTAGATGTAAGGATAACTTTCCCCACAAGTTTAGTTGTACATTCATCATTTCCTTTAATGTTTGATTTTTTCTTTTCACAATTCCATTTGATTGAGGTGAAAACAAGGCAGTAGTTTGATGGACAATTTCATTCTCTACACATATCTTCGTAAAAGAAGATTCATATTCTCTACCCCTATCACTTTTTATCATTTTGATCATTTTCTCTAATTGATTTTCAACTTCTATTTTGTATTGCCTAAATTTGTCTATTGCTTCATCCTTACTATTCAGCAAATATATATAATAGTATATAGTGCAAGCGTCAATAAAAGTTATAAAGTATTTTTTTCACCACGAGAAGTTATTGATTTCATATCACAGATGGTTGTATGGATTACGTCTAAGGGACTGGAATACCTTTTAACAGACTTATATGAATGGTTAGCATACTTAGATTCCACATATATTTGACACTTTGATTTATTGTACTTAAAGTTAGGCAACACTTCCAAACTAATCAGTTTTTGCAAGATTTTATACTTGACATGCCCTAAACGACTATGCCACAAGTCGTTTGACTCTAGCAAGTAAGAAGAAATCTCAACTTTCTTCATTTCAACAACCATTACATAAAGTTTGAAAAGGCCCTCGTTGAGGTAGCCCTTTTCTATATACGTTTCATTTTGCTTGTTACAACTTTCTCCAAAATAAACATACACTTAAACCTATTTTTAACGAGAAGTGTTGTCGACACTAAGTTTTTCCAAATAGTAGTAACATGGAGAACATTGTTGAGTGTTAACACCTTGCCAGAAGTCACTTTTGGGAATATCTTCCCACTTCCTTCAATCTTGGTTGTTGCATTATTTCCCATGAAGATCACTTCCTTGGGACTAGTGGGATCATAAGTTGCAAAAGTTTTTTTTGTCCGCTCAAACATGTCTAGTGGCTCCTAAATTAAACTACCATTCATTTGGATATCCAGCCAGATTGCTTTCAGTGATCATATCATATAGATTTTCAATCTTTCTAGTTGTTTCCAACATGTTCTAATATCTTTTCTTATTCTTATTTAGAACTTGACTATTTAATTCTTTATGGCCAACATCACTATAAATGTAGCAATTGCCTTTTAACATTTTCTTATTCTACTCTTTCTCTTGTCCAGAAGACTTCTTCATCTTCTTATTATTTGGAGCATCATCCTTAACAGAATTTGTAACCATTATTGATGATTTTTCATACAACTCGTTATCCTCGTCTATCTTGAAATGACTTACAAGATCTTTCAAATCAAAAAAATGATTTTCAATCATTATTTTTTCTAGAATATGAGGATCTATACTTGTGAACATTTGCATTTCAAGTTTGGCCTGCCAAAATGACATCATTTGCTATCATTCTTTGAAGTTCACAACAAAATATTTTTCTAATTTCTCTGTCATTTTCATTGCTAGAGAAATCCCTGACGACTTTATGACGCAACATTGATTGCCGTTGGGGCAACACCATTCACAATTGAATCAATTTATTGTTCAATTTCATTCTTCATTTTTCTTTCAATCTTTGACATACTCTTTAGTATTTCAGAATAGTAACAATAAAGACTTTAGTCTCTAGCCAACTTGTTTCTAGTCAATGATGAAGTTTTTTATATCTTCAAATCATCAATCGTATGAACTTTGAAATATGACGAAGTTCTTATGACTTCAAATCATAATTAAATTCAAACAGAGTGAAACCCCACAGATTTTAAACCCCAAAACCAATACAGATACTTTAATGAATTAGTGAAGTTTTTATATTTTTCTAACTAAGCGAGTAGAAATTAAAAGATTTTAGTCTCCTCAAAATCAGACCAAATACTTGATTTATAAATGGTGATAATTTTTTTCTTTCACCAAACAAGCACAAAAAATAATATTTTTTATAATTTCCTTAAAATTGTTGTTTTTCTTGGGTTTGGTAAAATTTGTATTTTCCAACAATAACTTCAAAGACATGTTCAAATTAACATATGAACAATCAAATGAAGTTTAAACTCTACATTTACAACTTTAAACTTTTAACAATAAGTTCAACCCAACTTATGAACATCAACAAAATAAAGTTCAAACTATTTTTCTGAAAAATAGCAAGATCAAATGTTAAGAACTTCATCCCAAGCTCAACCAACTTATGAACTATCAAAATGAAGTTTCAAGAACTTCAAACACAAGTTCAAACAATTGAAGAACTATCAATATGAAGTTCAAACTATTTACTAAAAAATAGTAAGATCAAACAATACAGATTAGTATGAATTCCTTAAGATTAATATTCCGGGTACAAAATTATGTATGTTTCAAACCGAACTTCAATACTAAATTCAAGAATAATATTCAAGCACTACAATGAAGTTACAACAAATTCAAACACAAGTCTTAATGAATAATCAAATGAACTATCAAAATAAAATGCTTATCAACTTTAAGAAAGAAAATGAAGCAAAAAATTGTAGAGTTAAGTCCACCGAATGCATGGTGTGTCCTTAAGGAATTTATTTTCCTCAAGTACCTGAGGTTATGAAATCTTTTCTCCCGAAATAAAATAATTCTCTTTCTGAAAACAGCGGTACCTCAAATCTTCAGAAACTTCGAACACACTCAATGATTTGATGATCACATGAGAGTTTTTTGAAGAAGAAGAAGATGATTGTTTTTCTACTCAAAAAATTGTCTTTACCTAAGGAAAAATTTCAATATTTATAGCCATCAAGGTGTTGCTTCATGAAGAGAAGCAATAGTTTTGAAAGGTGCACCCCTTCATAAAGGTGCAACTCTTCGAAAAAGGTGCAACACGTTGAAAAAGTCACAATCCATTGGAAAGGCCACAGCCATTCAATCCGAAAAGATGCCTATTCAAATTGCATCATTTCTCTTGGTGTCTTTTTAGGAAAAAAAAATCTATTTATTTCAATTCATACCTCTTAAAAACCCAACATTCAATGACTGGATTTCTCTTGTTTGTGAAAAGAAGAATTCACATCAACATACATTTATTTGCTCTCTATAGAGTCCGCATTGGACAGAGAAAAGAAAGTACCATCGAACTAAGAAGAACAAAGACCAAAGATAGAAGTCCCCACTTTGGCTTCTGTTAAGAATTCTTCTAGTGTAGTTAACATGAAATATATGTTCCATTTTCTGGAAACGTAAAAAGTTAGAATAATACATGGACTCCACATAATTTTAACAGTTATAATTTCTTAAGTCAAGTCAACTTTGCACTTGAGGCATACAACACAAAGTAATTGGTATAACAATATTGTTCAACATTTAGAAGGGGGAGTAGCAAATTTAACAGGTCCATCTAAAGGAAATTTTGTGGAGAGTGCATCTGTTTCTTCCAGTCCAAATGTGAGAGGCTTGATAATGCTAATGATATTTGTGGTGAGAGTTATCCATTGAAATATAATATGTTATTTATTGTTCAATATGACCATCACAAGTAGATACAACGCAAGCATTACATCAAAGCCATGGTGACTTTTCCTTGAATGTTACTAGTACTTCATTGAATCTTGATCACCTTGAATAGAAAGATCAGCATATCTTGAAAAGGATCTGTTAGCACATTCAGAATATTAGGTTTTAAGAGGTGTGAATGAAAAATAAATAGGTGTTTTTTTTCTTGAAAGACACCAAAAGAAAGGATGCAATTTGAATAGGCACCTTTTTGGATTGAATAGTTGTGACCTTTCCAATGGCTTAGTGACTTTTTCGAAGAGTTGCACCTTTTCTGGAGAGTTGTACCTTTATGAAGAGGTGCACCTTTCTGAACCATTATTTCTCTTCATGAAGCAACACCTTGATCTCTATAAATACTTGAATTTTTCCTTAGGTAAAGACAATTTTTTGAGTTGAAAAACGATCTTCTTCTTCTTCTAAAAACTTCCATGTGATCACCAAATTGTTGTGTGTGTTAGAAGTTTCTGAAAATTTGAGGTACTGTTATTTTCAGAAAGAGAATCATTTAATCCAAGGAAAGATATTCTTGAGAAGAATAAATTTCTTAAGGACACACTGCATATTCGGTGGACTTGATTCTACAAATTTTTGCTTAATCTTCTTTCTTAAAGTTGATAAACACTTCATTTTGATAGTTCATTTGATTGTTCATTTAGACTTGTGTTTGAAGTTGTTGTAACTTCATTGTAGTAATTGAAATTTGTTCTTGAATTTTGAGTTGAAAGATATAGATTTTTGTACCCGAAATAACAATCTTAAGGAATTTATAAAAAAAAATATTTTTTGTGCTTGTTTGGTTAATTTTCTTTTCACCATTTATAAACAAAGAACTTTCATAATCTGTATTGTTTGGTTTCTGGAGATTAAAGCTTGTTACTTTCTACTTTGTTTGAACTTAATAGTGATTGGAAGATATAAAAACTTCATCAAGAGTTAAAGTTCACTCGGTTGATGATTAGAAGAACATAAAAACTTCATTGTTAATCTAGAAACAAGTTGGTGTTTAAAGTTTTTAAAACCTTAAAAATAGTATTCTGACATACTAAGTTGATTGTTTTTTTTATGACAGCAAAATGTTTACTGAAAGTCATGCAAATGATGAAATGACAAGTGTAGCAGTAACAACTGTTGCTACGACAAGATGTACAAGTGTTGCGCCCGCAATGCCACCTACAGAGAAATCCAAATTTTTTTTGAGTGTGGACTTCAAACATTGCCAGCAAAAGATATTCTTCTACTTGATAACTCTAAGTCTTTAACGGTTCATCTCTAAAAATGTTTCAGAATTTCCCGAAGAGACACCAGACAAGGAACGTTTTATGATAATGAAGGCATGAAGGCACTCAGACTTCTTATGTAAGAATTATACTGAGTAACCTTAAAGACGACCAGTACAATGTGTATAGCGGTATGAAAACCTCAAAAGAATTATGGGATGCTTTGGAATGAAAATATAAAACTGAGGATGCAGGAAAAAAAGATCTTTGTTGCCAAATTTCTTGACTTTAAGATGATTGACAGTAAGACTATCATATCTCAAGTGCAAGAATTACAAGTAATCATCCATGGTATCTTGACAGAAAGTATGAACATAATGAATACCTTATTTGAACATATTAAAGTTGTTCTTGATAATCATATAACCATTGTTATTGGTTTAATTGTGAATGAGGTTTTTCAAGTAGCAGCTATAATGGAAAAGTTGCCACCTTCGTGAAAGGAGTTCAAAAACTACTTGAAGTATAAAAGAAATGAGATGCCAGATGAAGACCTCATTGTGAGGCTACATATTGAAGAAGATAACAAAGTAGACGAAAAGAGGTCAAAAGGAAATTCTGTAATTAGTGGAGCAAATATTGTGGAAGATGACCCTAACAACTCAAAGAAATGCAAGAAAGCATCTGGATAACAAGCAATCCTCCAAAAAATAAATTTAAAGGAAACTACTTTACTTGTGGCAAGGCTGGCCATAAGTCTGTGGATTGTCGGGCCCCTTAGAAAAACAAGAAGAAGGATCAAGACAACTTCACTGAATTAAAAAATAAAGTAGATAATCTACATGTCATGATTTCAGAATACAACTTGGAGGGTAATCCTTGAGAATGGTGAATTAATTCTGGTGCCACCTGTCATGTCTGTGCCAACAAGGAGTTGTTTGCTTTGTATGCTCCAACCCAAGATTAGGAGAAAATTTGTATGGCTAAATCTACAACAGTAAAGGTTGAAGAAATGGGAAAAATTTGCTTGAAGATGATATCAGGCAAGGTGTTGACACTTAACAACATCCTCCATGTACAAGAGTTAAGAAAGAATTTGATTTCTATATCACTTTTGATCAAAAATGAATTCAAATATGTATTTGTTTCTGATAAAGTTGTAATTAGCAAAGGAGAAGTGTATGTAAGAAAAGGTTACCTCACCGCGGTCCTATTTAAGATTAATATAATGACTATTAAGATCAATAAAAATTCTAATTCTTCTTACTTGTATGAGTCTAATGAATTGTGGCATGAATGTTTAGGACATGTTCATTATTAAACTTTGCAAAAATTGATTAACTTAGAAGTTTTACCAAACTTTGAGTTTAATAAATCAAAGTGTCAAACATGTGTGGATTCAAAGTATGATACGCATTCATATAAGTCCATTGAAAGAAATTTCAATCTCTTAGACTTAATCCGCACAGACATTTGTGATATGAAGTCAACACCATCTCGTGGTGAAAAAAAAGTATTTTATAACTTTTATTGATGATTAAACAAGGTACTTATGTTTATTTGCTAAATAGTAAGGATGAAACGATAGTCACGTTTAGGAAATACAAAACAAAAATTGAAAATCATTTAGAGAAAAAGATCAAAATGATAAAAAGTGATAGGGATGGAGAATATGAATCTCCTTTTGCGGAGGTATGTGTAGAAAATGGAATTATCCATAAAACACTGCCCGGTATTCACCTCAATCAAATGAAATTACAAAAAGAAAGAACCAAACGTTAAAGGAAATAATGAGTGTTTTACTTATAAATTCTGGTTTACCGCAAAACTTTTGAGGAAAGCTATCCGTACAACTAATCGAATACTCAATAAAGTGCCATATAGTAAGATACTTTCAATTCCATATGAAAAATGAAAAGAAAGGAAACCCAACTTTATATATTTTAAAGTGTGGGGGTGTCTAGCTAAAGTCTAATTTTCTATGCCTAAAAGGGTGAAAATAGGACCTAAGACTATGGAATGGGTGTTTATTGGATATGCTAAAAGCATTTCAATTTTGATTCATATATACAAACATCTGAATATCAATGAAAAGAAGGTAATTGAACCAGATAATATTTAATTCTTTGAACATATTAATCCGTATAAAACTAGAGATGAGCAGCCTAGTGGAGGGTTTAAATAAACTCGTGATGAACCAAATGAGAATGTACTTAATGATGAGAAATCAAGGCATAGTACATGTCAAAGAACGTCAACTTCCTTTGATCAGATTTTGTGATATTTTTTCTTGAAAATGAGCCTCAAACATTTAAAAAAGCAATGTCATCTTCAAATGCCCTTTTTTGGAAAAAGGTAACCAAAGTGAGATTGATTCAATCTTGAGCAACCACACTTGAGATTTGGTTGATCTTCCTCCAAGAAATAAACCTCTAGGTTCTAAATGAATCTTCAAAAAAAAAAAAAGTTAATGGTACTATTGACAAATATAAGGCAAGACTTGTAGGAAAATACTTTAAACAAAAAGAAGCCTTGATTATTTTGATACATACTTGCCTGTAATAAGGATAATGTCCATTCGAATGTTAGTTGCCTTAGCAACGATATATGGTCTTGAAATTCATCAAATAGATGTGAAAACAACATTCCTAAATGGAGAATAGGAAAAAGAAATTTACATGGAATAACCTGAGGGTTTTATGGTTCCTGGTAAATAAAAGAAATGTGTAAACTTGTT
The DNA here is from genome assembly GCF_002878395.1 of Capsicum annuum. Classification (NCBI taxonomy): domain Eukaryota; kingdom Viridiplantae; phylum Streptophyta; class Magnoliopsida; order Solanales; family Solanaceae; genus Capsicum; species Capsicum annuum. The sequence continues at coordinate 151,442,699 of NC_061111.1, read as the reverse complement.
CAGTCACTTTATGGACTAAAACAAGCACCCAAATAGTGGCAAGCAAAGTTTGACCAAACCATGTTGGCAACGGTTTCAAGATAAATGAATGTGATAAATGTGTTTACATTAAAGACACTCTAAATCACAAGGTCATTGTTTGTTTATATGTGGATGATATGTTGATAATAAGTAGAGACATTTCTGACATAAATACTACGAAATCAATGCTTGAGAGCAAGTTTGATATGAAAGACCTTGGAGTTGCGGGTGTAATCTTGGGATAAGAATCCATAAAACTCCACAAGGCTTGACGTCATCACAGTCTCATTATATTGAAATGGTACTTGACAAATTTAAGTATTTGAATTTGATATTGACAAGACTCTATTAGACGTGAGTTTTACACTTTAAAAGAATGAAGGTGAAAGTGACTCACAGTTGGACTACTCAAGAGTATTGGAAAATTTGATGTATATCATGAATTGTACGCGATCAGATATGGAATTTGCTATTAGTAAATTGGGTCAGTACATGAATAATCTCAATCAAACTTATTGGATGGTAATGAAAAAAGTTTTGGGATATCTAAAACATACTCAAAACTATACTTTGCATTATAATAAATAACTAGCAATAATTGAAGGATATAGTGATGCAAATTGGATCACCGAATCAAATAAAATAAAATCAACTAGTGGATATGTATTTACTTAGGTGGAGCAACAGTCTCTTGACAATCATTCAAATAGACATGTAGTGCCTGTCTACGGTGGAATCTGAATTTATCGCGTTAGATAAAGCCAGTGAAGGAGCTGAATGACTTCAAAATTTCTTGGAAGATATTCCTTATTGTCCCAAACCTTTGACACCAGTATGTATACACTGTAATAGTCAAGCGGTGATAGGTAGGACAGGAAGCATGATGTACAATGATAAATCTCGTTATATAAGACGGAGATATAATACCATTAGAGAACTACTCTCTAGTAGAATTATAATTGTTGACTATGTAAAATCAAATGATAATGTGTCAAATCCACTTACAAAAAGTCTATCTAGAGAGCGAGTTGAGAGATCATTGAAGGGAATGGATTTACGGCCTAGGACAAGGTAGCATGGCGGTAACTTTACTTAGCAAACTGGAGATCCCAAGAGCTAGGTTTAAGGAGATCAAACAAAGTTGTGACTGACAGTTCAACATTGTCAATATACTCAACTCATTCTCATGATGAAGACAATGTTCAAAGAACAATGATAAGGCTTATGGTTTGAAGCTTTTTAATGGTTTTTAAGTTTGGCAGGTTTGACCAAATAGTTTGATCAGTAGGATTAAATATTTAGGAATCACCTCTGTGAGGGTGAAGTGGAAGTCGCTTCAAGGAGAATGTTAGTAAGAGCCTATTCTCTATGCTGTCATGAAAATGAGATGTGTTCATGGATGAAACGAATAAAATAGCGAGAACCATAAACGGTCAAAGGTTGATTGAGTGACTTGTGTTGTCTAGGTGTACATTAAAGTTCAACGGGTTCAAAATATCAAATCTATCGAATGACCAAGTACATCTGATGCATGTTCACTATGGGAATTTCAAAAGGAAACCCACTTATCTAAATACAACTAGTCTTTGCTTATAAATCACACATTTGTTCGTTAAATTTTTATAAAATAGTCATTCCTCATTACACATTCATAGGGAGGATTGTTGGATTTTTAAGAGGTGTGAATGAAAAATAAATAGGTGTTTTTTTCTAGAAAGACACCAAGAGAAAGGATACAATTTGAATAGGCACCTTTCGGATTGAATGGTTATGACCCTTTCAATGGGTTGTGACATTTGCGAAGAGTTGCACCATTTTAGAAGAGTTGCTCCTTTATGAAGGGGTGCACCTTTACGAACCATTGCTTCTCTTCATGAAGCAACACCTTAAAGACTATAAATACCTGGATTATTCCTCAGGTAAATATAATTTTTTGAGTTGAAAAACAATCTTCTTCTTCTAAAAACTCTCGTGTGATCATCAAATCATTGAGTGTGTTCGAAGTTTCTGAAAATTTAGGATACTGCTATTTTCAGAAAGAGAATCATATTATCCTGGGAGGAAAGATTCTAAAATCTTAGGTACTTAAGCAGAATAAATTCCTTAAGGACACATCGTGCATTCGGTGGACTTGATTCTACAAATTTCTGCTTCATCTTCTTTCTTAGAGTTGATAAACACTTCATTTTGATAGTTCATTTGATTATTTATTTGGATTTATGTTTGAAGTTGTTGTAACTTCATTGTAATTTTTGAACATAGTATTAAAGTTTGGGTTGAAACATATAGATTTTTAACCCGGAATAACACAATATACCATGACCATCATCTCATTTTAATGCCCTCCCACTAGTCATGCAATTGTGTTTTAGCTCTAGTACCAACGGAAGCCAAGTTTCTGATTGATTTAGTTTATCTGAACCACCAAATATTCTTTTCTTGCAGATATTAGCAAATTTGATAATTATTCAAAAAACTTATCAATTGCTAAATTTGGTAAATAGTGCATCTTGTTTCTATTCAACATCAGAACTTTTAAACTTAGGCTGGTTAGCAGATGGTGAGGCCAAATATATTCTAAACTATCCCGATTGTATGCCTACTAGTATAAGGGAAAGCAAGAATAAAACGAAGCTAAGATGATAAATACACAATAAACAAGTTGTGAATAGTCAACTAGCAAGACTATTATTATTCCAATGATTGAGATAATTCACATAAACAAAGGGGCATATGCCCCGGAGTGGACTAACTAAGAAAATTGTCAAGTGAATGATATACTAATACTCTCCACTATTCATAAGACAAAAACGGGAGAAGAGTGAAAGTCCACTGTTATGGCCCTTCTCTTTGCTTTATTTTGCTCCGCCAACCTCTCTTCGAATTTTCTTTTACTTGTTTCAAAATCCATTTACAGTTTTACAGGTTTGTCTGATGCTTTCCCTCGTTTTGTGCATTGGTTTCTTAATCTCAGCATTGCAGTTGCCCTGTTTCTTGAGTACCTTCGTGATCTGTCTGGAACATTGTTTGTCATGAGGAGGCTGGAGGGGCAATTCGCACACGCTTGATGGCTGCATTCCTCGAAACTCCTATACTGCACGACTTTGTAATGAAGGCTTGCATCGTTCCTTGTTGATCACCAAGATCTGATTGTTTGAGTTGCTCTCCGAATTCCTCAGGCCTTTTGATGGACACTTTTATCTTCCTTCTTGAACCACCTCCATTGCAATTCTTCGAAATTAGTGTCTTATTCGTATTCTTGATTTCAGCGTCCCCGTCACCTTTCTCGCTCTGATTTTGTGCATAGATGGTCTTGATTTCTTTATGATGTTGTACTTGAAACTTTTCCATCTGCTTCTCATCTACACATGTATCAGAACCATCTTCTTCAACTTTTCCAGGATTCATCACATGCTCTAGGATTTCGTCTTTTCGCTTCTTAAACTCAGCAGGGTACTTCCATGCACCAACAACGATAACAGCAGCTTGAATCAACTCAAAAATATTTGACTTTTTCTCCATTGAAAAACAACTGTGAAACATTGTTTCTATATCCATTGCCTAACACTATCTCAACAAACAATTACCAGAACAGATCGAATTGCTTGTTAAGAAATAAGAATGATTGCAATATCCCTAAAGTGCTTGCTTACTTATAATATTTCACTACGTCTTATCCTACTCAAATTGGGAAGACGTCCAAATAGAATAGAAATAGGAATGCAAAAAAGTATAATACTAACATGGGTGAATCTAAAAAAATAGACATAAATAAGGTAACTTGTAAATTTTAGCCTCAAATAAAATTTTTTTCTTAAAATAGCTTTTACCTATTAACTAATATTTTTTTTTTTGTGTATAAAATTGCCCCTGATCAATGGAGTAAATTACATAAATGATCTTGGATAACAACTCCATATTTATATCTTTCAACTTTTTTTTTTTTTAATTTTACTTTGATTTTTATTTTTTCTTTTCTCTTTTTATTTTAAATTTTCTCAACCCTTACTTTTTTTCTTTTTTTTCCTTTCAACTTTTCTTTTCTTTTTTACTTTTATATTTTTTTTTCTTTCCGCTTTTTTTTTCTTTTTAGTTTTTCTCAACCCTTATTTTTTTTCTTTACACCTTTCAATGTTTATTTTTATAAAATAATTTTTTTTATTTAATTTTAATTTTTTCTTTTTAAAATTTTCTCGACCTTTATTTTTATTTAATCTTTTTTTATCAACCTTTATTTTTTTGCCTATCTCTCTCAACTTCTACATTTTCTTTGATTTTTATTTTTTTAATATTTTTCTTCATTTCCTTCTTTTTTTCATAATTTTTATTATTTTTGTTCTTTTCTTCGATTTCATCCATTCAAATTACATCTCATGAGCAAGAGTTGACACCATCATATTATAAAGGCAAGACTTACGACTTTCGAATAATAAGCTACGTTTCATGGGCAAGAGTTGACACTACTACATTGTAGAGTCATAACTTATGACTTTCAAACAACACGTTATGTTTCATGGGCAAGAGTTGACACTACCACATTGTATTTTGATTTATGAGATGTTTTACAACTCTTACCTTAGAGGCAAGACTTAGCTCAGGGACTTTCAAACTAAAAATTATGCCCCACGGGCAAGAGTTGACACTACCACGTAATGTCTTCATTTATGAAAAGTTCTACAACTCTTGCCTTAGAAGCAAGACTTAGCTCAAAGACTTTCAAATAATAAATTATGTCCCACGGGAAAGAGTTGACACCACCACGTTATCTTTTCATTTATGAGATGTTCTACAACTATTACCGTAGAGGCAAGACTTAATTAGCTCAAGGACTTTCAAACAACAAATTATGCCCCACGGGCAAGGGTTGATACTACCACGTTATGTCTTCATTTATGAGATATTCTATAACTATTGCCTTAGAGGCAAGACTTGACTCAAGGACTTTCAAACTACAAATTACGCCCCACGGGCAAGAGTTAAATCTACCACGTTATCTTTTCATTTGTGAGATGTTCTACAACTATTGCCTTAGAGGCAAGACTTAATTAACTCAAGGACTTTCAAACTACAAATTATGCCCCATGGGCAAGAGTTGACTCTACCACGTTATGTCTTCATTTATGAGATGTTCTACAACTATTGCCTTAGAGGCAAGACTTAGCTCAAGGACTTTCAAACTACAAATTATGCCTCACAGGCAAGAGTTGACACTATCACGTTATGTTTCATTTATGAGATGTTCTATAACTATTTTTTTAGAGGAAAAACTTAGCTCAATGACTTTCAAACTACAAATTATGCCCCATGGGCAAGAGTTGACACTACCACGTTATGTCTTTATTTATTAGATGTTCTACAACTCTTGCCTTAGAGACAAGACTTAGCTCAAGGACTTTCAACTAATAAATTATGCTCCATGGGCAAGAATTGACACTACCACATTATGTCTTCATTTATAGAATGTTCTACAACTCTTGCCTTAGAGGCAAGACTTTGCTCAAGGACTTTCAAATAGTAAATTATGCCCCACGGGCAAGAGTACTACCACATTATGTCTTTATTTATGAGATATTCTACAACTCTCGCCTTAGAGACACGACTTACCTCAAGAATTTTCAAAGAACTTCGTAGCAATAATTCATGTCCTTAAATTTGCTTTGATGTCAAAAAAAGAAGATCCCTTTGCGGGTTCTCCAATTTTATATTTATTAGCAAAATATAATAGAAGTTGAGAAAAAAGAAAAAAATGATCAAATAAAATAGAGAAATAAAAAAAAAAGATTGAGTAAAAAAGAAAAGAAAAAAATAAAGATCAAGAAAAAAGCAAAGAATTAAAAAATTTGAGAAAAATAAAAATGAGAGGAAAAATAAAAATAAAGTTTGAGAAAAATAAGGGAAAAAGAAGAACTGAAAAAAGAAAAAAGCGGTCAAATAAAATAGAGAAATAAAAAAAGTGATAAAAAAGGGAAGAAAAAAATAAAGATTAAGAAAAAATGAAGAATTAAAAAAATTGAGAAAATAAAAAATGAGAGGAAAAAATTAAAATAAAGTTTGAGAAAAATGAGGGGACAAAAGAGAACTGATAAAAAACCAAAATAAAAAAAAATAAAGGTTAAAGACAAATGAATTTAAAAAATAATAATAAAAAAAGAAATAGACATTGCTTGAGAAAAAAGAAAAAAGAGAAAAAAATAAAGGTTGTGACAAATGAATTAAAACATGAAAATAAAATTAAAAAAAATAAAAAGTGAAAATAATAAAATTAAATAAAAAATAAATAATAAAAATAGAATAATAAAATTAAAGAAAAAATAAAAGTGAAAATAATAAAAAATAGAATTTGAGAGACAAATATGTATGGAAAGTTTAAAAAATATATTTACGGTGTAGAGGGACAAAATGATACTTGTACTATAACTTAAAAAGTAAGAAAAATTATTTTTTAAAGACATTTCTTATTGGTGTCAAATATCTGAAGTCATCCATATTTAGGTATACGGCATGCAATTTCCTTTTATATATATATATATATATATATTTGCATTAGGGTTAATCAATTTTCAGGCCCGTAATTTAATATCTTCCACCTCAAGCAACTTTTTTATGGCAACTTTTCTTTGTCGAACACATATGGAAAATTTTCATTTGGAAACTTTTTTTTTTCTTTTCAGAATTTTTTTCCCAAACTTTTCTTTTTATCAGAAAATTTAAGTTTAAGTTCTTCCACCCAAAGCAATAATTAGATGTGTTTTTTTCTCCTTTCTCGAACTCGAACACATATGGGAGGGAAATCTTATTACTCCCTTTGTTCTTATTTATTTACTGGTCACGTATACGTGTTTTGCACGTATGCCTTATTAATTAATAATAAAGCTACAAAATAGAAATTTATACCGCATAAACGTTATATCAAATTACTTTTAAATAAATTAATAGCAAAGTCTTTGACTATATGACCATTTTCATATTGTGTATATATATGAGCATTTTCTTATCAGTTAAATTGAAAATCGAACCATTACAAATCAAAATTCGATAATAAATATCTTATTAATTCGGTTATTGATTTAGCGCGTTCAAAAATCAAAAACTAATTTAGCGTGTATAGAAATAAAAAACTAATAAATCAAATCGATAATACATCAAATCAAACTAAACCAATCGTTGAGCACCCCCCAAACTGTTATCATTGAAGTCTTTGTAGTCATAATTAAAAATAGAAAATAATTCAACATAAATTTATATCTGGTTCAAATAGAAAATTAAAAAAATAAATAAAGACTTTGAAACCAAATGGAGATCAAAGTGCTTTTTTCTTTTTAACCCAATATAAATCTTATTACTATAAAAAATTGCATAAAAGTAAAACTTGTGGCAATAAAAAAAAAAATCACCATTCTCATAATATAAACCATAATTTTTAAGCAAGATAAACATTTGAATTTTTTGGTTACTTCACTCGGGGGCAACACGAAATTATTAAAAGGGTGATTTATATACCAAAAAAAGGATAGTAGAAAGGAGGTATGTCCCAATTTTGAGCTACTACTTTAAATGAAAAAACATGCTTACAAGTTGTAAAACACCACCAATTAGAGAAAGATAGTTATTTAAATTGATGAAAAAAAACTAAAATTACCTCTGAAAAGATTGTTTGATCATATTTTATATATGTCATAACCATTACAGCCTGTACCATAAAAAGGAAAACAATCATTAAAAGCCTACTAAAAAAAACAATGATGATATGCTAGATGTCATAATTTATTCATAATTAAAATAATTGCATATAATTAAAATTTAAAAGAGAACTCATATAACGAAGAATGTTAAAAACCCTAATGAATGCAAGAAGATAACTTTAATTAATCAGCAATCAAAATAAAAATAAAAATAAGAAGAAAACGTAGAAGTAGAAGAATCACGTGTATGTTTCGAGTAAAATTTGATCAAATAACTGCATAAATAGAATTGTAAATATTCTTTTTTATATAAGGTAAAATTCTAATTGATTTAAAAATCTCCTACCTCAATTTTCATTCAGCACATTAAAAAAAATTATCAAATATATAGATGCACCTAAACAAAGAAAGTAAAACTTAATTAAAGAATAAAACTTAATTAAAGAATCCTAATTAAGAAAGAAATACTCCTAAAGAACCCTATAGAATTCTAAATTTCCAATTTTATTATCTTGCTCATGTACGATAGTAATACTCCTAAATAGAGTAAAATTCATAGAATCCTATACTTAATTAAAGAAAGTTCAATTATATATACACGGCAGTTTCTTTTTTCAACAAAAAATAATTATTAGTAATTATAATTAAATAGTAAATAATAGTTTTGGAATTTCCTTTTCATACATAATTTTTTGTTAAATATAAATTTTGGTGCTTATTTTTTTTTTCTATAGATAGATTTTTCCCTAAAAAATTACATAACTATCAACCAAAAATATCATACATTACATTTAATTTTTTTTAGATACGAGATTCTTCCTTTTTTTTTTCCAGTAGACTAAATGTTTGAATAATAATTTAATGAAAATTATTTGTATAGAAAAGGATGAAAAGACGATTTTGTTTAAAGGAGGGTCTTTTAACGAAGGACAAAAAGTTCAAATCACTTTTTTAAGGGTTTTCACACTTTTAATATATTACTATACTATTTAGGAGTTTCACTTTTCTCACGCGTGTACCTCACATTATTGAGTTCAAATGTTATACTAAATAGGATATTTTGTCTAAATAACAAAGATATATACAATAAGTAAATTCAACATCTTTTGGAGAATTGATTTAATTAAAACTAACATTTACAAAAAAAAATTGTCAAAGTCGATCGACATTCATCTACCACCTGTAAACTGCAACAAAATAATACGATGATAGAGACATCAAAACAATATAATTACACAAAAAAATTTTCAAAGTCGTCTGACAGTCATCTACCATCTGCAAAGTATAATAAAATAATACAATAATAGAGATATCAAAATAATACAACTAAACTTAACCTTTACGCAAAATAAATTCTCAAAATAGAGGTAAAAAAACAATACAATTAAACCTAATCTTTACCTAAAAAAAATCCTCAAAGCTGATCGACATTCACCTACCACCTGTAAATTCATCTACGGCCTATAAACCACAAAAAAATAATACAATAATGATCACAAAACTTTAATTTTGATGAAAATAATTCTTGTGTGAGCGAAAATTTTGACCCTAAAGAATGACTTGAATGAAAACAAAGAAGATATATATACACACACATTGAATTCTATTATGTTGACAAAAACAGTGAAGAAGTTGAGGGTTAGAAAATTAAGCATCCACCAATCTAGACATGCAACCGGATTAATTTAAATGGGCATCAATCATATTTTCTCAATAAGTAAATTGATTTCGTTGGTAGTTTAACGTGCATCTCAATATTTATAGAAGTATTAAGAGTCCTATTTTAGGAGTATTTTTCTATCCTATTTTAGGAGTATTTTTCTAATTGATCAGTATAAGAAAAAATATTAATTGATTCTCCTTCCATATATTTTAGAATTCTTATATATTTTAGGAGTCTAGTTAATATAATAAAAATAATTAAATAATAATTAAAAAATAGTGAAAAGATAGTTTTGTCTAAATAAGCGTCTTTTAATGAAGGACAAAAAGTTCAAATCACTTTTCTAAGGGCCTTCAGACTTTTAATATATATATGTATTCTTAAAATCAAATTTAGTTGATTTAGAATTCTTAAAGTAACGAAAAAATTATTAATTTTCATTAATTCTGATGATTTCTAATAAGGAAATGTTTTATCGTAAATATATTTAATTAATTTTCAACTCTTAAATATTAGGAAAAATAATGAAATGATGATTTTTTCTAAAATAAAGACTTTTAATGAATGACAAAAAGTTCAAACAACATTTCTGAGGCCATTCACACTTTTAACATATACTAGTTTAGGTGTTGCACTTTGCACGTGTACCTCACTTTAATGAGTTTAAACATTACCCTATATAGGATATTTATTTAAATAATAAAGATGAATATAATAATTAAATTTTATATCTTTTGAGCATGTAAAGATGAGAAATTTATTTATTAAATCTAATCTTTATCAAAAACGATAATAGAGATATCAAAATAATACAACTAAACATAACCTTTCAACAAAATAATACGATAAAAGTGATATAAAAATAATACAATTAAATTTAAATTTTATGCACAAAAATTTCTCAAAGCCAATAGAGATCATCTACGAACTGTAAACTACCACAAAATGACAAACTAATAGAGATATTACAATAATACAATTAAACCTAACCTTTACCTAAAAAATTTTTCAAAGCCTACCGATATTCATCTGGCATCTGTAAATTAAAATAAAATAATAAGATAATAAAGATATCAAAACAATACAATTAAACCTAACCTTTCCACAAGAAATTCTTCAAAGCCAACCAACATTCATCTACGACCTGTAAACTATAACAAAAATAATATAATAATGATCACAAAAATTCGATTTTGATCCAACTAATTCTTGTCTGAGCGAAAATTTTGATCCTAAAGAATGATTTTGAATGAAAACAAAGAAGATTTATATATACACACATGTTAAATTCTATTATGCTGACAAAAATAGTGAAGAAGTTGAGGGCTAGAAAATCAAACATCCATCAATCTAGACATGCAACCGAATCAAGTTAGATGAGCATCAATCATATTCTCCCAATAGACAAATCAGTTTGTTCTCTAGTTTAATGTACATCTCAATATTTATAGAAGTATTTTCTCAATAAAGTCCTATTTTAGGAGTATTTTTCTAATTGAACAGTAGAAAGAAAAATGTTAATTAATTCTTCTACCATATATTTTAGGAAGTCTAGTAGAAAGAAAAATATTAATTAATTCTTCTACTATATATTTTAGGAGTCCCATATATTTTAGGAAGTCTAGTAGAAAGAAAAATATTAATTAATTCTCCTACCATATATTTTAGGAGTCCCATATATTTTAGGAAGTCTACTTAATATAATAAAAGACAATTAAATAATAAATTAGAAAAAAGTGAAAAGACTATTTTGTCTAAAGAAAAGTCTTTTAATGAAAGGAAAAAAATTTAAATCACTTTTTAAGGGTCTTCAAACTTTTAATATAATATAATATAATATCATATATATATATATATATATATATATATATATATAAACTTCTAATAAGGAAAGGTTTTACCATAAATATATTTAATTAATTTTTAACTCTTAAATATTAGGAAAAAATAGTGAAAAGACAATTTTGTCTAAAGCAAAGACTTTCAATGAAGGGCAAAAAGCTCAAACAACATTTCTAAAGCCCTTCACACTTTTAGTATATTATTATTATTATTATTATTATTATTATTATAGATTGCTTTTTTGAGTTGCACATCCTTAAGAAAAGCATTAACTAGAAGAAAATTTGACTAAATTACCCTTATTTATTACTCGTCTTTATTTAGTCTTTCTCTTTTTTATACTATATTAATATCTCTCCATATTTATTATTAAAGTAAAAGTGGAAACAAACAACTAATTATGCCTTGGATTTGTAATGTGACAAGTATGAAGGAACATCTATTTTTATTAGAAAAATTACAAAAAAAAAAGGCAACTAGTAGGTGTTACATTTCAAAATATAGCTCACTCTATGTTATATTACCAAAAATTATCTCAATTGTAAAGTTATTTTTCATTCACCCCCCCCCCCCCCCCCCCACATCTCTCATCTTTATCTTACAAAATACAAAAATTATTGTCTCTTTTATTTAGTAATGTTCCTAAGTACCACATAATTTTGCTAATTTTTCTTCTAAAGTTTCACTTTTTTTCTCTGGTGAAATCTGAAATGTTAGGAGACTTATAGGCATCTGAAAATAGACAACAAAGTCCTTAGGCAAAACCCATATTAACAGCATGATCACTATATTTTTCATCTAATTATTTTTTCTTAACTGCTAATAGTTGGATAGTATTTAGTAGTACGTATACCCATTTGATATGACAATATCCATCCACCTCTGTATTTGTGAAATTTAGAAAGAAAGTCTAACCTCTTTGTCCTGTTTTCCGCAAGCAGAAGCCTACTCATAGGCCCAAGCATGTACAGAGCACATCGAAATACAATACACCTTCAAAAACAGAGAAAATCATTACCTAAAAATTCCACACAAAGCAATCACATATGCATATAAAAGAATATTTTCCTTCCCAATTGGACTATTGGAGTACCATTAGCTTTTAACCCTTAAGACTCCAGATTTTTTTTAGTTTTTTGTATATTACTTATTATAGCAGTTCGGTAGCTAATAAGGCCTATTGCAAATACTTGGATTGAGACTAGTCAGTGTTCACAGAATGCATAATGTTATATATTAATAGGTTTCACTAAGAAAAAGAATCGAACTATGCTTACCAAATAAATATGGTAATGATAAGCCATTCATCTAAGAATTGAGATGCAAAATTTCGACAGTCATCTGGACTTGAGTGTCAAGTAGATTCTTTGTATAGTATTATCTATTAGTATACTATACATCTCTTATAATTTTGCATAATGTTGTATATTAGGTGTATATATGCAATTATACAATAATATACATAATTATACAAATATATACATATGTATATATAATGTTTAAACTACGTATTTACATAAATAAGTTTGTATAAAATGGAGAGGAAGAAGAAATCACAGAAAAAAATGATTTTAGTGTATATACAATAATATACAATATATTTTACAAATATATACTATAATATACAAATATATACACTGTTGTATTAAAAAAGAGACTTCGTCTTCTTTCTCGAATTTAAACATCAAATACATTTAAAAACACCTTAAAACTGCATCAAATTATCCAAATTCATATTGAATTCCTCAATACATAATATTGGATTTTTTCACAACTACTTATGTAAACAATTTACGAGTTGATTTATTTATATTTTGAGTTGAATAAGGAGTATGAAACTTTTATTGAGAGATTTTGGAGCTGAAAATTGGATAGCCAGAAGGTTCAATATTAAAAGGAAGAGTCTCTTGGGGCTTTAGGCCACAGGTGACAAAAGAGTTTTAAAATGAGGTGTAGGTGACACAAGTTCTAATTATTAGTTGGAGGTGACAATTACTTTATTATGGATTAGGAAAGTTGGGAAAGTTTAAAAATAACCCACAAGTTTTTAAATTTATACTTTGATCCCAATGTTTACCTAAAATAATGGAAAACGGAGGAAAAAAAGGCATCTTTCTCTCTCTTTTCATCCATTGTTGTTTTCTCTCTCTTAGTAATTTTTGTTGTTCATTGTTTCTGCTGCTTTATTCATCATCTTCTGCTTTATTTTCATCATCTTATACTTCATTATTATCTTCATCTTCTTCTTGTCGATCATTTATTATTGTTGTTGTTGGTATAGCGTTACTGTTGCTATCTGACCAGTTTCTTAGGTCAAATTTGATTTACTACATCACTTTCTACTTTGGCATTACTTCATAGGTGACTTTGGTAAGTAAAATTATGATTTTTATTCGTATTTGTCATCTGAGTACACTTCTGTTTTTCCAATAATAGATAGAACTCCGATCATGAATCCAACATAAGTGTCCACAATTTAAACAGATCAATCATCCGGTACATCAGATGAGTAATCTGTTGCATCAGAAGATTTATCTGTTACATCAGACTGTTTATCTGTTGCATCAAAAGATTTATCTATTACGTCAGACGTATTATCTGTTGTATCAGATGTATTATTTGTTGCATCAGAATGTTTATCTGTTATACTAGACTAATTGTCTGTTGCAACCAATGATTAATTTATTTGGAACAACACAAATCAACCCCAGCCATAAACCCAACAGATAACCAATATGTTTCAACTCTTGCTATTGCTACTGGATTCAAAATTATTCCTTACGTCCAATTACCTGCCCCAAATTTCCTAATTCGATTTCTCATTTTACTTTTCTTTTTCATTAATCAAGAAAAGATTAAAAAAATCCATGTTTTATCCTGCATTAATCACTTTTTCTTCAAATTAAAATGAAAACATCATTTAATAAGGGGACTATATGCCGACCGACATGAAAAACTTTCTTCTCTTATGAAATTTCGATTGAATAGCAAACAATGGTTATTTTAAATACGTCTACTGTCCCACCAACTGATCAGTGGTTTATGATAAACTAGACATGTTATTAATTATTTTTCTTAATCAATGTGGCATCTCATTTAGGACGGGTAATTTGAGACAGAGGGAGTTCGAATTAAAATGTCAAAGCCAAGCAACAAACTAGTTGCTACTGGATTTTAAACTAGTACGAATTATCTGTTGCAACATGAGTAATCTATTTTGAACAACACATCAGCCCATGCCACAAACCTAACAGATAAATCTTATTATTGCTATTGGATTTTAAATTATTTCTTTTTACATCGAATCGTCGACATGTTTGTTGAGAAGATAATAGACAGAATGAATATTAAATATGGATTAAAACATCAAATATCAAATATAATTTTTTTATTAAATAAAAACAAATAAAAATACATATAATAGACAAAAAAAAATAATAATCTAATTATTATTATTATTATTATTATTATTATTATTATTATCATTATCATCATTATTGCCAGCCGGCCAATCTTCAATCAGAAGTAGTAAGGCCCTCCTCCGCCTGCGTATCTCGTAGAGCATTCTTGCTCTAATTCTTCCCAGTTCCATTGCAGGTCACGAACTTGATTCTGAAGTTCATTCACGGTGTCTTGCAGAAAAGCAACGTTTCACACTGGGTCAACCATAATCTTCTAGAGTGTAATATGAAAGATGAGATGCAATAAATAAATAGAGTGTAGTTGAATGAATGACTGAGTAAGGAGGGACCTATTTATAGAGGATTGAATTTTAATGAGAGACAAAAAGGTGCGACTGTTCACCTCCATTCATTAATTACATTTTTTTATTAAATTAAGAAAATAAATATTTTGATAAGTCATGACTTTTCAGATTATTATTATTAATTAGTTCTTTCCAAGAATCATTTTTATTGAGTTGTGGCAATAGATTCTATATCTGTTGCATCAGATAACACATCTGTGACAGAACAAATATAAAATATGTTGTATCAGATAACCTATCAGTTGCAACATATAATCTAACCGTTCACCTCCATTTATTAATTATATTTTTGATTACTATGAAAAGTAATTACTTAATTAAATTAAGAAATATTATGATAAGTCGTGACTTTTCAGATTATTATTATTAATTAGTTATTTCAAAGAACCATTTTTATTGAGTTGTGACAACAAATTCTATATCGGTTGCATCAGATAAATCATCAGATAACATATTTGTTGCAACATATAATCTACTTAAAAAAAAAACTATCATCATATCATTAATCCAAATTTGTTGACTTTTTTATTTTATAAATTAAAAAAAATACCTTTTCAAATTCTTTAATAAAATAATAACCATTTTTATTTTCTGGCAACAAATTGTATATCTGTTGAATCTGATAAACCATCAGTTGCAATAGATATACCATCTGTAGCAACAAATAGATGTTCTATATTAATATTTTTTTATTTCTTCTAACAGCTGATACATCAGTAGCAACAGATGGAGAATTTGATGCATCAACAACACTGTTGAATGTATGTATTTTTATTTTAGACAAAAAGTCACAACCAACCTTCACCTTGTTTTTCTTAACAATCATCATATAAGTTAATTAATCCAATATTGTAATTTTTTTTATTATATAATAAATAATTTTAAAAATAAATTCTAAAACAAAAATGGTGAAAAGTCACGATCAGTTATTAAAATTAAATAACCGTTCTTTTATGGTTATAAATTGTGTTTATCATTTATTTCCTTATTATTTATTTATGAAATATTTTTTATATTAAATAATCGAAAGGTTATGTCTTTTTCACTCTCTCAATAACAACAATAACCTTTTTTTATTAATAACCGTCTGGTGCAACATATGATCGATCTTCGCATCAGATTAACCTCTATTTACACAAATTGCTCAATCCGTACCACCAACTATCGATATGTTGAGAACAAGGAATAAACAAAATGATTATTAAATACTGAATAAGAATTAAAAATTCAAAGTCGACCACCAAATGAAACATAGATTTTTGAATCCCTTAGGTAGATCCGATATAAAAAAGAAGGAAAATACATACGCTAAAATAAAAAATATTACCTAATTATTATTAGTACTATTATTATTACTGTCAATCGGATATTTTTCATCCATCAGCCTTGCTCCGAAGTCAGCCAAATCTCTCTGGAGTTCATCAAACTGCCTTTAAAGTTCACGCAAAGACTTGATATGAATATTCTTGTACGAATTTGGATCATCCATATTTGTAAGGAGGGACCTATTTATAAATTATTGTATCTCGGAAAGAAAAAAATTGCTTTAAAATAAATCTAATAGATGGGTAATTTGTTGTAAAATATATTTTTTCTGTTAGATAACTTACAACATACAGGCAATCTTTTGCAATAGATGTATATATCTGTTTGATTTCTCTAACAGATACGTCATATGTTGCAACAGGTTGATCATCTGTCGTAAAAGATGTCTCCAATTGTTTGACAATATAAATAGATGTGGCATCTGTTGCAACTAGCTAGTCATTTATTTATTCAATTTAAGCCATAGATGGGCTAGAAAGAATAAGGTGTGTGCATATGGATCCACTATCATATGTATGGAAGTTAAGAATGTATTGCTGATAAGGTCACCGGGACAACACACACAAAGTACAATGTTTTTATGAATGCTGGTTTTAACCGATTAGGCACTGATCATTCAAACAAGATCCTGCATTGTACCGTTAAGTTTGATGGGTTCGAAATTGATAAGGCTGAGGATCTCATGAAGATGGTGCAAATACCCTGTTACAAATTACTGACGGTTATTGCTCGTGTTTATACATGTCAAGGTTTTAGACGGGATCAATAATTATCTCATTACAGATAACCAATAGCGATTGGACTTAACTTTAAGTGTGCATTGGACTCTAAGAAAACCTTCGAAACCTCACACTGCATCAAACAAGAACGGAAAACCAATAGAAATTCTCCTGACCCAAATTTATATGGTTGGGTTGCTCGCTCGGGGTGATGATTATATGCTAGAAGGTGCAGCAGGAGAATGCCTTCGAGGGAAAATGAGTTGTTGATGGTAGACTATATCATCTGAGAGCTAATTGAAGAAGAAACATAAGGTAGAAATTAACTTCTAACGACTCTGCAGATGGAATTATCTTAAAAGATGCAAAATCTGAATCAAGTGCAAATATAAAATTGTATCCGGTAATGTAATTTCGTCTGTTGTCTCTCTGAAAGAAAAATAATGCAGATAGACACTTTGCTAGGGAGTTGCGTGGTCGGAATTATCACTTAAATAGAAAATAAGATAAGACCAACGAAGCAGCCTCACGGGCATCGAGGGTTGAAGTGATTACAACAAGTCTAGAAAACTTATGCCAACAACAAATGTAATTAAAATAAGGAATCTAAGTGAAGGCGATAATTTCTGAATTTTAAATTTTATCCCATGCCTTCT